>NC_090274.1:103666409-103971409 GCF_040414725.1 Anabrus simplex | reverse complement strand
AAAGTTTCGGCTGGGAAGACTTGGAGGAAAGGTACAAGCTGTTCGATTAAGCAGTATATTCTGAGATGCCATTGGAGAGATGGCTTGGAATGACTAGTTGATGAATAAATTTGAGTCATGTTCTTTAAATGTAGGAAATATCACAACATGAAGATAAGTAGGATTTCAAGGGGACAAATGTTCACTTATAAGAAGATAATTTAATGAATGAAACAATTTACCAAGGGAGTTGTTTCATACAGGTCCACAATCTTTTTCTACATAAACAACCAACAGCACTAAATGGTGTTGATTGATTGATTGATTGATTGATTGATTGATTGATTGATTGATTGATTGATTGATTGATTGATTGATTGATTGATTGATTGATTGATTGATTGATTGATTGATTGATTGATTGATTGATTGATTGATTGATTGATTGATTGATTGATTGATTGATTGATTGATTGATTGATTGATTGATTGATTGATTGATTGATTGATTGATTGATTGATTGATTGATTGATTGATTGATTGATTGATTGATTGATTGATTGATTGATTGATTGATTGATTGATTGATTGATTGATTGATTGATTGATTGATTGATTGATTGATTGATTGATTGATTGATTGATTGATTGATTGATTGATTGATTGATTGATTGATTGATTGATTGATTGATTGATTGATTGATTGATTGATTGATTGATTGATTGATTGATTGATTGATTGATTGATTGATTGATTGATTGATTGATTGATTGATTGATTGATTGATTGATTGATTGATTGATTGATTGATTGATTGATTGATTGATTGATTGATTGATTGATTGATTGATTGATTGATTGATTGATTGATTGATTGATTGATTGATTGATTGATTGATTGATTGATTGATTGATTGATTGATTGATTGATTGATTGATTGATTGATTGATTGATTGATTGATTGATTGATTGATTGATTGATTGATTGATTGATTGATTGATTGATTGATTGATTTTCTTGTTCTTAATGTGATGTACAGAGAGGGATGATTGATATTTCAATGGTTATGATTCAAGCATTGTGCACCTGTTGGGAAAGTGGTAGGTATAATTTGGGATTATTTGATATTAGTCTGAAGTATTTTGGGAAAGAAAGTATATAGGAACATGGAAATGAACAAAGAGGTGACAAGTCAAGTCATGTGTAGAAGGATGGGATCAGGGGAATGTGAATATAAGAGGATAATGAAAATAGCTAGTCATTGTGGAAATAGGGATCAACAGAAAGAGAAGCAAGGAATCGTATTGGGTAATGATTTGGAGAAAGTATATATATATAATTCGCTGGGGCCATCAAGGACCACGTTAAGTCTTGTTGCATTTGAACTTGGCCTTCTTTAGAGCCCAAATTTCCCTCATTCTTTGTGATTGGGCCTGCTTACGCTCCTCTCTCCAAGGGGCACCGTGTCTTCTCTTCGGTTGCTCGTCTCGGTTTAGCCCGTTCGTCAATATTTTCTTGCGGAAGAGATCTCTGTTAAAGGCGTCTTCAGCTGAGATATGTAGCATTTGCAGGTCTTCTTTGGTATTTCTAAACCAGGGAATTGTGGTTTTGGGGTTTGAATCAAAAAGTGAAAAATTTCTTTAGTTAACTTTCTTCTGTCCATTCTTTTCAGACGACCGTAAAATCGTGCCCGTCTTTTTCTGATTGTGTCGGTAATTTTCTCTATTTTGCTGTAGACTTCCTTGTTGGATCTCTTTTGATGGATTCCATTTCTGTACTTTGATCCCAAGATTCCTCTCACAATTTTGCGTTCTCTTTTCTCCAGTTCTTCAAGGAGTCCTTTGTTGGCATTTAGAGACAGGGTTTCGGCTGCATATAGAACTACTGGCTTCAGAACTGTTTCATAGTGACGTATCTTGGTGTTTTGGAAAGGCATTTTTTGTTGTAGATTGTGCGGGATGTTTGGTAGGCTATTTCTAGTTTGCGTACTCGCTCCTGAAGTGCTTCTTTGTCCAGTCCATTTTTCATGATGATCTCACCCAGGTATTTGAATTCGTCTACTCGGGTGATGTCCCCGTATTTTGTATGGAGTTTTGGTGGAGCCTCTTTGATGTTAGTCATTACTTCTGTTTTCTCAAACGATATCCGCAAACCAGTTTGTTCGGCAATTTCCTTTAAAATTTCAACTTGAGCTCTAGCGGTTTCTATGTCGTTTGAGAGAACAGCAATATCATCGGCAAATGCTAAGCAGTCTGTTGCGATCCCCTTGGATTTGGTTCCTATTCTCAATGGACTGTAGTTGGTTTCCTGTAATCTCACCCGCCAGGTTCTGATGATCTTTTCAAGAACACAGTTGAAGAGTATCGGGGATAGCCCATCACCTTGTCGGACTCCTGTTTTGATGTCAAAGGAATGCGAGAGACATCCGTGGAACTTCACCTTGGATTTTGTATCGGTCAGGGTGGCTCTAATTAATGCCAGCAGTTTCAAATCAACTCCAAATTCATTTAAGATATTTAGCAGGACTTCCCGATCAATGGAGTCGTACGCTTTCTTAAAGTCCACAAAGACAGACACATACTGCTTGGACCTTAGTGTATAATATCTGATGATCGTTTTCAGATTTTGGATCTGTTCAGCTGTTGAGCGACCTTTTCTGAACCCTCCTTGGTATTCACCTATTTGATGTTCGACTTGTGCTTCCAAACGCTCCAGGATGGCAAGTGATAGAATTTTGTAAGTCACGGGTAGCTAAGATATTCCTCTGTAGTTGTTGATGTTCTTCATGCTGCCTTTTTTGTGTAATGGATGGATCAAAGCTATTTTCCAATCTTCGCTTGTTCCAAATTTCTTCTATTTGCTTTTGCAAGACATCAAGTGATTCTTCTGGGGCATATTTCTATAGTTCTGCTACTACTGAGTCTTCCCCCGGCGCTTTGTTATTTTTGAGACGGGCAATGTGGCGCTTGATTTCATCTCTGTCGGGTGGTCTGGAACCTGGGTACCTGAGTAAGGGTTCCTTGGTCTCAATGGCGCTTTGCGGTTTAGAGCAATTAAGTAAATTCTTGAAGTAATCTGCCAGAATGCTGCAATTTTCTTCATTTGACGTCGCCAGTGTGCCGTCCGTTCGCTCAAAGCATAGAGATGGTGGTTTATAGCCAGTGAGTTTGCGTTTGAAGGCTCTGTAGTAATCTCTGCTTTCATTCTTCCTAAAGTTTTGTTCTATCTTTTCAATGAGATATATTTCGTATTTACGTTTCTCAGTTCTGACCACCCTAGCTGCTTGGGCACGTTGGGTTTTGTAGGTTTCCCAATCATTTTCTGATTTCGTAGAGTTGTACTGTTTCCACGCATTGAGTCTTTCTTGGAGGACTGATTCGCAGGTACTATTCCACCAGGCATGCTTTTTGCTTCTCTTGATTTCTGCAACGTCTTTGGCGGCCTCAACAAGGAGACTTTTGGCGTTGTTAAAGTCACAGTCATTTGGTCTAGCCTTCTCCTGGGACTCCTCGACCTTTTGCCGAAGTTTATCATTGTCGAAGCGTGTGATCTGTTTGGTTGTCTTCCTTGTGTTTGCGGGAATTGGTTTGAATTTGATAAGAGACACATTGATGCCTTTCTTTACCTTGACATTCATAATCTCAGGGCTGTTTCTCCTGGAGATCGCAACATGATCAATTTGGAACTCTCCGAGAGCTTGGACGGGAGAACACCAAGTCATTTGCTTTCTGGGTAGATGGCGAAAGTGGGTCGACATGGCCTGCAGGTTGTGATTTTCGCAAATGTTCACCAGTCTTTTGCCGTTGGGATTGTTTCTTTTGTGAGCAGGGTAATTTCCTATCACTTTCTTGTACTTCTGCTCACGACCTAGTTGGGCATTGAAGTCACTCAAAAGAAGCTTGACATGGTGTTTGGGGATTTTGTTGAATTTTTCATCCAGTAGGTCCCAGAAATTATCAACTTCGTCTGGATCAGACTTGTTCTTATCGTTTGTAGGAGCAACTAGGGCGTAGGTTTTGTTCGCGCATTTAATTGTGAGTATAGACAATCTGTCATTCACAGGTTCGAAATTTGCAACCAATTTAAGGATCTTGGTTCTAACAGCAAACGCGGTTCCAAGCATCACAGCTCCATTGCGCTTTGCTCTTGAAAAATCGGCAGCCTTCAGATTCAAAAATCTCTTAATCTGGGTACCTTGTTTCCTGTAGGGCCACTATGGATATCTGATTTTCGTGAAGAGCTTTGGTGAGGGTTTTCAGCTTGCCAGTTTGTGTAAGTGAATTTATGTTGAAAGTTGTTAGAAAAGTTTTAGATTTTGGCCTGAGTTTTTGACTCTTCTGGTACACCGAGACGCTCCGACACGTCTCTTGCATGATGTCGAGTCTCCCCCAGAATCCGAACGAGACTCGTGCGCCGTTGCGTTCACGACAAGGGATTTACCCTGGGGTATGTTTCTTGAAATGTTGTGCCATCATGCTTTTTGACTTGATTTTGCTTTGGACGGGTACCCATCCTTTTACAACTAGGGTTGTTAGCCCTAGAGGTTGCCTCAAGATGTTTTCTGGCTTCTGGTCATTTACCAGTCTTCGCCGTAACCCTGGCAAGGGACCAGTTTTTTTCACGGTGGTATTTTATTTCCCTACTACCCTCTGACTCTGCTGGCGGCAGAGCCAGCGAGCTTCCCCAATTCCAATGGGACGCGCCCGATGGAGGTAACCGGTAAATCCCCACACGGGGATATTTATTTATTACGATTATTATTATTATTTGCCTTAAATTGTACATGTACACATACATGGATGTGCCTCCATCCCCACATGTATGTGCTGAATATCACAAATATGTAGGCAATTTTAAATTTACATATTTTCAGATGTTACTCCTTTTATATTGCTGCCTTGTCTACTGCTATCCTACTTTGTGTTCCTTGTCACGTTCGTATCCCTCTTATCATTTTTCTGAAAAGCATTGTCAAAAGAGACTCAGGTTAAGACGCAGCAGGTCATTGTGCAAGTTACGTTACAAAAAGGGGTAAAAATGAAATAAATGCAATTTGTTTTAATCTAATAGCAGTTGTATAGTATTATTTGAAGTAATGACACATGTATATGATTTCATTGTTTGTAAATACTGAAGATATTATGAGTAGAATTATGTAAATAATGTAAATTTATTAAGGATGAGCTGTGTGTTTAATAGAAAAAGTAGTGTAAATTGTATAATACTGTATTTTATGAAATTATCTTCTGTGTTCATTTAATATTTAGTGTTTGATAATAATGTATTTTCGTGTACCATTTGCCACCAAGGTAGACACCTCTTTTTCATTTGAAGTGATTTTGATTTGATTGTTCCTTTCCATTCTTATATTTTTAAAATGGCATATAAATTCTTTATACTCTTCTTGTGCCACTATGAAATTTATAATCTCAGCTGTTTCTTGTTTAGGCCTATATATTTTTATTCCCTTCTTTTCCCGTCTTTATTCTATTCTTTTTGTTTCTTACTTATAGCCGTCCGAAGATATTAAGGAGGATATATTCATAGAAGAACATGCGGATGATCAGCTGTTGCCGTACATCAAAGAAGAAACAAAGTACGTACACTAGAAATCCCACACAGTATGGAATAGGTTGTACCTATTGTAAGAGTTGTGTTCAGTAGTGTTTGGTTTATCTCCAAAATGTGGCCATTTTCATCAGTTTAATCCTTTCTTTACAAGGTTACATTTAAACATTAATATCTAAATAATGTTATTGGTTTATTTTTCTAAAATATTCACAAACTTTATTGTTCCATCATGTAGTTTTATTGAATAAATATCTACAAAAAAACTCTGGTTAAGCTAGATATTTTTGAAGTGTATTTGTTTACAAAAACTTTAAGCAACCATGAAACATTAACAAGAAAGTGACGAGTTAAGTAATGTATAGAAAGATGGGAACAGGGGAATGTGAACATAAGAGGATAAAGAAAATAGCTAGTCATTGTGGAAATGTCTCTGTCATTGCATCATTTGTTCATAACATTCTTATCATCTGAAATGATATCTGCAACTATTGCTTCCAGATATTCTCAGTAATTTTTTTATGTTTGTACCAACTGTGACACACAGAAAAAGCCATGTGTGTAGATTATAAGCTGAATCTACAAATTCAAAATTGCTAGGTTTTATGTACATTGTAGCAATATAATTATTTCAAATTAACATAATTAGGTTCATTAATCAATATAATGATGGCCGAGTTCAATAGTGCGATAATAACTCAAAAATGTCATTTTAATATTTTATTTATTTAGTTAGATTCTTTTTTTTATCTTTTCTGTTTTCTTGTGTGTTAGGTCTGATTCCTCCATTTGCAGATGCCAAAGTAGATAATGTGTTGTAGAATTGAAACTTTCAGATCAGTAGTGCTGCATCTTAGATATCATAGGTTTCAAATAAAACTTCCACATTTTTATAAGCATAAAAAATAATATTGTGGTATTGAATTTATTTTTGGTCCAGTGTTGTTGTCACACTTGCTCATTGTCACCAATTCCCACTATTCATTTAGTGCTAATTGTCAGTCAGGAGGTTGTAGTGTGTTGATTGCAAACACATTTACACAATTAGTATAAACTAATAAAATGGACAGCTACAAGTGAAGTTTTAAATTTGTGCAGGATGCCTAAAAGAATTTCAGATTTCTTCAAGTAAGTGAATTTATTATCTTATAAGAGTAGGTAAATAATAATAATGTAATGATATAATACTATTTCAAAATTGTAACTTTTATCACTGACATTACAAAGTAGCACAAGTGTATATCCTGTTTTCAAACATGTAATATAGTAATGTTTTTTGAACTGTACGTGTGCCATTGGACTACTTGCTAATTAATTTTTTGCTGTCACACCTTTGTTGGTTACTCTGTGAAACGATCTTTGATAATACCTAGGAAATGATTGTATAATCACGGATTGGTGCTCTGAACTGAGCCCTTGTAACGGCAGGTCCTGCAATGGCTAGTCACAGCGTAAGGTTTGACTTCAAACTAGATTAGTGATGGAAACTATGAATTCTGAAAGATTTATCTGATTTTGTGGGTGGTTAGAGTCTTCTCCACTGTAATCTGACGCATTGACGTGTTCCTACTCTACATTCACAACTAGTGGCAAGAAATATTCATTTCAGTTTTCAGAACTGCCCAGCACCAGCTTACATTCTGTCATTAGTCAGAGTACAACCATGCACACAACTGAAGATCGCCCAAATACGTCAACTCTTAGTGGTTCAAATTCTGCTGTTGCTTTGTAATTATTGTGTAACAGTACAAAATAGGCTATGTTAAAGAACAAATATTATGACAACCATTAAAAATGTTGCTTATGAATGCTTTTCACACACAAATGCATATTTAAATTTTTGGATGGAGTTTAAATTAGCTTTCTTGTTCCAAAACATATCTTGCGCAGAGGCACTCTCGAACCAGCAAAGCAACTAAACTTCTGTGTGTTTTCTTTTTCCTTTATATACAAGACAGAGGACTTTCCATTGTCTTTATAGCAAAGTCCATTGTATATTATAGATTTTAGATGCTTCTGAAGGATTCAGTTGACCGGATCTTATCTGCTGCTTCTCACTTTGTTTTATATCTCACCTCAGGTGCTATGATATCCTGGTTCTCATCTCAGCTGTCTACAAATATCGTTCAGCAACTAAAATGACTTCTGTGAAAATGTCTAAAAAGATTTGCCTTGTCAATTTGGTACTGAATTATATAAGAACAGGTTTTAAGATACATAAAACTTCCTAATCGTTGACTTGTGGAAAGACACATATTTCTGAACTTACCTATTAGTGATGAGATTTCCTTCCATTAGTGGAGAGACACATTGCCCTGACCTAAATAATTAGTGATGAGGCTAACTTCTGTTTGGGTAAGGACACATGGTCTTGAGCTAACCACTTAGTGATGCTGTTTCCTTCCACTTGTAGAGTGTCGAGTGTCACATGGCCCTGAGCTGACCAGGTTGTGCCACTCCTCCATGGTCTTCAAATTTATAGACCTGATTGGAGTGAAAATAACAAATTGATCAATCTGATCATCTGCTATCTATGATGGATGTATGCAGAAATATGAATTGCAAAATTCCATTCAGGCTAGAATGAACTGACAGACTCCCCTCATGTTGGTACTTGTAGAACTTTTACCAGATATTCAAACTGTCACTCCTGATGAACACAGCTAATCCTGAAATTTTTATTTTGTTGAGTTATATATTTTCCTTTATAATGCATTCTGTCATTCGAACACTACTGTATTTTGTGAAAATAAGTCTTTTTAGATACTGGACATAGGCTTTAGTGAGAGAATTTGAACGTACTCAGCTGAATGATAGGATGTGTAAAATAGCCGTTGTATCCCGTTTTTATAACAGAATATTGATCAATCTGCTTCTTGTTATTCTGCTTCTTTAGAATAGTCCTGCCTGGCGGTAGGGTCTGGTGTTGTGATTCATTCTCTCCAGTTCGATCTCGGGCCATGTCTGTATGTAGTTTCACAGCTTCCAGGTCGTTGTGAACTTTATCTGTCCTATGCTGTCTTGTTCGTCATTTGCGCCTCTTTTCACCGACTTTCTGTGTATATGCTGACTTTCCCAATATATGGTACTCTGCACGCCACACTTGCCCAAACCAGTGCACATGCCTTTCCTCAATTTTCTTCTGTATTCGTGCAATGCCAAAGGTTTTCTAGTACTGCAGAACCTCGATAATTCGAAATCGGTTAATTCAAAATCCCGCCTAATTCGAAGCTTCTACCTTTCCCGGAAACTTGAGGTACGGTTTTGCATGTTATTTAAATTCTTTAATTCGAAATACGGAAAATTCGTAATTCGAAGAACACTGTCGGTCCCCATTACGGAAATTCAGACTTATACTTCAAAACTGCCTCAACATTTAAGAAAGTTAATATCTTTTATGTTGATTTAAATTCAAAACTTATTCTGTTCATGATAGAATGCGTCTTCCTGAACCTGCTGGGGTAGTTTTCCGTACTTTCACTCACTTCGGTGCGTCTACAGAGTGCTTCATATTTGCTATGTTACAGTAAAATCGTAATTCTATTGTATCCAGCGATTTAAGGAACGCCACAATATCACGTAGCAGGTAGTGGGTGGAGAAGTTGAATCCGCGAACACTGGCGATGCTGACAGTTGGCGAAAAAGCGTGCATATAATCACCGAACAATATTGTAAATGCCAATGAAACTGCATTTTTAAGTGCCGAGCTCAGACGGACTTGGTTTTAAAGGAGATGGTGCCAGCCGGGAAATCGTACAATGGTGGGGTCATTGTACTGAGTTGCAACGCGCTTGTAGCGGGAGACTTTCTTTCCTGGTCATAGCAAAGTTCGATAAGCTACGATGTTTTGAGGGTGTCGGGCACTTCCCGTGCTAGTACAAGGCATCTAAAAATGCAAACAGTACAGTAAACCTAAAAATGAAGCATTTGCACAACAGAGCCAGCATGATATGCCCTCGTCTTTGAATCGTATGTGTTTTTCCTTCGTTGTGTAATGTTATGTTTGCCAGTGATTTATCCAAGTGCGTAAATGCACCTTTTTGGATACTTTTTGGAAATAGCTTCTTCCATGGCATATGACAGTTTTAAACTGTGAATCAAAGTGATTGCATGTTTTAATGGGTCTGAGAACACTTTGTGACGCGGCAATTACCGGTAGAATTTCGAGAGAGGTACCATAGCGGGAAATCGTACAAGGATAGCGTTCACTATACTGTGTTGTAAAATTGTAATGCAGACTGAAGCGAGAGACTTTCTCCCCTCTTCATAGAAAAGTTCTATTAGCCATGATGTTTTGAAGACATCGGGTACGTACTTTCCGTGCAAGTACATGACATCTAAAATGCATACAACACAGTAATTCAATTAATAAAGGACTTGGGCAGGGGAGCTAGCATAGATTTCTTCTCGTCTTTGAATCATGCTCTTTTTCCTTTCATTCCGTGAGGTTATGTTTGTCAGTGAGTTATCCAAGAGCGTTATTTGAGTACTGTAAATGCACCTTTTTGGATACATTTTGGAAAGAACTTTTTATATGGCATTTAAAAGGTTTAACCTGTGTATCAAAGTTAATTGCATGCAGTAACAGGTCTTAAGAATATTTTGTGACGGCAAGGGTTGGCATATCTGAACTACAACTTGGTGGTTAATTCGAAATCGCATAATTCGAAGTCCGATTTTTGCGTTCTAACGGCTTCGAACTAACGAGGTTTTACTGTAACATCGGTTGAAGTGTGATCCACTCTTGTTATGCCAGCCTTCCTCGTAAGCATCTTTGTATCCATGATGCTTAGTTGGCGTTCTACCTCTTTAGCTGCCAACGATTTTGTTGCCGTAGAAGACGACAGGACGGATAACAGTTCGCTAGATCTTAGATTTTAGATGGTCCTTTTCGACGGTCGCAAGGGCGCCCGTTGTCATTCTCCACTTCAGTCAGGTTTTGTATATCCGTAAGTTGACTTCATCAGTAAGTCGGCTATCATCAGAGATTGTGGAGCCAAGATACTTAAATTTCTCTGCTCGTGCTATACCTTCACCGTCAACATGCATGGTTCCAACTCCTTGACGATGTAAAGCTATGTATTCTGTCTTCTTTTTGTTGAGGCGCAGGACATATTGCACTGGTCGATTATTCCAGTCTTTTGTTTGACGCTGGAAATCAAGCCTATTCTTTGCAGCAAAAATGATATCATTTGCATAGAGAATTGTCCACGGTATTGGACTGTGTAGGTCTGACGTTATGGAGTCAATAACAAGAGTGAACAGCAGTGGTTATAAGGCAGGGCCTTGGTTGACTCCTACAGTTATGCGGAATTCATTAGATGCTCCTGCGGCAGCTTGATCATAAGTCTTTGTCTCTTCGTAGAGCATTTATACCCTCTCAACAAGGTGCTCTGGAATGCCATGTTCTTGTAGCGCTGTACCTGCCACGTATTCCGGTTTCTCCGTAAAATATACGGATTTTGAGTGTGTTTTACGGTTGTACGTGTGAATAACGTTATTGTACGGATTTTGAATATCCATGCTTGGTTACGCTTTCTGCGGTCAAATCGGATTTGACTTTCGATAGTGGCTGGTAATACGAGATGCAGTGTTTGAAATGCGACCGGTAAATGAATCGATAATCACATTATCGATTACCACTGTGCTTTTGTCACCTGTTCGACCTCAACTGCTACGTACTTCATTCAATGAGATGTTCCCAAACAAGTAGCAGGCTGCGATTTTGAAGAAAAGAAATCCGTGAAAAATAGCAGGCTGTGAATTTATACAAAACAACTTTAGTAACTGCGTCGTGCTTCGTAGTAGCTGAAAGGCTTTGTTTGTGTATGTGTGTAACATTGACGGTAGTTCTGAAACTCGTGAAATTGTGTGACGAATTTCTAAGCGATCTAGTATTTTTAGTGGTGCTCGTAATGAGTTACTAATAAACTATATTAGGCCTATCAGTCCTTTCGTGAGGCATATTCTGCTTAATTTCCTTGTTTTATACGATCACGGGAAGTGTTCCCAGTGTTAATTAAAAACAGATGAGCACTTATTGAGATGTAACTTCGTGTATTTAATTTCAGGGTTGACCATAACATATAAGTAAAACCTCGATGCATCATTCTTCAGGGGGCAGGGAGGAAAATGACGACGGATGCGGGAAGAATATAAATGCGGGCAACATAAAAAAGGGGGAATGCAAAATAATAAAATACGGGTACTGTATTGGGACATTTTTCGTTATGTAAATATATTATTATTATTATTATTATTATTATTATTATTATTATTATTATTATTATTATTATTATTATTATTATTATTATTATTATTATTATTATTATTATTATTATTATTATTATTATTATAAGAACAGCAATAATGGCGCGTGGCCTCCGGAGCCGGGTGCAGGTCTTGGGAGTTGTAGCGTGATAGGGGATCTACGCGCATATGAAAATGCTGCTCTACCTATTATAAGATGAATTCTAATGTTTAATTCGGCAAACAGACAGCCTCCGAACCATTGGAATGAACCAAGGAAATTTAAAATCCTCGACCCAATCGAAACCCCTTGAACCAAAGGCCAACACGTGCTAACCATATAGCTCATACTAAACATAACGGTATCAAAATATTGCAACCATGATATAGGCCTACGAGGTGGAAATATAAAGCGTGAATTTTACGCCCTTTCATTTCACTTTTCTTTACACATTTCTGAATAATTGAAATCCTTTAAGTTCAGTTCTCTTATTGCAAATTAAAGATACACGTGGATATTACGGCGATAACCTGTATTAGGAAAATATTCCATAGACCCTTTGCAAACGATAGGTTAGATACCCAACACGGCGCGGCTCTCGCAACTCAGCTCAGACGATGTTACAGAGGTTAGAAATTCAACGCGGCGCGTTTCGAATTATGTCACAGCGGCTTGTGCGAAGCTGCCAACTTAGGAACTAGTTACAAGACTAGGCTATGAGAAAAGATTATTGGTTTGGTCCGGCTCGTAACAAGACTATTGGGCAGAGGGCAACAAAGCGGTCAACAGGCCTCTAGCATCCTACACATTCCACAAGGTACGACGTGACTAATCACCCTGTAAGTAATTAAAACGAATCTGGCGCACTGCGCGATTTTCTCTTTTTTTTTGAACGAAGTTGGGAGCCCTAGCCAGCCTATACCGACACAGAAAATGGTGGCAAATTTGAGTGTTACGCTGTTTATGTTTAAATTCTTGTAAATAGGGATACTTCAAGGGGTCGGTAGGTGGGTCGAGGAAAAGCGTTGGCACCAGGAATCTCGTAGTGAGGTTGCGCATGAATAACCTTTGCACAGCACTCCAGCCTACAAGATCCTTGTTCAAGACTAGCAACTCCGAATTGCTCGTACATTCTCGCGTAACTGGTTGCCGCTATTATATGCTAAGCTTATTGAGCAGTCCCTCTAAATTAAAAAAAAACACTTTTGCGTATTTTTTCTTACGTACGATCGATCAATGTAGGATAATTGTGACCGAGGACAAATAATTTTTCGACGATCGATCCGATAAAATTATAGTTCGAGAAACGATAGATGCGGGGAAATTTAACACTGGTTTATATGGAACAATTTTGAGACCGAATAAATTCAACGATGAATATGGGAAAACAACAGTTCCGGGAAAAATGCATCGAGGTTCTACTGCCTTTGACTTGTATTAGTATTGTTTATAATCCCCCCTTGCCGTCATTTTTCATTATGTCTCAAGACTGTTACGCATGCGCGTGTTGTTAAAAATTTTCCGCTTAAGGATCTTCCGGATTTCTCTTTTCGAACGTTGGCAGGTATGGGTTGTGAGGTACCCGATGGAAGGCCTTCTCAGGGTCCAGAAAGTCCTGATAAAGCCTCTTATTCTTTTCACAGTGTCTCTCAAGTAACAGCCCTGCACCGTGGGTTGCTCCTGTTGCACCAGAATGTTTGGCTTGTTGTATGTTTGGCTAAATCGGTAATCCTTTTATCGAGGATTTGTTCGAAATCTGTCATTGCGTGGCTCAGAAGCATGATCGGGTTGTAATTAGAAAAATCGGCAGGACTTATCCTACTTTGAATGGCTACTCCATCGCCAGTCTGTTGGTTTTTGACCGTCTTTGATGATATGGTTGAAAAGTTTGCTTTAAGCACTCTGCTGCTTCCCCCCATTTGGAGAAACAAAACTCTGCCATTGATAATCGGGACAGATGGCTTTCCCTGGTTTCATTTCTTTCAGCATAGCCTGAACATGGGTGACGTCAAATTTCTGCATTGGCCCTTTAAGAGTGGAGGTGATGGGCATTGGTAGATATGGAAATTCCAGTATTGAAATTTAGTCAAAATAATTCCGCCAGTGTACTCGCACTTACCACCAGTCTAATAGAAAATCGTCTGTTACCTCATTGATACAGTAAAAACGTTGGACTTCTTCCGTTTTGCGATGCCTCGATTTGACTAATCCTTAAATATTCCACTCGATTTCGTGCGTGTCAAGTTTTGCATGTAGACCTGCTTACCTGTTTGCTTTTGTTACAGCAACAATCTCCTTCACTCTAGTAGCGGCTTCTTTGTAGGCTTTCCAACGAGCTAGAAACTCATGGTACAGCAGTTCCTTCAACCGTACTGCATACGTAACATCGTTATTGCGAAGCCATGCGTCATAGTAAATCCTTCGTTGTCGTCGCCCAGACTTAGTTTTTCCAGGAATGGAGCGTGCGGCGTCTTTCACTTTAGTCCGACTCATTTCATCTGTGGTGATTTGTGGCATTGTAACATTTTCAACAACGTTGGCCTCCTTCTTCAGGCGCCATCATTTGATCCCATTTCGTCCATTTCCAGCGAAGTATAGGGCTGATGATGACGTTATCCGCAGCTTGCAGTTACTGATCGTGGTTGCATCGCATTTGTTTGATAAGGAACAACTGTTGTCTCTAAAACATCCTTGAGATTCCTTCGTCTGACGAGGATGTAGTCAGTGTGAGTTGGTGGGAGCCACTGTATTACGTGACAAGATGAATATCACGCTTTTTGAACCTTGTGTTCGCGATGATAATTTTCTGCATTATCGGGAATTTGTTGGTCATTATCGTTCCTCTGTCCATATCTATGTGCGCCGTGGTCTGTGTGTTCTTCTTTCCTCCGTCCGACAGGTTTAGTCATATCCCAAGCAACGATAAGATACTCAGCGGTCTTCTTGTAAGGCAGTGCCCAGAAGGCATCTTTGGTTCCCGTGCCCAGGCCAGGTTTGGAGCGTTCCACTGAAAAATTTGAATTTCCTTCTCTGCCCAATGTAGACAAGTTACATCAAGCGATTCTCATACTTTTGCACCTCGGAGATTGAACCGCCAAATTTTGCTGATATAACAATGCCAACACCATTATGTGTTCTTCGGCTTCCGTTTGAAATCAATTAGTAACCTCACCCTATTTCGCATGACTTTTACCGCTCCACCTTTTTCCTGCACCTCACAGATGCCTATATGCCTTCTCTCAAGTTCTGTGGCTAATTTGCTACTTCGTCCAGTTCAGTTATGAGATACAGAATGGGGGTACTTGCTTGCTTAGCCGTCACAACCCGTGTGACGGTAACCCTTGCATACTTTTCATGCTGACTGGGCACTGCCAATGTGCATCCCTTCAAGAGTATGCCCTAACCATGGTTCTGATTCCATGAGTCATATTTCTGTAATCATGTGCCAGTATTATTTTACGGCCGGCTTGTCTTGAAGCATTTTAGAGCTCATGACTGCAGGTAGTTACGCAGCTCCGGATATGGGGAACAGACGCCTTTTGTAGCCGCTCTTCTAGAGTAGAAACACTACGCTCCATTCTGGATTAACTTCCAAAATGGAAGAGTACCTTTTCTGCCAACTGCTTCGTACCAAACGTCTCGATGTCCGCCAATGTTGCCATTGTGCTGTTTAGTCGGCGAGGTCTATAATATTTCGCTCAATATTGCCGGCAGGCCGGTGGTGAACCCGTATCCGTCACCTGGGATGCGCCACGTGCTTCAGCAATGTAGCTGGTTCGTGCAGAATAATTATCAGGCCAAAGTGAAATACCATTTTATTGAAAAACTAATTGTGAACCTGATAAATCACTTCTGACAAAAATCACACAATCACATAAAGAACAATGGCCACAGACATTTGCACCTATTGCTTGGCGTAATGTGCCAATACAATCCAGTGTCATGTTTTCTTCCCCCTGTTGTCTAGTGGTATCTTGTTAGATGATCAAGAGGTGTAGCCTGTCGTATCTGGAATCAATGTCCCACTTTTATTTCTCCACTTATTTTCTCCTAAGAGTGCAGTAACAACACATGGTCGAGGCTCCCACTACTTTGCTTGTGAGGAAGCCTTGCATTCGAATGGGCCATGTGAATTCAGTGCATACAGCATGAATTAGGAAGTGCTACTTCATGTTACAAGGTATTTTTGCCTGCGTGATCGACTTTTCCCATTTTCCTGATCTTACATTTAACCAAGAAGTTTGTATTTCTTGCTCTTCTTTCCTAAAATATACAGAACCAGTATGTCGTGAGGAGACAGGTACAGGCTTGGATGCTATCCTACGATGTTATCATTCAACTAAAAATAATCACTTTGTCTGTGAACTTTGTCTTTCACGTAGCACCAATATACATTACGGTGAAATTCAATGTCCTGTATTCTTGAATTTTCACTCAAGCCTTGATTTTTCATGCTCCTTCTAGCTGTAGAGTTAAAGGAACACTATTAAAATATTCAATGACATGATAGCTCTCATTTGGGTTCAAATTCAGGATATCAGAATTTTGTAATAAAAGACTACGAAAGCCATTCTATTTGCAGGTCCAGACTGTTGATTGCACATCAAAGCTATGTAATTAGAAATGACCACACTGTGATGTAATAGAATGCTACACTGATATGACAACAATGTACAAAGAAATGTGTATATTTCTGTAACTGAAAATAACATTCATAAAATATTAGCCATGGTTCAGCAGATCTGGCTGATTCGGCTAACAATGTTCTCAATTTTATTAACATCTACAATACTAATTCTCTAAAACTACCTCAGCAACAAGGTTATTTCCAAAAATTATTACTTGCTTGCCATAAAGCGCAGAGTGGTTGAAGTAGATCACAACTTCAAACCATGCCATACTTAGGCTAACATGTATTCGGATTTCAAGAGATAAATGTTTTTAGGCGGGACCACTTCTCGTGCATTCTGTAATTCAGGTTGTCAATGAGCTCGCACCTTCGTAAATCGTCAGAAGTTTCTTGCGCGTGATGTCGCGATTCGAGAGAAAATATGCACCACGTCACCGTAATGAGTGAGAGATTTTGAAATTTAGGACTACACTCTGAATTTGACCGCTGATGTAGTTTTCTCTCGGGAATGTGATGTCCATGAGTAACGAGCCCCCTTGCATGGGATATCAGTGAGAGGAATGTTCGGTAGAAATTCCTTTATTTGAGAGTTTTAGTGGAGTTTGCTGTTGAAATATTGGCCACGTGGTTTTTATTTTGTCATTGTAGATCGAGACCCGATGTGAGCAACGCAGATCATCATTCTCTGGATTGCGGAGGACGTTGTTTTACATGCAATATCTGTGGCAAAACCTTAAGCCGGAAAGAGAGTTTAGCAGTTCACGCGCGGACTCACACAGGAGAGAAACCATTCTGTTGCAATATCTGTGGAAAGCTCTTCAACGCTAAAAGCGAACTCTAGAAACACGTGCAGAGAGACACGGGCAAGAAACCATTCTGTTGCAATATCTGTGGTAAGCCCTTCAACGTAAAAAGCACACATACGAAGCACATTTTGACTCACACGAACTTGAAGCCGCATTGATGCAATGTCTGTGGCAAATGCTTTAGGCTCAAACATCACCTAGTTTGTCACACGCGCACACATACCGGTGAGTAGCTGTATTTTTGCAATATCTGTGAAAAGTCGTTCATTAGCAAGGGTGACCTGACATGTCACATGCTTACACACACAGGTGTGAAGCCGTTTTGGTGCAGTACCTGAGGAGAGTCATTCAGAAGCAATGGTCACCTAACATGTCACATACGCACATACACAGGAGAGAAGCCATTTTGTTGCAATATCTGTGGAAAGAAATTCAGAAGTAAAACTCACTTAACATTGCACATACGAACGCATACAGGCGCTAAGCAACACTGGTGCAATGTCTGTGGCAAATCATTCACCCATAGAGGCAGTGTAGCATGTCGCATGAAAACTAACACCGGCAACAAGCACCATTCCTGCATTGTCTGTGGCAAATACTTCAGCCAGAAAGCCCATCTAGCTTTTCACCTGCAAACTTACACAGGTGAGAAGCCGTACTATTGCAATATCTGTGGAAAGTCGTTCGCCAGAAAATATCACCTTCCTCGTCATTTGCAGAGTCACGCGGGCGACAAGACGTAATGGTACAAAGTCTGTGGCAAATCCTTCATCCAGAAAGGCACCCTAGCATCTCACATGGGCGATAAGCCGCACTGCTTCAATGTCTGTTCGATATCCTTCATCCAGAAATGCAGCCTTGGAGGTCACATGGGCTAGTAGCCACACCGCTACAATATTTACATTTAGCTCTTCTCCGGGAGAATTGCATTCTCGAAACACAAGCAGACACACACAAAGGAGTAGTCATACTGTTAAAATGTCTGGCAAATCTTCAGTCAGAGAGTCTATGATGTGAACCTCACTGGAGAGATGGCGCACTGCTCCGTGTTTTGTGGCAAATCGTTCGCACGCAGTACCAAGCTGTAGGTGCACACGGACGAGACGGCACACTAGCGTCATGTCACGCCGGAATGAAGCCGTACGGGATTAAATAAGAATGTTATTTTGCTTTATGTCCCATTAACTACTGTACGAGTGTTCGGAGTTCCACAAGACCTTCTCCAATTCTGGATATGTAGCCAGGCACATGTGATCGCACACAGCAAAGTAGTAAGGAGTTCTTCAGCCAGAACGGCACTTTTTCGGCAAAACTCTTGATGTACACCGGAGAGTAGTCCTTCCCATTTTGCCATTTTCTCTGAGATAAATTCTCAGAAAACACAATGCCAGGTCCGTGTGCGAAAGGATCAGAGGATATTTCATCAGTCACAGATAAATGACACCCGCTTGTTCTAAGCCACGGAAGTAGTATAATAAGCGGGTTCTGCGGCACCTCCGCCGCCGCACGCCTCCGCCCGCCTCCGCCTCCGCCGCCGCCGCCCGAGGGAAATTTGAATTTTGGCGGGAAATTTGAATTTTGGCGCGAGATTTGAATTTGTAAACAAAGCCACGTGCTTTTTGACAGCTGTCATCGACAACAACGCAACGCTAACCTCACTGCTGCCATCTTGACGGGCCTAAACCTCACTAGTGCCAACTTAACCTAACTAGCATGAGGTAAACAAAGCCACGTGTTTTTTGACAGCCACGTGCTTTTTGACAGACAACAACGCATCGCTAACCTCAGTACTGCCATCTTGACGGGCCTAACCTTAGTGGTACCAACTTAACCTCACTAGCATGAGGTAAACAAAGCCACGTGCTTTTTGACAGCCACGTGCTTTTCGACAGATTTGTAAACAAAGCCACGTGCTTTTTGACAGACAACAACGCATCGCTAACCTCAGTACTGCCATCTTGACGGGCCTAAACCACAGTAGTACCAACTTAACCTAACTAGCGCGAGATAAACAAAGCCACGTGCTTTTTGACAGCCACGTGCTTTTTTGACAGCTGTCATCCGCCATCTTTAAACTACAGAGCACCGTGCTGCCCTCTTTCGTCACCTGTCATCGGCAGTGCTGCCATCTTGACGGGCCTAAACCTTAGTGCTACCAACTTAACCTCACTAGCTCGAGATAAACAAATCCACGTGCTTTTTGACAGCCACGTGCTTTTTTGATAGCTGTCATCCGCCATCTTTAATCTATAGAGCACAGTGCTGCCCTCCTTAGCTACTTACCTTTGAAATGTGGTGGCGGATAATTTGAAAATGCTTTTCGACAAGCAGCCATCTTTAATCCAGAGAGAACAGTGCTGCCCCGGTGACGGCAAATTCCACGTGCTCTTGTTTGAAAACAAACTCACGTGCTTTTTTGACAGCTGTCATCTGCCATCTTTAATCTATAGAGCACAGTGCTGCCCTCTTTAGTTTGAAATGTGGTGGTGGTAAATTCCACGTGCTCTTGTTTGGAAACAAAGCCATGTGCTTTTTTGACAGCTGTCATCCGCCATCTTTAATCAACAGAGCACTGTGCTACTATCATGCGGGCAATTTCATCACCTGTCATCCGCCATCTTTAATCCACAGAACACCATGCTGCCCTCTTTGTGGCTACTACCTTAAGCACGTAGTAGCGGGCAATTTGAAAAGTTCTGTTAGCTATCATCCGCCATCTTTAATCAAGAGAGCACTGTGCTGCCATCTTTAGCTAGATACCTTTGAAATGTGGTGGCGGCAAATTGAAAAATTCCACGTGCTCTTGTTTGGAAACAAACTCACGTGCTTTTTCGACAGCTACCATCCGCCATCTTTAATCAACAGAGCATAGTGCTACCCTCTTTAGTTTGAAATGTGATGGCGGCAAATTCCACGTGCTCTTGTTTGGTAAACATAGCCATGTGCTTTTTTGACAGCTGTCATCCGCCATCTTTAATACAGAGAGCACCGTGCTGCCCTCTTTATCGTAGTAGATGTAAATTCGTCACCTGTCATCCGCAGTGCTGCCATCTTTAGCTAGATACCTTTGAAAAGTGGTGGCGGATAATTTAAAAAGAAAAATTCTACAGCAGCCCTCTCTCGACGCTAATTGCATAAGATGGCGGCTATACATGACTCCTTAAGGGTGCTTACGCAAGATGGCTGCTATACACAGGTTCTTATGAGACGCCCTTGGGATGCTTGCGCAAGATGGCAGTTATACATGGCTCCTTATGAGATGCCCTAGGGATGCTTGCGCAAGATAGCGGCTGCTCTTATGGGACGGCTTAAGGGTCCTTGCACAAGATAGCTTGAGACGCCCTAAGGATGCTTGCGCAAGATGGCGGACACAAGATGGCGGCTATACACAACTCCTTATGAGACGCTTTAAGGGTGCTTGCGCAAGATGGTTGCTACTCTTAGCTTAGAGGCTAACGTGTCGTGATAGTTCGATTCATTAAATTTAGGGCTTAAATGCAAAATGTTAAATATATCGAAAACGGTGCACCGTAGAGCAAAACGGACAAAATTTTTCTGCCTAATACCTAGGTTCGCAGTATGAGGAACAAGAAAATCATAGTCTAATGATGGGATCAACGGTTCGGTTCCTACTTAGGCCCTTTGGCATTTGCTCTGTTTTAGCTTGTATTGAAGCGAGTCTTCGTAACATGATCAGGTCTAGCTATGGTAGAGAGTATAACGTACCGTGCAGGTTCGATTCATTAAATTTGGAGGCTTAAATGCAAAATGTTAAATATCTCGAAAACGATGCATCGTAGAGCAAAACGGACAAAATTTTTCCGCCTAATACGTAGGTTCGTAGTATCAGGAACAAGAAAAAACATAGTCTAATGATGAGATCAACGGTTCGATTCCTACTTAAGCCCTTTGCCATTCGCAGCTATCTATTTCTACAAGATGGTGGCTGCTCTTATGAGAAACAAGATGCCTTGAGACGTCCTAGGGATGCTTACGCAAGATGGCAGACACAAAATGGTGACTATACATAGCTCCTTATGAGACGGCCTAGGGGTGCTCGCACAAGATGGCGGCTACTCTTATGAAGAAAGCTAGCTTAGAGGCTACTGCGCAAGATAACAGCTGCTGTTATGCATGTGGTGGAGGGCAATTTGAAATTCTATGTGCTTAATCAACAGAGCACCCTGCTGCCCTCTTTAGCTGAAATGTGGTGGTGGATAATTTGAAAAATTCTTTTGACAGCTATCATCTTTAAACAAAGGCGACTATACATAGGCTGTTAAGGCCTTATCATTCTCCTCCTCCTCCTCCTCCTCCCCCTCCCCCTCCTCCTTCTCTACCTCCTCCTCCGCCTCTTATGTCAAGGCATAGCTTTATATCGAACAAGTTTAAACCTGCATCGCGAAGGCAAGCGTGTGCAGCGATAACATTATTGTGCATGTTTAGACTTTCGAAACATAAGAAGAGTAGAATCAAACGCTGTACTCGATACGACATGTGATCAGAACATTGATTGATGCGTTCAGAAAACAAAATAAGTGATCAAGACTAGAATCGAACAATGTACTCAATACATCATGTGTTTAGAATATGTCAGGGGATACGCTTGTTCTAAGAAGATCAGATTGAAACATAACAAGACTAGAATAGAACACTGTAATCGATGTTGTTAACTTCAACATGTGATCAGAACATTGATTGATGTGTTCAGAACACAAAATAAGTGATCATGACTAGAATCGAACACTGTACTCGATACAACATGTGATCAGAACATTGATCGATGTGTTCAGAACACGAAATAAGTGATCAAGACTAGAATCGAACACTGTACTCAATACAACATGTGTTTAGAACATGTTAGGGGGGTACCCTTGTTCTAAGAAGATCAGAATGAAACATAACAAGACTAGAATCGAACACTGTAATCGATGTTGTTAAGCTCAACATATGATCAGAACATTGTTTGATGTGTTCAGAGCAAAAGTACAATTTTGATGATTTGCGCAGCTAACTCGCTCGGTAAACGATATAGCCAAAGTATATCTTCAAATTATTTACCTTCCATCATTCGTCTTGTGTGTCAAAATCAGTCGAACAAGTTATCGCATAAACATGGCTGAAAAAAAAATCGTGATAGGGTATGGAACCCAGGGGTTACATCTTATCAGAAGGGCAAAAAGGATGAAAGGACTCTTCCTCCTCCTTACCGCACATTCCTTGGCTAAAGGGCTAATGGGCTAAAGGGCTAATGGGCTAATGGGCTAAAGGGCTAATGGGCTAAAGGGCTAAAGGGCTAATGGGCTAAAGGGCTAAAGGGCTAAAGGGCTAAAGGTGCAACAACCTCATCGATCGCTATCAGCAAGAACGCTTGTACTTTGTTAAGTCTAGAAAATTAATCTTTATTGGTAAATGGTTTTATGTTCAGAACAAGGAATGGAACCTAGGGGTTACGTCCTACCTAATAAAATCCCCGAGGTGCGATGAGTTACGTTTTTCGAACTAGTGTTTGGAACACTGAACTTTTCAAGATGGCAAGAGTGAGGTTAGCAATGCTCTGTTGTTGGATTTTAAATTCCACGCTACAATATGCATAAGGTGGCAGCCCTTGAGGTTTACTCCCGTAAAGATGGCAAGAGTGAGGTTAGCAATGTTCCGTTGTTGGATTTTTAAAATTCCCCGCTATAACATGCAAAAGGTGGCAGCCTTGAGGTTTACCGCCGTAAAGATGGCAGCAGTGAGGTTAGCGACGCTCCATTGTCCTTCAAAGTGAGGTTAGGGTTCGTCAAGAAGACAGCTGTCAAAAAAGCACGTGGCTATGTTTACCAAACAAGAGCATGTGATCGTGACTTCACGGTCACGTAATCAATCCTTAGCTCGACGTCGCTAAGAGCAGCATTAGGATTAGCTATTCTTAAAAGTCTTGGGAACAGAGCAGCAGTATGAATTGCTATGTTTTAAAGCGTGTACACATTACCAATCGACTTTGCATGTATCGACTCTCGTACTAAACTTCTGCAGGTAGATTGTGCTGCTATCTTAGCATAACTTATACGCATGAACTTAAAGTACAGAGAATAGCTATGTCTCAAAGCGTGTACACATTACTTATTGATTTTGCATGCAACAAATATCGTACTAAACTTCTTCCTCTAGATTGTACTGCTACCTTAGCATAACTTATACACATGAACTTAAAAGTAGAAAGAATAGCCATGTCTCAAAGCGTGTACACATTACTTATTGATTTTGCATGCAACAAATATCGTACTAAACTTCTTCCTCTAGATTGTACTGCTATCTTAGCATAACTTATACACATGAACTTAAAAGTACAAAGAATAGCCATGTTTCAAAGCGTGTACACATCAACTATCGAATTTGCATGTATTGACTCTCATACTAAACTCCTTCCGCTAGATCGTGCTGCTATCTGAGCATAACCAATACGCATGACCTTAAAGTAAAAAGAATAGCCATGTTTCAAAGTGTGTACACATTACCTATCGACTTTGCATGCAACAAATATTGTACTAAACTTCTTCCGCTAGGTTGTGCTGCTATCTTAGCATAACCTGTACGCATGAACTTAAAGTACAAAGAATAGCCATGTTTCAAAGCGTGTACACATTACTTATTGATTTTGCATGCATCAAATCTCGTACTAAATTTATTCCGCTAGATTGTGCTGCTATCTTAGCATAACGTATACCAATGAACTTAAAGTACAATGATTTTCTTGTTCCTCATACTGCGAACCTAGGTATTAGGCAGAAAAATTTTGTCCGTTTTGCTCTACGGTGCACCGTTTTCGATATATTTAACATTTTGCATTTAAGCCCTAAATTTAATGAATCGAACTATCACGACACGTTAGCCTCTAAGCTAAGAGTAGCAACCATCTTGCGCAAGCACCCTTAAAGCGTCTCATAAGGAGTTGTGTATAGCCGCCATCTTGTGTCCGCCATCTTGCGCAAGCATCCTTAGGGCGTCTCAAGCTATCTTGTGCAAGGACCCTTAAGCCGTCCCATAAGAGCAGCCGCTATCTTGCGCAAGCATCCCTAGGGCATCTCATAAGGAGCCATGTATAACTGCCATCTTGCGCAAGCATCCCAAGGGCGTCTCATAAGAACCTGTGTATAGCAGCCATCTTGCGTAAGCACCCTTAAGGAGTCATGTATAGCCGCCATCTTATGCAATTAGCGTCGAGAGAGAGCTGCTGTAGAATTTTTCTTTTTAAATTATCCGCCACCACTTTTCAAAGGTATCTAGCTAAAGATGGCAGCACTGCGGATGACAGGTGACGAATTTACATCTACTACGATAAAGAGGGCAGCACGGTGCTCTCTGTATTAAAGATGGCGGATGACAGCTGTCAAAAAAGCACATGGCTATGTTTACCAAACAAGAGCACGTGGAATTTGCCGCCATCACATTTCAAACTAAAGAGGGTAGCACTATGCTCTGTTGATTAAAGATGGCGGATGGTAGCTGTCGAAAAAGCACGTGAGTTTGTTTCCAAACAAGAGCACGTGGGATTTTTCAATTTGCCGCCACCACATTTCAAAGGTATCTAGCTAAAGATGGCAGCACAGTGCTCTCTTGATTAAAGATGGCGGATGATAGCTAACAGAACTTTTCAAATTGCCCGCTACTACGTGCTTAAGGTAGTAGCCACAAAGAGGGCAGCATGGTGTTCTGTGGATTAAAGATGGCGGATGACAGGTGATGAAATTGCCCGCATGATAGTAGCACAGTGCTCTGTTGATTAAAGATGGCGGATGACAGCTGTCAAAAAAGCACATGGCTTTGTTTCCAAACAAGAGCACGTGGAATTTACCACCACCACATTTCAAACTAAAGAGGGCAGCACTGTGCTCTATAGATTAAAGATGGCAGATGACAGCTGTCAAAAAAGCACGTGAGTTTGTTTTCAAACAAGAGCACGTGGAATTTGCCGTCACCGGGGCAGCACTGTTCTCTCTGGATTAAAGATGGCTGCTTGTCGAAAAGCATTTTTCAAATTATCCGCCACCACATTTCAAAGGTAAGTAGCTAAAGAGGGCAGCACTGTGCTCTATAGATTAAAGATGGCGATGACAGCTATCAAAAAAGCACGTGGCTGTCAAAAAGCACGTGGATTTGTTTATCTCGAGCTAGTGAGGTTAAGTTGGTAGCACTAAGGTTTAGGCCCGTCAAGATGGCAGCACTGCCGATGACAGGTGACGAAAGAGGGCAGCACGGTGCTCTGTAGTTTAAAGATGGCGGATGACAGCTGTCAAAAAAGCACGTGGCTGTCAAAAAGCACGTGGCTTTGTTTATCTCGCGCTAGTTAGGTTAAGTTGGTACTACTGCGGTTTAGGCCCGTCAAGATGGCAGTACTGAGGTTAGCGATGCGTTGTTGTCTGTCAAAAAGCACGTGGCTTTGTTTACAAATCTGTCGAAAAGCACGTGGCTGTCAAAAAGCACGTGGCTTTGTTTACCTCATGCTAGTGAGGTTAAGTTGGTACCACTAAGGTTAGGCCCGTCAAGATGGCAGTACTGAGGTTAGCGATGCGTTGTTGTCTGTCAAAAAGCACGTGGCTGTCAAAAAACACGTGGCTTTGTTTACCTCATGCTAGTTAGGTTAAGTTGGCACTAGTGAGGTTTAGGCCCGTCAAGATGGCAGCAGTGAGGTTAGCGTTGCGTTGTTGTCGATGACAGCTGTCAAAAAGCACGTGGCTTTGTTTACAAATTCAAATCTCGCGCCAAAATTCAAATTTCCCGCCAAAATTCAAATTTCCCGCGGGCGGCGGCGGCGGAGGCGGAGGCGGCGGCGGAGGTGGAGGCGGGCGGAGGCGTGCGGCGGCGGAGGTGCCGCAGAACCCGCTTATTATACTACTCACGGACGACACTTTTTCTGTTTTCAGACTGGAATTGTGCTCAGTAACACACATTGAGTAGTCTTCCAAATGCGCGGTTAAACGGGTGAACAGAGAGGAATCATATGAAAAAGGCAACATAGTAAAAGACCAGAAGCGCAGGATAAAGAATTAAAACGTTTGAATAAACAATTCAGAGTAGTTAATAAGTATCAAATCATGTCAAATATTGTATGCAGTTGAAGAAATTGTTGCTGAAGGCTGAGCATACCTTTGCTCCCCTTCCCACATGTCACTGGTGTGTAACTTAATTTTGAGTAGACCATTAGCTCAAAACTGTACCTGCTCCCTCGGCTCTTGTACAGAAATATTGTGTCTGTCTACCTGTTCTGAATGCAAGTTGAATGTTCGACTTGTGTGTCCGAAGCTATTCATAAAGGTCACGTAGTTTTCCAGGAGGCGTCTGTAGGCGAGGACTCGTATTTCGACACCTGCAGTATACTCTTGCAAAAGTTTCTCCATTTTCATTTACTGGATGGCAGAGAACTGGCCACTCAATTTTCTCTAATCATACCTCGAGTACGTCACTAAAAATCTCTCACAACTAAACGTCGCAAGTGTTGAAAAGATATAGTGAGTCATATCAAACTGTTATTTGCCTGTTCCTGGTCTTCAGAATGAATCATTAACTCTTGTGCCTCAGGAGGTGTTAATGAAACTTGGTCACTTCCAGACATGATCATCCGGTATCAGGGTTGGCCTACTTCCTTAAAATAAAAGCTCACATAATCTGACTACGTTTATTCAATCAAAAATAGTGAAATATGATGGCGGGTGTGTTTATAAATATGGCCATAAACATTTGCCTGTAGAAAATGACATTAACATAACACTGCAGCTTGGTGATTTCAGGATGAAATTAATCCACCGCAAATAAAGCCTGAAGGGCTATTTACAGAAAACCACCTTGTGGATAAATAGAAAACAACAGCATGAGATTCAATTTGCTCAGCTCCATAAACAACTCAATCGCCTAAATATCAGGCAGTGATCCCCAGACCATTTCTAATTTAGACAGTCCACTAAGTCATCGTCAGCATAGGACAAGTTACCTGGACCCTCAATTAAATCTGAGTAACCTTCAATTCACATCAGTGAGCTATCAAGGTCATCCAATAAAGTAAATGTTGAAGGTCAAGGAAATGTGCCTGATGGCCAAACTGACCCCACATCGAAGTTAATTGAACGTGGCTGATGACCAGATTGACTATTCATTGAAGTTAATTGAATGTTTTTGATGATCAAAGTGAACCTCAAGAATTGGAGGACTTCAAGTGCCAGTGAATTAATGGTGTAATATTATACAACATAAAATAGTATTATTTATATTAAATGTATGAAGTTATATCAAAAACCAAAACAACATGTTGAAGTCTGTGATTGCAATAAATCTATGAAAACCTGTGAAAAGAAATTCTATAGTACTACAATTTTACCCATCTTATAATTTTGTTATAAAGTTTAATCAAACCCCAAAATAAACTCAATTCATGGGTAACCCTTAAACTTTATTGGTCACGGAGTTAAACTACATCCACTTATATAGTCCTACTTAAATATAAACATGCAAAATATTTCAAATTCTCTATGAACAACATGGACATAAATCATGAGTATCCCATAGACTAATGGCACAGTACTACTACATCTGATGGAATACTTTACTCTTTGTGTCAAACTAGAATACTCATCTCTCATCTAAGGGCAGTTGGCTGGCTACATCATTTCACAAACCTAGCATGGCCGAGCAATCCCAAGAATCCATTCCATGCGCTTCAACCACCATCCTATGTTCCCACTGGAGGACATACTAAGGATAATCCTTAACACATAGCTGCACTACGAACATATCAAGAAATGGAAAGCCTAAATATTTAAGGACATCCTTCTGACACCAAAATAATTATTTAAATGTTCAGTGGGAATATGAACTATGACTGTGTTATGGAAACATCAAAACTGGAATAAAAAGTCAAATGTTTAGAACTGTTACTGAGAATCCAGTTTATCATTTCCTTATGCAATAGAATTGAAATTCAAATAACTCCCTGTTTATTTTAACACCAATCATGTTAACGCCCCTTTTTTTTTTACAAACAGGGTCCGCCTCATATAAATGCGAACACCTGTTATCTCATCACACCTGTTTATACCTGCCGTGCTGGACTGGCTTAAAAGTGAGCAAAAAATTCTCTCCACTGACAGCCTTTAACTACAGCACAAATCTACATCCTAATACTTGTATTATCAGACAATTTATCGGTCAACATTATTGCCATTACGAATGAACTCGAGTCTAATGGGATCTGGAGAATATGATATGAGTGTCACTGGTATTAATAGTGTTATTAGATGATCAAATGATCCCTCTGGATATAGGATCCAATTCAATATTCAAACCAGGGACCATACCATATTTCAAAATATTCTGTCCTGGCGATTTTCCCTCGAGCATTATTCGCTGTTAACTCTGGAATATCTACTAGCAACATGTCTCACTGAGTCACATGGTTTCATAACTACATGAAGAAATGGAACGTATCTACCACCGAGAGTTATGGACAGTTACGAAGTTTCTCACCACTTGGAAATACAGTACTGCAGACGCATAAGACACCGACTTCAACATCGACCTCAAACATCATTAGACCGAACCATGTGTTACCACCTCCTGTCAAATTTATCGCGGACTGACCTTTAGCGAAACAAAGCATGCTTAATATCGCTACCAGTGTTGCTCCTAAGCAACGTATATTTCAAGGACACCTCACCAGTTTTCATTTAGACTGGTCCCTTCAACCCCATTGTTGCCATAAAGCTACAGGTATGTGTTTTCATAAAATGACTACAGATGCCACTTTCAGCACTGATCTAGTATGCGAAGTGAATCAGCTGGCTGTGATCTAGTCACGCCAGTGTTACAAAATCACTTTTCAGAACAATTAATTGTGAGTTAACTTTTTATATTAGTGTATTTGTCAACTTAATGTTCTGTTGTAAGATTATGTACCGCGATAAACTGAAATAAATATCATAGCTAGTGATTATATCTGATTAGAAAATGGTGTTGCTCTCAAGCTACATTGGGGTTATGTATAAACAAATCATTCTAACTTAACTTTTACCAACGGGATTGTAATTCCATTTTATACTTGTTTTATGCCAATACCCAACATGAAACCGACACAAATAAGGAACGAAAAGGACGTTCTTGATATTCTTGAACAGTTATCAGATGGAATTAATTATGAAATAGATGAATTGTCAGAGTTTGAGGACTCGGAAGATGAAACAGACGTATTTCTTCGAGCATAGTTGTGGCTCTCACAAATGAGCTTCCTGAACACAAAAACTTCGAAGTTTGCTTCAATAATTGGTTTTCTTCTCTTCAACTTGCCATAGCACTGAAAGAAAGAGGATTATTCTGTGTGGGCACACTACGTAATGACAGGATGGGCAAGTGTCCCCTGATGTCTGAAGCTGAACTGAAACGCTCTGGAAGAGGCAGCTACGACTGGCGTGTGGAAAAGGACAATAATGTGGCACTTACAAGATGGTATAACAGAAAAGCAGTGAATTTTATATCAGCTAATGCTGCAATTGATCCAGTAAGGAAATGTAAGAGGTGGAATGCATCACAAAAAGTAACCATGGAAATAGATTACCCCAGTGTTACAAAAGAGTATAACTTCTTCATGGGAGGGGTAGATTTGGCTGGTATGCTTCAGGAATTGTACAGAATTGATTTGAGATCAGTGAAGTGGTACACTAGAATTATATACTGGTGTATTAGTGTTGGTTTTGTCAATGGATGGTTGTTGTACCATAGACATCGGGCTCAACGACATAAAAGTGTCAATATTCGCTGGCAAAATTCCAAGCAAATATTGCAAGTGCGCTTACGAGATCAGGGCAAGGGAAAGGTACAAAACGTCGCTCCAGTGAAGCACTCAAAGAACCCACTAAAAGGCGAACATTTGCAGTCCGCCCAGATGATATTCGGTACAACGGGTATGAACTCTGGTAAAGGTAGATGCAAACTTTGCCCAGGTGGATTCACTCAAGTAGTATGTGCAAAATGTAATGTACACTTGTGCCTAACTGCAGCAATGGCAAACTGCCTCACACCTCGTCTTGCCTAGTATGCCTCATTTTGGTGCTGCATTGTTTTTTTGTGGTTTTCGTATAGCTGCATAGCCTTTAGTGGTGCTGTTTGAGGATCCAACCAGCCTCTGGGCTGATGACCTAACAGTCTGAAAAAAATTGCTTCACTCTGTTCCATACGAAGTATGCCTTACTTGTGTACTGTATTTGTTACTGGAATGATAGTTCTTGTAAAGGAAAGTCGTTTCTCCCATTTTAATGTTTCTTGTACTCTTTAATGTCTTATTTATGATATTGTAATGTTTCTAGTACTGTGTAATGTCTTAATAAAGTAGAGTAGAATATTTTAAATTGCAGTTTATTTTGTCTTCGAATTACCACTGATCCCCAATGTAGCTCTGAAGCAACATGTTCAAAAATCCAAGTTCAGGAGGGAATTTTTTTGAAAATGGCAAATATGCATTTGAATGTAACCTAATAGTATGGAACAGCACAAATACAAAATTCATTAAAATTATTTTTACTCTTGGGGTTCAAAGGGTTAATATTATTATTATTATTTCAAAATATTGTGCACAACTAGGGAGCATGACTCTACTTATTTTGCAAAGGAGTGTGGGTTCTTCTCTTCCCAGATTCTCTTCTTCCCTCGCTGTGTTTTTCATCTGTTCTTCAGTCCATGCAGTGGTGTTCACATCTTGGGTTTTTAGCAAAATTGTATTTGTTCACCAACGTTCTAAAGGTAGGCGTGCCCCGTATTTTTTCATCTGGTATACTGATTCCTTGAAAGGTCGTTTTTCTATTTTGATGATCCAGTTTTCTAGACTTTTAGTGAGGAGGCATTATTAAATATATTTCTAGTGAGTCTTTCATCGTCCATTCTATGAATATGGCCATCAAATTTCACCTCTTTCCAATTGTATCTGATATTTTCCCTGTATGTTTGTATAATTCCGGAGACCTCCTATTCATCCACGCCCCTTCTATGCATACTGGGCCATAGATTTCCCTGAGGACTCCTCTTTCTTCTTTTCGAATAATGTTAAAGAGTTATCTTTCTCCATTGATGAAAGTTTCTGATGTTTGTAATGCTTCAAGCTTAATTACGGTGTTATACATTTTTAATTTAGCATTCCAGGATATTGATTTTTCGTTGTACATTTTCCATGTGATTCTATGGCCTACTTGTAATATAGAAATCTTTCCCTGTTTGCCTCATGGTTTAACACAGATGGTTAGATGATTTCCCCTAGTATTTGAAATTATTTACCTGAGTAACATTACCAGACTGAGTTACAAGAATTTATTTGTGTAAATATCAAGGGGATCTTTCCATGTATCAGGTTATCTTGTATGAGATTTGGATTCGTTTTACATGCAATTGCTGGAAGTTTTTCCAGGGACTGAATTCACTCTTTTCTATTGTTGGATAAAATATCTGGACTGTCTGTGAAGGCCAAACATTTGGTATGAATTTTATGATTAAGTAGCTTGCCAGAAAATGTCTTGAGGCAACCTCTAAAGTTAAATACCTTACTTATACTGCTGAGATATATTAAAATGAAACTCTCCCCTGTCCTCAACCTACTAACTGTTATTGTTATTGTTATCAGTATGAGATAATTATTGTAAATATCAATTGTCCTTAGTGATGTAGTCATATGCCAAATAAATAAACAATAACTATTATAGTTATTGACATTTACATATTACAAGTTGGTTCAACAATAATAAATGTGTTTTAATATTTTCCACCTATTCAATACTTAAATTTTCACTTATAATGGTTACATAAATAGATTCTTAGTTACATGGGACATGTTTTGCTCTCAATTAAGGGAATCTTCAGCCTAAACACAATCATCAACAATATAACGAAATTAAAACTGGAAGTTAAAAGTTTAGTCAGTTATTAAAATTCGGAACATAAAAATGTGAAAAGTGATACAATATATAAAGATGCTAATGGAAAACTGTCTTATGATTAAACCATAATCTTGTCGGGGACTGAAACTCCTTCCTTGAAAATTCTAATTAAAAACAGTTCATATAAAATATTAGTGGAAAACCAAAGTGGTAATAATATAAAGCCAACGACATGAGGGCGTGAACACAAGCATAAACTTGATATTCATGAATACAATCTTTCCAAGGCCGCTGATGAAATTCGTCAGCAAGTGAGACAGAAGCATCTGTTGAAAAATTGTAAGTGGCCCTTAGCACCGGTAGGTAATAAAAATGGCTGAAACCATGCCAGAAAATGTCAGTAGATCCAGAAATAATGTTTTATGTAAGTGGAAGTTGTTATTTTTTATCTACTGTTGTGTTGGTTGCTGCCCGTCTGTTGGCTCTGAGACTCAGGGAATTCTTTCTCACAGAATGCCGTTGATCAAACTCTGAGCTCAGTGCAGTGGCTTTTAACAGGGAGGGCTACAACTCAGAATGTACTTGAGGTGGCCACACCTATTCTGTAGCAACTTGTATCCCGAACTCATCTGTTGAAGTACGTGACTACAGTAACCTGCACCATGAAATATTAATATTGAACTTATAATATGGTAGTAAGTTTAAGACTTAGCGGGGTAACCGCAAGGACTCTGTAGAATATAGGCCTAATTGTCACAAATTCACAATTCAGTACAAGTGTTTGCTACCACATTGAAGGACATTGCCTGTGATATATTTCCAGCTGAAAGTAGGAATTTTTATACCAAGGTTAGCTCGTCCCTTGGATACAATACTACAGCTGTAGAAAGGATTTCTGAAGATTATGATACTAGACACGCGTTACGTCCTCTGACACCTTCAGACAATAGGATGCCGTTATCTTATGGAATACTGTAGAAAGAGGCTACTAAAAGAGATGCCTGACTTGAGAGAGCATGGGTTAGCGAACTGGGGGCTTTAGCTGAGTCTAGGCATGATGTATTGTAAGTTGCTGTCTATCTAACCCCCCTTGGCCAACTCTTGTAGGACACTTTATTCTGAAGAGGTGGAGTTCTAAAAGAGTAAAGCTACTCCAGAGTCGAGCAACCTGTGCCGTTGTTGTGTGTGCATTGGTGAATTAGGGGTATTTAGTTGAGTCTAGACATGTGTGCTAATCTGTTGTCTATCTAACCTCCTGGGTCAAATCTTGTAGGATACTTCATTCTATAAGAGTAAAGCTCCTCTAGGGACACCCTTGCCTTAGGTAGGAGCCGAGAAACCTGTGCTGTTGTTGTGTCTGCATTGGCGAAATCGCGGGGGTCTGTATCTGAGTCTAGACATGTTGTGTGTTAAGCTGTCGTCTGTCTAACCTCCTTGGCTAACTCTTATAGGGGGCACTTCAACCTAGGTGTGCACAGTAAATGCCACTCCTAAGGATTCGAACTTGGAGTTGAGATAAACTCAAAAACTAAAAGAGCTTAACTGCATTTCAAATATCCTCATCCTGATTGGCATATGTGTACGATGAAGATGTACTGACTACAGTAAATGTGGAGACGTGTACATGTCAGCAGAAAAAAAGAATGACTTTGCGAGCTAAGTTGTATTTTTCCTATTTGGCGTAGTAAAGGAATGCGACAGTGTGTTATGAAGCAAGACACCTGACTTGAGAGAACTCGGAGTCTTCAGCTACAGGTCAAAGCATGTTCGTGGTGACGTCACCACAACGCTTGCTACTATGATGTCGTCATTCCACACATCTTCAATTTTTATGAGGTGAGATGGAGGGGTAGAATTGCATCAATGGTGTACTGCCAGTCGTAAGGGTGATTAATAGGGAGGGCTAACTCAGGGGAGAGCTGTGCTAGGACACAGGGGTAGATAGGCATACACAGAGCCTTATAGAGGCAATTCCCTAATTCCTCCTCCTTCTTATTCTCCTTCTTCTTCTTCTTTATATGTTTACCCTCCAGGGTCGGCTTTTCCATTGGACCTAACGAGGGATCCTACCTCTACCACCTCAAGGGCAGTGTCCTGGAGCTACATACTCTAGAGGTCGAGGAATACAACTGAGGAGATTGACCAGTACATCACCCCGCCTCGCCCACGCGTTAACATCTCAAAACCTAATTGCTGACTTTATTATGGTCAAAAGTGCTAGGTTAACCCATGCGTTTGACGCCAGGTTTATTTTTACAAGGGCGTTACAGTCTCAAGTTTGAGATTCGATTTTGATGCTGAGATTTGTGGGAACTGACGGCTACACATAAGACTAGGGATATGGTGTAATACAAATGTTTTATTCATAGCGGGCGTAATATTGGGAAGCATCTTGGAAATTATAGAAACGGTGAACCTAGGATGCACATATCAGCAAAAAAGAAAAAATAACTGCTCGTGCAAGTTGACTAGTTTAGATGTATTTGCTGACATATGGAATACAAAGTTCATTTTTTCTACAAGTTCGCAACATAGGTACAATCACGCAGGAAGACCTAACCTATCTTTGCACTGAATACCCAACATAATAGGTAAAAATAATGTAGTGCTGGAATTTAGCTCTGCAGGATTTCGCGTATTATCAGAATTCCCGAATACGGAATAAAATCCCTACCTATACTTCGCGTTCGATGCTTCTGCAGGCCTAACGTCGCGTTGGCCACGCATTAACCTCCTAGAACTTGACATGGTACCAGGGAGATGGTGTGGGTCTTAATACACAATGTGCTTTATTCATTGAGGCTTAACGCTGAAAAGCGACCTTAAGTCTTGGGGAGTCGAGCGCCGCGCAAGGTATCAGCCAAAGAAAGACAAGAGCTACGAAAGGCGTGGAAATTAAAGACTCCTTAGCCCTCGTAAACGTAATAGCGTGGGGGTCGGAAAAGAACAAGTGTTAACCGAGGAAGGTCGGATAGGATAGATAAAAGTGAGTGGCCTGACACAAGTAAGTAGAAGCACGCGTATACATGGGCTCTTATGGCACTAACCCGGCCGAGGCTGTGCTAGGGTTCCTTTCACATATTACCCTAATTCGAGGTTCTATCCTCCTAACCGAAAGCCTCCCTAACTTGCGACTCTCGGTGGAGTGATGTAACATAGGCAGGAGGGTGATGGAATACTGCTTTAAGAAACGACTAAAAAGGGGTGTTATGAGCTCTTAGCTTCCGAGCGTGGTATTAGCGGCTAGAGGATCTCAAGCTGAGTCTGGCATTAATTATAGTTGTTTAAATTTCTTGGAATAGGGAATCGAGGGTTGCTGTTACTTTGAAAGGATGAACTATTCCGTAGACAAACTGAGCTGCCAAAAAACCTAAGACAGAATATTAGAATTTTTAATAAAAAATATATTAACTTTAAAACTAAAATTAAAAAGTGAAGAATATAAATTTCTCTCACAGCAAAGAAATCTCCAAAAATTCACATCATAGATAATTGACAGGTCGTAACAATCCTAGAAGTAAACATTCAACCGTGAACATTGAGAAATACAGGTAGTTTAATATAAAACGTGTGGCATTCAAAATGACTGGTGAGGGCTCTACATTACAAATAAATTCAATGTTTAAATCATCCTTTAAGCGCGAAATTTATTCTTTCTTTCTTTGTTGGCAATCTGACTACAGTGCCACTCAGCTGACGAAGTAGGTTTCTTGAACATTATAATAGGGTTGCCATATCTGCAACATTTCGTAACTTAATCAATTTCCTTTTAGGTAATTCTCGTGGTGGCCAGTTTCATTTATATGATCCCATGTAAACCGGCTCTAAGGAGGACTATCTGTTAATTTGTGGTGTTATTGTGCGTTCCATACTCGGTGCTGACTGTGTGGGTCACTGTCGGAACATGTGGAGATTAGGGAATTGCAGCTGGAAGATGACAACCAGAGTGGTGGAAGAATTAGTGAGGCCTCCTAAGGAGACAGAGAACAGCACGAGTTCATGGGAAGATGTGCTGAAAAAGAGGGAGATGGTGATAGAACAGAGGGAGGAGGCATCTGAGAAGAAAGCAAAGGATGTGGAGAAAGTACGTAAGGAGAGAGAAGAGGAGTTGGGGAGAGCATGTAAGAAGAGAGAGGAGGAAAAGGAAAGAGCATGTAAGGACAGGGAGAAGGTGGTTGAGAAGAGAGAGCTGGCTTGTGAGATAAGAGAGAAACCTCCTCTCCAGAGGGAGAGGATTGGCGGAAAAGAGAGGAAGGTCCACGGTGGCGGGAACTGCTCGTCCAGTACGAACCAGGTCACGAAATCCTTCAGCAAATTCTATATTGGTCCGCTGATCAGGGATATATCAATGTGGTGAATTTCTTTCTTGCAAGAAATCCCTGTGTGGACTGGAAACGTACCGATTTGAACCATACTGAAGAAGGGGCAGCTGCATGTTGTGGAAGCACTGGTAGGAAAGGAGAAAATCGAGGTCGAGAGGACTGTCCTTTGGAAGGAGTGTCATTGATGTGAACATTGGTACCCACAGACAAGGAGTGCCTGCACTATCCTTGTCAGCCGTACAGGGCCACGTGGAGGTGGTGATGTACCTGGTGGAGGAGGGAGGTGTTACTGGGGAGTTGCTGGGTACTACTCTTGTACAAGCTGCTCAGTGGGGTCACCTCGATATAGTGAGATACCTCACCACACAAGACCCCACTAGTTTCAATGCAAAGACTAACAGTTGCACAGCTCTAACCCTTGCCGAACGGAGGGGGGAAGGCACCATGAGGTGGTACGCTTCCTAGAGCAGTGCTCATGAATAAGTAAGTTACTTGGACACACAACAGTAATCTAGTGTGTCTCCCTCTTTCCGTAGTACGATCCTTCCCTGCGCCTTGGAGGTGAGAAGGAGCCCTTCGTCCTCTCTGGAGGTTCAGTGCTACAACAGTGAGGGATCCTGCCGGTAACAAAGAACTCTGTGTTGTGTCGTTGCCTGGAAGCGAATGGTATTCTGTGCTAAGGCTTGTACTAATGTAAATAAATTGTTTCGAGGTAATTGTAGATTATGTCGTAAATACACTTTATTTTTGTATCAACTAATTCAGTTTTCAACATTCATAAACAACTTTTATTCGCAATCAAAACATGTTAACACCCGACCACAGAATACACAAAACCCAAAGAGTAAAGGAATAAACATTGCCAACTTTAACATCTACAAATATCTCGACAGTAATAAAACTGTTAAATATGAGTTAGTGTGTGTCCCAGCCCCATCTTCCTTGTGATTAAATTAGCAGCTCTCTGCCTCCTTTGTTCCCGAGGGGTGCAGACCATATGCCGCTCTCTAATTGGGAGTTGAGTAGAGTAATAAACAGTATCGTCGAATTAAGTGGTTGAAGCCGCTCTACAGGCTGAGGACACTGTGGATAGTCAGCACCATAGATCATTCAGGTATGTGACCTCGAGGAACGTTATCGTTGAAGACGCTGGCAACGAAATATGTAGCATGTTCTCACATAGGTAGGTGGCCTTCAGATATGGCACAGATGGGGAACTTGAAGTAATGTACGTAATTTTCCCATCACATAGATGACAAGCACATCAGTCATCTTATAATTTTCATGTTTTCATTCACCACTACGCTTACGCTTTCAGTAGTTCCTGCATTGATCCCTGCAGAAACAATTGAATTACTTTTTAAACAGGGATGAAAGTGAGAATCGATGCAAGTGGCTGTGTTACGGAGAATAAGTCAGACTAATGATCCACTTACCCCAATGCTTGAAATGTGATTTTACCAGGGTATAAAATCAGGCTTGAAATTAGAAACCATATTTTGATATTAATTACATAGTATTTATCAAAATAATAATGAATGATCTCAATTAACTTATGATGATAAAAATATATTTTGCATTGAATATTTGGTTTGAAAAGCTGTTGGCTCAGTAAACCCGCGTCCTCACCCTGAATTAGTGCAGCCCCTAATGGAGCCGTATATAACTTTTTAACCACTTAACTGGAATCAAACCCAAGCTAAATGTTATGCTGCCGTAGATTCATTGAAGTAGCAGAATGGGTTTGAACATAACACAGGTTGAAAGGAGGGAGCTGACGGCTGTCATACTGAGACGCACTATGCGATATTATGCGTTTCAATCTAAACATTTTAACTCTTACTTCCAACAAATCCTTTGCGAATCATTCCCCAAGAAATGCCGCATTTGATTCCTTGATGCGTTTATGAATAACCGTGGTATTGAAAAAGGAGGGTGCAACCTTCAGTCAGTCGCCACTGATCTGCATTTAGGGCAGTCACCAGGTGGCAGGTTCACTATTAGATGTTCACCCAGTATTTTCTCAAACCGACGTGCACAGGTCTTACGGTGACAATGAGATAGGGAAGGAAGTTACACTGGCCTTAGTTTGCCTGGTGTGGAATTTGGAAACCACAGAAATCAATATTGAAGTTTGCTGAGGTGGGGTTTGATGCCACTTTCTCCCGACAGTTATGTGGTCACTAGCTCTGTGGAAACATTTTAGTTATGCTGTAACTAAGCTGTGATGGGAAAAGTGCAAAATAAAAGTGATTGGGTTCAATTAATTACCCGAGCAGAAATTAATTTCTGAATGTAATCAGTAAAGCTACAATAATCGTAGGATGCGAGTCTTCAGAGAACCACTGAGTCTTTTACATGGGTATGCCAGAAAGAAATTCATTTGTCTGTTTTGTACATTTTAGTACAAGGACATTAAGTGGCTATCATCGCTGCGTGAGACTAAACAGACATTCAAAATGATAGCTCCCGAGCGAAAATAGAATGTCACTTTCGAGTTTTCAGGGTAACTAATTCAAATAGGGGAGCGAATATGCCTTAACCCGTTTACCGTCACGTGTTTATACCGGCTCTATTCTCCACAACGTGGGGGCGGTATGAGGCGACTTTAAGGGGGACCAAGGACTGTCAACTTGGGAGTGTCGTTTGGTGACCACGGTTCCGCTAGCTGAGTGTGGTATGAGGCTCCTCCACGGTTTGAGATTCCTCCCTCTATTTTGCCGATACCTTCACTTCTCCACCATTTCCCCTCTGATTAGTGTTAATAGAGGATGGTTGCCCAGTTGTACTTCCTCCTAGAACAATAATCACCACCACCGTCTCACGATTACCTAAATCTCAACAAGTTGTGAGTAAATGAACCAGTGTTGAGGCTCCAAAGTTACCAAGTTCTCGATGCGATGTAGATCGATTACTACAATGTATCGATTACAATTTTATTTTCAGAAGTAAATCACGAGTAAAAGTTACTAAAAAGGTAGTCGTTACAAGTAATTCAATTACTTGGGAACTCTATAAGTAAGATATTCGTGGTCATGACACAAGCTCGTATTACTACGTGTTAACGATACTGATGTCGGACCAGAGTACAGTTTACTGTATTGTTACACCCTGATTGTTACAGAGCACTTCATAGGCAAGTAATACCTGTTAGCGCTTGTCCCGCAATGGAGCAGGGTCTGCTGTTTTTTTCAAGCCAATCTTCACTTGGTTCTATAAGAGCACCATTTGAAACAAGATGAACATCCCTCATGTCTTCTTGAAGGCGATCAAGCCAGTGTTTCTAGGACGTGATGCGAAGTGCCTTCTGTACGCATTACGTGGCCAGACCAAGTAGGTTATAAAGATAATAGCAGAAACACTCTCGAGAGTGCAGCCACGACCACTATCTAGCGGCTCGCAGTGTGAAAACGAACAGCTGTTGACTGCTCCTTGTGGCTGCTATGACATAATAGCTGAAGCAGAGGTCTCGAAATTTCACCTCCACACGAAAATAGATTGGTTTTAAGTTTTAGACGAATTATGGAATAGCTCTCTAAGTACAAAATGTTTGATCTGCGGTTATAACATTTTAGTAGTCACGAAATATCCTGAGGCATGAAAAGTAACATCCGTTTTATGCCTACACCTAGACCAAAACTACTGGATTTTACATGTGATAGTCTACTGTCTAAAATTTTTACATTCCATGTCATATTCATTCAAAAATAAATTATTCTTCCGTTCACATGCAATTTTCTACAAATTGAAGATTAGTCATGACAAATTTCTGTAACAATTTGCATACAACTACAGGCCAGGGAACCATATATACTGACAACAATGCACATACCATAATTATATATATATATTCTACCAGGAAAAGTTCGCGGGTTTTGGGCATGAGAAGGACCGCAGGGAGTGTACGGTGATTTTGGAGCCGATACAGAGCAGGATAGAATCGCAGGGCGAATAATAGGTGGTTATACTTTTTCCAAACAATTTATTAAAAATATTCAAAAATTCATCACCCTGCAATATTAATATAGGACTCAAATCTTTCATTAAAAAAGTTTTAAACGGAGATCTTCTTGAATTCATTTCGAGAAAACATAAATAACACTGACCCTGTAGTCTTTTTAACTTTTACGAAAACACGAAGTATCAGTCTTGCACCTAGAGTCTTTCTAAGTATTAACTCATAAAATGAACACACACTTGTTCTTGAAAATTGAAATAAAGATTTAAATTCTTGTTGAACGTTTCTCAGTTCGTTAGTATTGAAATTAAGGATCATAGAACACTTGAAAACCATAAAGTTCTTCTACGTAATGTGAATGTTAATTAGTTATTAAATTTGAAAAATATATTTATCACTAAATATGAACTTCTTAGAAATGATGAAAAGTTATGAAATATTGTTCACACGTAGCACTGAGAATATCACTGTTTAAGATTAATAGTTTTGAAAAAAGTCAGTCAGTTTGTGACTACTCACTTAGAAAAAAATTTGCTTACAAATGTTTAAGTGGAGAAGGGGAGTCTGGAACATCCCGCGGAGTGCGGACGGAGACTCGAACTCGGCGATGTTCCATGAAGAGACCATGTTGACGTCCCTCGATGGGTACCATAGATGAGATGATGTTTGATGTAACGGGATCTTGAAGTATTTCACCAAGATTTCCGCTGCTCTGGGAGGTGATATTAGCACACGGAAAGTTCAATTGGTGCGATTAAATCACAGATATTATTATCACTCACTGTCGCAAAACACAGTTTAGTTCATATTCTAATTTTATGATGCTAAATGAATAATTACAGTCCTTGCTGCATAAGACACTATTTAAAATCGTCACTGATAACGTCTATAAATACACAGTTCAAACAGTTGAAAATGCAATGTGTAGTAATTTTTATCACCGTCTCTGATCACAGTCTCTGAACCACTATCGTAAGCAGATAAAGCTGATTTTCTGGTCGTGATTATATTATATTAGCATGAATTACCTAAGAAAAGGTTCTTAATATTCACCAAGTATATTACTGGAGAAAATCTTGTCCTGATATGGTACAAACACTGAGTAAATAAAGTTGTACAGTTCAAGGATGTACTATCTCAAAAGAAATGAGTCCTAGAATAATTAAAGTTATCGTACACGGTCGTTCCTGTTTATCACACACGATAATTTGAGATATCGTCGTAGTTCACTGTTATGCGAAATTAACAAAGTCCACACGTCATGTAATAGTCTGTGAATATCAAATACTTGACTTCTCACTTCAATGATTTCACAAGTGTTATATTCCGAAATGTCTAGAATTTATCGTCGTCGCGGCACGATAGAATAAATACGGTGCGACGTTCTTTACAAGTTTAACGACGATCGATTATGGCCATAATTTCGTACTCACGAAACGCGACAGAGTGTACTTTCTTCACGGGCGAGACTGCATGGACAGACTGTACTCGTCACGAGGGTCAGACGGCTCTCTCTCCCTCTGCCACACTGCTTGCTAGCCTTGACATAGTGGCATATATATCCCCGCCAGGAGGGTTGGCGCTATGAATCATGTGACTGAGAGTGCTCATTCTTCTCAAACTTTAAATTGTTATAATTCAAAAAGTACTGGACAGATGGACTTGAAATTTTATAACATCAGCTACAATTTGGCGTTCGTCCTGTTTAAATCGGTTCACGCGTTAAAACGTTCATGAAAGAAAAATACTTCGAGAAACGTCTCTAGGGGAGGTAAGTTACAAGCGGCAGGTGACGTCACTCGACCTTGCCTGGCTTGCTTGTGAAGTCTGGTAGGTACTGGAATGTTCCTTCACTCAGCTGCTCACATATCGGAAGGAAATGAATGCTGGAATAAAAGTTTTTAATCCATATGTGCCAGGGCCTAGGCATTCCTGGTACATCTTCCCTCAGGTCTGACGAAATAAAAATTCACAGGAATTTCTTTTCCAGGCTTTACTCTTCCTCTGGTACATATTGCTTTAAGTTGGCTTAGTTATAAATACCCTCAAAAGTGCCATCCAATCGTACAATTTCATAAGCTCCGTTTCTCAATACAGTGCGAACACGGTAAGGACCTACAAATATTGGAAAAAACTTAACGTAAATATTCTCTCAGGGTTGGAAGTAGCTGGTCTGCGTATTAAAATTAGGTCTCCAGGATTTAATGGTCTTCTGAACTTCCTATTACGTTGGCATCGTTCTCTGATGGCGGCTGCATATCTTAACGGGTCAGCGCGTCGTTGATCTTAACTTGCTGCGGCACAATTACGTCTGGTAAAGCTGGTAGAATTCTGTCCCAAGGTCGCTCTGGTTTTATCCCGCGATGCAGGCTGAGAGGAATGTCGTTAGTGGATTCGTGCACAGTAGAGTTTAAAATCCTTTGCATTACTGGCAATACCTCGATCCACTTCCAGTGTTGTTCGCTACAGTAAATTCGGCAGAATTTAGCGAGTTTTCTCATTATCCTTTCAGCTGGGTTAGCTTCCGGGTGTCTGATAGAATTCATGATATGACGGATGTTGAGTTCTTCTAAAGCCTGTTGTAATTCTACGGAAGTGAACTGAGGTCCGTGATCTGTCAATAAGTATTCAGGCTTTCCCATCTCAGGGATGATGTTCTTTTTCAGCCTCCTTAAGATGTTACCGGCATTAGCTTTCTGGATAGGCAACAGCATAGTATACTTGGAAAAGACATCCACAACAACAATGACATGTCTGTTCTCCCTGGTCGCCTTTGGCAAAGGGCCGTACAGATCGAGTGCAACAATTTCTCTGGGCCTTTCTGGGATCAGCGGTTTGGGAAATTCCTTGAGCAGGTAATTATTCGGCTTGATCCGCTGGCACAAGTCACAAGACCGCAAAATTCTCCTAGTGTCTCGCCTAAGGTATTCCCATGTAAATCTTTCCTTAATAAGGTTAACAACTTTATCAGTACCAGCATGACCTGAAATTGAATGACAATGCCATATGATGGCCTTCCTAATTTTCACAGGTGCATAAATCCTGCATTGCGTCTTGGCTAAGTCAATGTATTTCATAAGGATTCCTTCCTGTAAACAGTAGTTTGAGGACATTCGTTGAAGACGTGGGAATTCATCATCATCGGCGGGAATCGAACCCGATAAAAATAGAATTAATTCCCTACAATTGGCGTCTCTTCGTTGCATCTGGGCAAGGTAGCGCAGTTTGCGAAAAAATTCTTCGTCATCATCATTCATGGCGTTAACTTCGTGAATTTCGATGACGTCAGCAGGGTTGCGGCTAAGTGCATCTGCTAAGGCATTCTTACGACCAGGCTCGAGTATTACTGTGAGGTCGAACTGCTGTATGAAGAGAGCCCATCGGGTAACTCTTTCATTTGACATGTCTGACGACAGTATGAATATCAGAGCTTTATGGTCTGTGTAAGTCGTAATGGGATATCCATAAATGATTTTCTTCCAATACTGGAGAGAATAAACAACAGCCAAAGCTTCGAGTTCCGTTAAGGTGTAGGACTTTTCGTGAGGTCGCAGTTTTCTACTTAAAAATGAGATGAATAGTCTGTGATCGGGATCTTCAGATCTCACTTGATACAGCACAGCACCTATTCCTTCATCGCACTCTATGAAGAACGGAAGAGAAATATCCGGATAAACTAGTTGGACAGAGTTTTTCAACATGTCCTTGGTGGCAAGGAGAGCTCGTTCACATTCTCCAGTCCATTTCCATCTATTATTCTTAAGAAAAATTTGCTGAAGAGGAGCTACAGTCTCAGTATAATCTGGACAATGTTGAGAGAATAATTGACAGAATACTAGGAACTGTCTCACGTATCTAATGCGCTGAGGTCCAGGAAAGTCAATGATGCTCTTAATTTTGGCAGGGTTGGGCTGAATTCCGTCACCACTAATTACATGTCCTAGGAATAACACTGATGTTTGGAAAAGCTGACTTTTCTGGGCGTTTATTTTGAAATTCTTCTTCTCCAATTCCTGTAGGTCTAGGTTGACATCTCTCACGTGCTCTTCGAAAGTTCTCGAGGCAATCAAAATATCATCAACATATATCGTAGTTATGTCCTTCACTTCATCTGATAAATGTTTTTCAAAGGCTCTAATCAACACAGCTCCAGAGTTCTTAATTCCAAAAGGCATTTTGTTAAATACATAGGTCCTATTCTCAAACAAGAAGCCTGTAAAAAGTCTACTTTCAGCATCCAATTTTATATGATAATATGAAGAAGTTCCGTCAAGGCAACTAAAGAAATTCATGCCGTGGTATCTTCTGATGATATCCTTAAGTAATGGAGAACGGTCATATTCTAAGGTCAATCGGTCGTTGAGGACCCGAGCATCGAGACAAATCCTGATATTGCCGTTAGGCTTACGCACTATGGCCAATGGATTCAAATACGCAAGGCGATATTATCCCATCATCTGTCATTTTGTGAATTAGATCACGAACTTCTTCCCTATATTTCTTCGGAATGGGATATGGCTTTTTCTGGTAAGGGGACAAGTCATTTACATTGAGATGATACTCATAACCAACTATCACTCCAGGTTTATCATCGAACACACAAGCAAATTTTTGTAAAACTTCATTCTTACCCTCCTCCAATTTTAATCTGATTTCCGGGTCTTCAACCACACTGGCTATTGACATTACTTAATCCGGACCTATTATGGAGTTCTCATTAAATAGGGACTCTTCACTGTCCTCACTCTGGTCACCCCTTCTACTCTCTGCTACGGCTGGTGCTCCCTCGCTCGCAGCGGGCTCAATATTGTCACCACCGGCTTCTTCGAAATGGGCTTCATTCTCTTGAACTTCCAGGTCGCTTCGTCCTACCAGCTGCAGTCCTACGGAATTATTCTTTAATTTCACGAGGTTGGCATCATGGTAAATGGTTCCCTTGTATTTGATCATAAAATCTGATCCAAGTATTAGGTTGAAGTTAAGCCGTGAAACTACCAAAAATATGTGTTCGAATGACTGGTTATTTATTTCAAATTCCAAAAATGCCTGGGATTTGCACTTAACTACTTTACCAGGAACTATCCCTCTTACTTTAATCTGAGCTGCAGGTAATAATAAAATATTGTTCTGATCTTTAAGTGAGTCCACAAGCCTGTCAGAAATTAAAGAAGCTTGCGCTCCAGAGTCGATGAGCGTAATCACCTGTAAGTTGCCTGTGCGTACTGTTATAACAGGTAATGAACGAGTAATTATTGGCCTTGGTATCTGTGCGTCTTCGAACAGTAATTCAGAATCGTCAATGTGCCAGTAATTGTTGACAGCAATACAATAATCTGACATCTCGTCCTCGTCGTGTTTTGTAGTCAATCACCCTACTGTGTGATCGGTGTTTTTTATAGCGCCTGTTGATTCAGGGTCAGGCGATCGTTGCTCTTGGTATTCCAGGGACGTGGCTCCAGCTTCATCAGGATTGCGGTTTCTTTCCCTGACGTATTCCTGTGTATCCCTCCATCTTCTTTCGAGGTCCCGCCTTCTGGACTCGCGATTTCCGTCAGGAGTGCTTTCACGCTGCCTCCATGAATTCCTTGGTTGGTAAGGATGTCTGTCCTGATTCCTCTGACTTCCAAAATTTCGGAATCTTGTTGGGTTGGTAGGGCTCATTCTGCCTTCTTCACGTGTCCTGGGTTCCTCTCTCTCCGGCGGTTTTATCTCCGTAGAGTTCGTACTTATTTCTCGATTCCTGTTAGCTTTCGGATAGAGATTGTGTATTAGTCGTATCTAGCCTGCGCAAAGTAGCGTCGAAATGCTCCAATGTTTTAATGTTGGCAGCGACTAATATCTCCTGGACAGGAGGTGGATATTGAAGTGTCATCTGAATGAGTTCAATATCTGGCAAAGGCGGATCTAAAAATTGTAGCTTTTTAAATTGCATTAAGCAATAATCGGAATATCCAGAAGTATTGACTGAAGTGTTGTATTTTCTAACGTATAGTTGCATCTTGACGAGGTGTTGTGTCTCAACATCCCAAAAGCGTTTAAGAAGTGCCTGTTTAAAATCGTCATAGTTTTTAAAGCTACTCTTAAAAGCTATGAACCATGATAAGGCTCGTCCTTCTAGAAGCTTGGATACGACTCTAAGTTTTCTGTCGTCTTCTACCCTGTTCTCTTGCAGATAATCGTCGACATTTAACAAGAATTCTCGGGCAGTATACTCATCACGTCCGGAAAATTTGACTGGCTTGTCATCCGGTACTTTAATGAGGGATGTTGTGTTGTGTACTTCCCTCGACGAACCAGGAATATTGACGTCAGTCGTATGATCTCTGAGTTTAATTTGATTAACTTCTTCGGATAAGTTCTCAATTTTAGAATTAATTGAGGCGTCTAAATCTTTTATTTCCTTTCTCAAGTCAGTTTTAATGACTTGTACGTCCTTACAGAAAGCAGCTATCTGCGTATGAGTGCTGTCTACCTGTCCTGTAATACGCTTGTCGAGTTCTCCTTGCGTGCTTTTAATTAATCCTATCTCGCTTCGTAATTTGCCCACGTCACTCTTTAATGCATCTCGAAGGTTTTCCTGAACCTGAGCTAGCTTTACTTGAGCTTGCGAGATGTTACCATGGGATTCTTGAAATTCAGTTCGTAAATCTCTAAGTTCAGTGGAAAATGCTTGAACAGAAGGAAGAACATTTCTAAGATCTTTGTCTAAAGACTTGATGACCTCTGTCTTTATTTCTTCCTTGATAGACTCTAAGTTTTCAACGAACTGGTCCCGCATGTTTTTAATGTGGCTTCAACTTGTGCGCTAGAGTCTGTAAGTTTCTTTTCTAGGCGAGTTCCAGCTTCACGGAATCGTTGCTTGATAAGGGCACTGGATTCAGTAAGCCTTTTATTAATGACTTTATCGGCCTCTGCAATCTTGGCGTCCAAGGTCCTGTCAGTTTTAGAAGGTAAGTCTTCGACCTTGCTGTTTGACTCTGCGCCTGTATTTGTTGTTGATATTGAGTATTAGAATCAATTATCTGTGCCTGCAATTGTGATTGCGATTATTTATTAGACTCTACCATTTGCGCCTGTATTTGTGCTATCTGGTTGTTAGACCTATCGATCATAGCATTCTGGTCGTTATTACTAAGCCTGAGAACTTCGATTGCTGCAAGTAAATTATCCATATTTCCAGAATATTCGATTAAGTCAAATACAACAAGCTCTTCGTGTTCGTAGTAGCTGCAGTCGAACCCTATACTCGAATTGAAATGTAATATGACTCAAATCAAACCCTGAACGTTGCGGCTATCTATTACTTCTGGCCTCGTTCTCCAAATCGAGGTCTAATCACGATCGAAACGACGTTTATTATATCGTGCCTCCAATCGAGCCCTTCACGTGCGGCGCCATCTATTATTACAGGCGTGGCTCCAAATCGAGCCCTGAAATTTGGCGCGCCATCTATTATTATTCTATCCTCACTGTACCAGGAAAAGTTCATGGGTTTAGGACATGAGAAGGACCTCAGGGAATGTACGGTGATTTTGGAGCCGATACAGAGCAGGATAGAATCGCAGGGCGAATAATAGATGGTTATACTTTTTCCAAACAATTTATTAAAAATATTCAAAAATTCATCACCCTGCAATATTAATATAGGACTCAAATCTTTCATCAAAAATGGGTTTTAACGGAGATCTTCTTGAATTCAGTTCGAGAAAAAATAAATAAATATCACTGATCCTATAGTCTTTTTAACTTTTATGAAAACACGAAGTATCAGTCTTGCACCTAGAGTCTTTCTAGGTATTAACTCATAAAATGAACACACACTTGTTATTGAAAATTGAAACAAAGATTTAAATTCTTGTTGAACGTTTCTCAGTTTGTTAGCATTGAAATTAAGGATCATAGGACACTTGAAAACCATAAAGTTCTTCTACGTAATGTGAATGTGAATTAGTTATTAAATTTGAAAATTAAATTTATCACTAAATATGAACTTCTTAGAAATTATGAAAAGTTATGAAATATAGTTCACACGTAGCACTGAGAACATCACTGTTTAAGATTAATAGTTCTGAAGAAAGTCAGTCACTTTGTGACTACTCACTTAGAAAAGAAAAATTTGCTTACAAATGTTTAAGTGGAGAATGGGAGTCTGGAACATTCCGCGGAGTGCGGACGGAGACTCGCACTCGACGATGTTCCATGAAGAGACCACGTTGACGTCCCTCGATGGGTACCATAGATGAGATGATGTTTGATGTAACGGGCTCTTGAAGTATTTCACCAAGATTTCCGCTGCTCTGGGAGGTGATATTAGCGCACGGAAAGTTCAATTGGTGCGATTAAATCACAGATATTATTATCACTCACTGTCGTAAAACACAGTTCAGTTCATATTCTATTTTATGATGCTAAATGAATAATTACAGTCCTTGCTGCATAAGACACTATTTAAAGTCGTCACTGATAACGTCTATAAATACACAGTTCAAAGAGTTGAAAATGCAATGTGTAGTAATTTTTATCACCGTCTCCGATCACAGTCTCTGAACCACTATCGTAAGCAGATAAAGCTGATTTTCTGGTCGTGATTATATTATATTAGCATGAATTACCTAAGAAAAGGTTCTTAATAATCACCAAGTTTATTACTGGAGAAAGTCGTGTCCTGATATGGCATGAACACTGAGTAAATAAAGTTGTACAGTTCAAGGATGTACTATCTCAAAAGAAATGAGTCCTAGAATAATTAAAGTTATCGTACACGGTCGTTCCTGTTTATCACACACGATAATTTGAGATGTCGTAGTTCATTGTTATGCGAAATTAACAAAGTCCACACGTCATGTAATAGTCTGTGAATATCAAATACTTGACTTCTCACTTCAATGACTTCACAAGTGTTATATTCCGAAATGTCTAGAATTTATCGTCGCCGCGGCACGATAGAATAAGTACGGTGCGACGTTCTTTACAAGTTTAACGACGATCGATTATGGCCATAATTTCGTACTCACGAAACGCGACAGAGTGTACTTTCTTCACGGGCGAGACTGCATGGACAGACTGTACTCATCACAAGGGTCAGACGGCTCTCTCTCCCTCTGCCACACTGCTTGCTAGCCTTGACATAGTGGCATATATATCCCCGCCAGGAGGGGTGGCGCTATGAATCATGTGACTGAGAGTGCTCATTCTTCTCAAACTTTGAATTGTTATAATTCAAAACGTACTGGACAGATTGACTTGAAATTTGCAGGGTTTTACTTTTATAACATGAGCTACAATTTAGCGTTCGTCCTGTTTAAATCGGTTCATGCGTTAAAAAGTTCATGAAAGAAAAATCTTCGAGAAACGTCTCTAGGGGAGCAAGTTACAAGCGGCAGGTGATGTCACTTGACCTTGCTTGGCTTGCTTGTGAAGTCTGGTAGGTACTGGAATATTCCTTCACTCAGCTATTCACATATTGGAAGGAAATGAATGCTGGAATAAAACTTTTTAATCCATATGTGCCAGGGCCTAGGCATTCCTGGTACAATATATATATCTTATGTACATCCCAATGCTCTTGGATATGAAATTACATATGCGTTACTTTCTGTAATTTGGCATTTTTGTTTATCTACTGAGATGTGTTGAAACCATTTGTTTTATTTACAAAAGCTTTATTGAGGACTGTAAAGTATTTATGGGCCAACAAGGAATAACAGTTGTCACAAACACCTTCTACACTAACATATTCATCCATGAAGGTCTTCACTAACTTGCCTTTGATACCTTGAGTGCCCAACTAATGATATAATTGTCTGCATTTGCCTGTGTGGTTTGCACATTACTGTCGGCGATCTCATTTTCTTCATTACAATTAGGTCTCTTTTCACTAATATTTAATCCTTCATTCACAGTGTAACTTAGTTTAAATAATTGTGTTTGGTTAGGGATACTGCGACATCAGCCACACAATTGCTATCTTGTGAAGGGAATAGTATGTTATTTATCTAACAGTTCTTAGTGCACTGTGAAAATTAGATGCATCTGGAGCGACATTATTGCCCTCTTTACCCCTGACAATGGGAAATGAATTTTCCAGACAATCCTGTGCCTATCTTCTAGTGAATAGAAATTGAAAATCTATTGCTCCAATAATTCTGACCACAAAATATTAAGAGCAGTGACATTATCTACCCAACATTGATACATGTTGGGTTGAGTTTACTATTACCACCTCTGTTTAACACAATGATCTGCCTTAGATATTTTCAATTTCTACCAATTTTCCTAAATTAATATAATTACTGCAGAGGTGTTTTCTATACTGCTTAGGGCCTGTGGTACTACATTTTGAGGAATTGAAGATGTCAAATAGTATGTCACATATTTCAATTAAATAAGCTCTAATACCTGCAGAGGGTGAGAGTGAATTAAACTGAACACGGACCTTTATGCCACAAGCAACAGATTGCCTCACAGGCTGAACAGCTAAACACACTCTCATTGGTGAAAAGGAGGGAAGAGAAATACATTGTTTTGTTAAGTTTGGGGCTAGTCTGGGAACAATTGTTGAATCTTTGTTATAAAATTCTTCAATATGAGACTAGCTAAAACTTTCCCCTCCTACATTTAAATCATACTTCTTTCGAAAGTTTTTGAGTGATTTAATCAAGTGAGGGGCATCATAGATAAAGTATATTTTTTTACCATTTATTCCTGTTACTGGGATACCATGGTAGACAGAGGGGAAACAAGGCCGCTCAGCAACGGAGCAAGGTTTCGGGTACAGAACTAGCTCGGTAGCTTAGATACTAGATAGGAAAAATCAGAAAAATCAACCTAAATTGCTAATTAAGAATACGAGCTTAAAGCTCCCAGTTTTACAAATGTTACTTGAGCACTGTTGCTCCATGAAGGAGACAGGTCTCCCAATTTCATTTACAGAGTACTCACAACGTACAATCTGCCGAGAGCACCTTTTGCTCTACAACGTTACCGCCTTCCAAAAGGCACCATTCAATATTTACACTAACACCTCTACAAGAGTAGAAAGAGCATCTATGCTCTATGGACTTATCTAGGAGGCTGTGCTCCGAACCTTACACCCTTACTGTCTTCTCAAGGCAACCTTCAACTTTTATATTTACAACCAGAGCATCATTGCCCAATAAAATTAACACTTTCCAGGCCTCTCGAGACACAACCTACATTTTACAATTCAAACCGTATTCACTGTCTTAAACACTCAACAGTCTAACATCTTAACATAAATAATCAACTTTACAGAAATATAGAATACCCATTCTACCGGAACTTGGTGAGAGACAAAAATCACATATTAAAGTTACTGGCTCAAAAATCAAAATGATGCGCAGGCGGACACTTGCACTCCTTGAAATTTGCACTCAAAACATCAAAACCCTATTTGGACTTCGGCCCGAAGTTAAATAGTCTAAGCCTATACTACTGAGATGACTAGATGGAGAAAATATAAGTTACGAAAGCTACAGACAGAAAACGGTCACAAAGTCATAGTCACCTCTAAGTCAAGTTGATAGAGAAATCAAGAAGTGTCGCACACTCTATTCCCGAATTTTAACTAAGTGCTTTTCGGCTCATTTAAAACTTACATTAGAAGTAGATATTTACATTTCAGAAGACTGAAAATTTAATGTTATATTATTAAAGATAGGAAAACCTCCCCTCGGGTTAGCTTTCAGAGGCTGTCACATAGTTATTAAAGGGCTGCCATTACCTTAATCTGCTGGAATACTCGATGAAGGGCGAGACGCCGCCGCCTCATCTATTAACACACACTCAGTAAACTGGACGATCAATAAGGCAAGGTAGCTAGAAAAGGTACCAGATTTTATATCCGAGAGGAAGGTTCTAGAGAGCTCTGGGCTAAGGCTCAACACATCTCCAAAGTTTATTGGATAATCAAAAAGGTACAAGATTGATCCTATTGGCTAAAAGGAAAATATACGAAATCTATTATTGGTCGATATTTGAAGTTAGTGGACAGAGATAGAAGTGTTGCAAGCAGTAATACACCCAAAACAAAGCATAATCAAACCAGTATAGGAAACCTCAAAATAAAAATTACTTTAGGATTTGAATAGTTCCTCTTCACACTAGAGTGCATAACATAAGTTTTTGGGCAGAGATATCTGTAGAGATAAGTCCAAACTTCTTGCGCTAGTAGTTGCGACATTCATATATCAGATGGCATTCTTCAAGACGCTTCATTTCCCTTAAAGTCTCTCCTCACATTTAAAGTTTGACGTTTCGCTGGTTAGAAGAAAGAATATCAAGTTGTATTTTACAGACAGAAATTTTCTTGAAAAAGTTCATTTTAAGAGATTACGTTAAAAACAAGTCTTGAAGTCTTCTTTCGGCCGTACCAGTGTAAGATATACAGTTCAAGTTTTGACGGCAAGAGCAGCCGCCACAGCTGGTGCCCAAGTTGGGTTACCCGGATCCCCCAAGTACTCTCAGATACATCTCTCCCGCTACCTTGAGAGGGGTAGCCATGGTGTTGGTCGCCACAGACCAAATATAGTGACACTGCTCCAAGATGGGCAGGCGGTGGAGTTACCGCACTACATCCCTCGCGGGAAAGGATGGTGTTCCAGTACGCCGTTATGAAGGAGACGTGGCCAGAGCAGAGTGGGCCCTTACCCCACGCCGGCGTCCCTCGCCAGATGTTGAGGCACGGCCGCAGATGAAAGAGAGGGTACTGAAACGGTCATTTATTTGGCGACAGGAATAGTTTTTGTGGAGAGCGAGAGTTGTGTATTTTTCTCATTTTCAGTTTCAGATAAGGCGGGCTGCATCGAGGATGAGTGTGTGACTAGCAGGCTTGGACTTAGAGTCGGGAGATAAGGTAATGAGATACGGGCAACGGGATAAAATAAACCTAACTAGAGGTGAAGGTTGTACAGGATTAAGTATATGCACAATATACTGCCCTTAGGTGGATACGGGAGGGGTAGAAGGCCTCCCCATATACCTTACAAACTGATATTTTAAAATATGCCATTTCTACGGACTTAATGCAAAACTCTTACAAGGGACGCACGAGTGCGTTACCTCGTTTACTTTATTTACTTCATTGTCTGGTGACTGAGTTTTACAAGTTTCAAATATTCTTCCCTTCTTTTCGGACTCGCATTTTCCTTTTCTTATTGTGACCGGACTTTGTACTAGGAGTGCCTCCATTTCATTTTGGTTCTCGGCTCTTCTTGGCCGTGTGGCTGCTGATTTTCTGGCTCCCCAGCATTTAAGAGTAGAAAATATTAATTGTGAATTGTGGTTCACGGTACTATACCCATCTGATATATGGCTTTCAATCTGAGTGTCCGATTCCCCTCTTGGTAACTTCGTTCTAGAAACCTCTGCGTCTTCCTTTTTGAACAAAGTAAGCTTCTGTAGTCCCTCTGATGGGGACTTTATTTTTAAAATCTATTGTCTGACTATTTACGCCAAAGAATGAAAGTTGAATGAAAGTCTTGTGTGAAATGGGATTCCATTCTTCCTTGGATGCGAATTAACTAAGCTTCTAAATGTCCGTTTGTTATCTGTTGTTAAATCTCTATCACTTTCTCTTCTTGTTTGTTTTCTCGACATATTTTTCATCAGTAAAGGAAAGAATAAACGGTAAACATACTTTTCAAAATTTAAATTTTGTTTTCTGTTTTTTTTTCAGCCATTCAGCCCTCACGTTTACTTCCCTCTCCGGATCACGGAAAAACCTGGAATTATTGTTATCACTATTATTATTATTATTATTATTATTATTATTATTATTATTATTATTATTATTATTATGATTATTGTACCAGGCGGTACACCTCCACGCCGCGAATTCAAATATTGCGCCAGTTGAAACGTCTCTACAGGAGAAACTCTGAACTTTAAAATCTGTATTAATACAAAAGTTTCTCGGAAAATGTCCCTACTGTAAATTTTGAAGTGTTCTGAACTATGTCTATTTCGATTTGTATTTGTTTGCTCTGCAGCAAGAAGTATGGACATTCTCTTCTAGATGGCACTACTTAAGAACTATAATTATGCACCCTAGTGCGAAGTGAAGGAACTGTTTTTTTGAAAAAATTAGTATTCATAAGTTTGTTCTTTGTTAAATTTCTTTCATTCATATTTTGGGTTGGCAGTATAACCCTTCTCTTTCCGCCAGTTTTGAATTTAACCAATCAGTAATTTCTGTAATTAATTTTCCTCCAATCATAGCTTTCTTCCTCAGGTTTCCATGTGTAATTCCTAGTCTACCAATAAAGTTGAAGGAGTGTGCCTATTCATTCTTGAAAGGTCTCGAATTTTCCACGAGGGTATAAAAACTGCTGATTTTCTTGTCTCCGGGCCTCTTCAGTAACATCTTTCGCAGTGTGTGAATATATATAGCAGGGAGCGGGAAGCGCCTCTTTCTCCAAGCAGCAGTTCATCTACAAGGTAATGTCCTGTTAATATCTTCATTTCTTGATAGCTCAGCAGTTTAACTCTCGGGGAGGGTTCGAAACCTTTAGTATGTAAACTACCCTTTTAAAATGTAAATTCTTTCCCGTCTATCTATAAATTACAAATCTGTAAAGCGGGGATAGAGAGTGCTTCACCCTCTCGAACTCCCCTTCATTTTGAATTTGAGGTGACTGTGTTTTCGTAACCGTTTTTCTCTTCCTTCTTAAAGTCTTAAACTTATTTACCAACTAGTCACCTCCCTAGTATGGGATTAGCCCCTGTATAACTGGCCGAGTGCCACCTAGGTTTTTAGAAGTTTCATGTAGGAGTGCCAGCTACGCCTCCAGTCAATTTGGTTTTTTGGGCCATTTCATTTACCCAGTGTTTGTTTTCTTCATGTGAAGGCCCTGTAGGTTGGGTACAAGATACCCCTGTTTCACTGTATGTGTGCCTTAAGGGCAGTTAGGAATGAAGGTTGTTGTAGCCTTTGATAGGCTTGTAAAATTGAGAGCGGGTCTGCTCTTTTCCTCTTAACTTGGTAATTAGGAGCAAGTGCTCCTCGTACTTAGGGGTTTTCTGCCCTTCAGCTATGGTGGTTGTGAGCTGAGAGCTTAGGAATTAAACTTGAGGCTCTGTAAATTCTTAAATTGTTAATCTGCTACTTGGTACCTGTTACATCTTTGTCCACCGTGTTTCGCTAATTGCACCTCCCTATAACTCTCCTGAACAAACCTAACTAATTTAAATGTAGGTCTACCATTGCGATTCAAGTGAAGGCCATCTAAGCGCAATTCCTCATCTCCTATCTAACCATTAGGATCTCCAAATCTCACTTTCCATTCCCCGGATACCCATTCCACAGTGTCATTTATATCCCCAATCATACTCCATTCATTACCCCTCCTGCACAATACCCCAATGATAACCATCTCCGCTTCCTCAAAATTCTTCCGCTCTGCAGCAACCAGATCCCACAATTCTCCTGCTTGCTTACGTTGAAAACTACCACCGTCTTCTTATCCCCTTCCCGCAATTCTATTTTCCTCATCTGCCTTAATACTCCACTCTGGTTCCCTTTCCTCCACGTGCCTGACCAGAGCCTCAACCTCGCCATCTTTAGTTCCCCACCTTTTCCGTTCCCTTCACCCTCCCTCTCCCTCCTCCTATCAACTACTTTACGTTTCCCTTTCCTCTTGCCCTGGCCAATCTTTTTATCACTTCCCTGATCTCCACCTTCCCTCTGCTCATCTTCCTGCAGTGACTCAAACCAACATCTCCTGGACCCACTCCCTAAGGATAACTCTTAGCCATCGTTGTCCTTGACCTTAAGACATTTATCCACTTGTCATTCCTTCCGTTTTGCCTGCCTACCTGCTCTCTGAGCATCGGAAGTGCCAGCGCGGAAGTGTCCGTTACGGGCACAAAGATTTCCAGGAAACAAGAAGGGGAAGAAGAAGAAGAAGAGAAGAAGAAGGAGAAGAAGAAAGTATCCTGTTGAGTAAATGATTCAGACTTGAACATTACTGACAATATGTAATTTCTTCAGCTTAATTCGGATATATTTGAGGCCGCTGGAGCCACTAAGGCCTGGGGTTCAGGGCTCTATGGTGCGTGAGTTTTTAGATGAAGATCACAACCCAGTATCACTGCGGATTCGATCCTCAGCTTTTCCAGGTGGGAAGCCATCAGCTAAGCCACTGAGGTAATTACGCACACAATAACAATAATAATTGTACCGTGGTTCACCTTCTCCGTCCAGTTAAACTGCGTGCCTTCTATAACGCCATCTATGAAGTTGAACTTGAAATACTGTTATGCAAGACACTTGGATTTTCAACTATTAGATGCTTCTACCATCAGCCTAAGTGCCCCCTCTGGCGGGATTAAGGACAATTAATTCTTAATGGAAGGTTAATTTTCAGAGGTAGATAACTTTAGTTTTGAAGATTGTTTTGTCCTTGTGTCAAGGTTGTCACCAATCCTGTCCCCTCAATCGCCTGTATCGGTCAACCAATCAGAAATATTGTGAATATTTTCTCTAACCAATTAAAATTGGGGGGTGTGTACAAGCATTCAGCCTATCTGTAAGGAGTTTTGGAAACTTCGCCTCGATATACTATAAACGCTAGGCGCTTTAAGATCGTATTGTCATTGCCATGGCTCCAGTTTATTGTGTGCGGCGTATACTAAAGTGGCAGGGGTCACAGATCGGCGTTGGGAAGGCCCAGCAACTCAAGGTAATGGCAGAATTTTCTTAACATGTGATAGCTCTGACAGATAGATTGAGTTGAAGGTTTCAAAACTCTTTTATTTCATGTACATTTCTAAACCCGGTGGTTTAAATGTAAAATATTCGGCCAGCCTAAGGAATCTGTTTTATTCCCTACTGTGAAATATATAACGTAAGGGGACAAGAGTGATTACCCTATGTCGACTCCCATTCGTTTCGGACTGGGATGACTAAAATTTCTTATCCTCTAAATTATTAACACTATTTTCATATTTAGAGATTATCATTTGATCGCCCTGGCGCAGAATAGGCTTAGGCTCTATATCTTCGAACCATAACCTCACTTAGGGTTTTACAAGTTTTCTAGAAGGTGTGCAAGTTTTTTTGACTACCTGCATTTTGTTTTTGGCCAATAAATATCAATACTTTCTTTTTAAAAAAATGGCCATTTAGTATGGGCACTTATTGCCCATCTTTATGTTTCCGGAAAGGAAAATGAAAAACTGTTGAGCAGAAGTTATTGTAATTACCTCATTTGAAGATTGCCATTGTATAACCTTGTGCGATGTAAGAAATTTATGTCTCTGAAAAGTTGAAGTGTATTCAGTTATGGAGTTCACATTGCTAGGCTATGGAATTTAGTGAAGCAAACCTGCTCTTATAAAACAGTGTACCTGTTTCAGAGCTATAATACTCATCCCTTGTACATCATCATGCTGACAATTCTCTCTACTTTTGTACCTGGTTTTGGATTTTAAGTCGTTGTTGTTGGAGCTAAAGAGCTCATTATTATATTGTTATTGTTCATTCAGATCTTCTACTTACCAAATTTTAAATGAGAGAGAAAAGAAGGAATCAATTTACAAAATTTAGTACATTAAAATATGTCCTGGTCAATTCCTTGTCCGCCCATTCAGTCCAGCACCTTCTTACACCTCTGTGATCCACGATATTTCCGGAACAAGTGGTAGCGTGTAGTTTGATGGGCCCACCTTCTGACGGAATTACTTAAAATTTGAAACTGATCACTAAAAATTATTCGCTTTTCCAATATTTCCAAATTTTGGCAAAATTGTTTCATCATGGCTTGTTTCATCCTAGAGAGGTCATGGATCGTTGGTGTTTGCGCAAGAAAGAACTTGTTTATAAACTACATAGCAGAAAGTTTCAGTCTAGTGGCACGGTTGTGACAGAGGCAAATATTTTTTGGATTTACCTCTTAGTATTTCTGTACGGAGAGAATGAAGTTGGTGACACTTTATCCACGATCACCACTAACATTACAGACCTCGATTCTGTTTTGATTTTATTTTAAGGCGGTGAGCCCTCTCGTAACCAGCTTAAACGTTTTCAGACTAGACTCCTTAATTTCTATAATAGAGTAGGGCATCTAATGTTTCTTAAAATCAGTGATGAACACTCGAGTATACCAAACTACTTAGCTCAACGTATATCTGAGCTGTCTAATAAAGTTAGTCAATTGTTGTCTGGGTCTGCGGGTGAAAGGAGTGACTTTGCTGCCCCATTAAATGTCAATATGGAGGAGGATACGAACGAATCCTCAGACAGCGCGGAATCAGTAGAGCAAAACCAAACTTCTGCCCCAAACGAACAAATTCGTTGGCAATCCACAAAATCATCCGCCAGTTTTCATTAGTAATGCAGTTTTGACCCTCCTCAAAACCCGGCTACCCTCCGATTATATCTACGGGTGTTAGCAGCTTACCCCCAAGGATTTTCTAGATTTTCAGTTAACTGAAACAATGACGTAATAGCATTTTTAAGATTTGTAGTGGAATTTCAGGATCGAGCCTTGGTGTTTGCCCTCTCACATTCACAAATCTCACAGATCATTTACCCTTACACTGTTGGGGTTCTATCAGATAATATTGTTAAGGCGATTTCGGAAAAGAGTTCCATTGAAACCTTCCATGCCCACTTGTTTGCAGACTTCTTCCCTGAAAGAGCCGTGTCGTCCCTAATACATAAATACTACTTCCGAGTCCAGAGGCTAGATGAAATCCTAGCGGACTTCATATAGGTTATTAAACTTTACTAGAGTTTTTGCATTTCACTGTTCTGAAGGCCAAATTATGCAAACTATTTTGGAAGGGATGCCACCATCTTATAGATCATACTTGTGTTTCGATTCCCGTCCGCGAACGTTCAGGGAACTTGAGGCCATGTCAGTGTCAGCGGAAGGAGTGGAATATGCAGATACTCTGCGAGTCGCTCGAGATCCATCACCCTCTTCTAATATCTCTCAGCCATCACCTCTCAGAAACTTCTCTCCCCGTAAATGTTACGCGTGTGGGTCGGTCGACCCTCTACGAAATAAGTGTCCTGTATTGAAAACTAACGGACCTGAAAATGGAGCGTCTTATTCTGAAGGATGTATCAAATGCGGGCTATTCACACACCTGACTAATAACTGTAACTAATCAAACAGTACACCTTCTTGTCCTACTTCAGGTTTTACCTCTGCTAACCAGAGCAATAGAAAATGACAAGCGTGCAAGCTGCTCGACACCATCTGCATCTCAAAGCTCAGCCCAGTTTAAGTCTGGAACCATATGTTCTAAGGAGGGAAGACAAGGTAAGACCATCTTTGAAGGTCTCAAAGAGTGCCTCAAGATTGCTTCCGGTACTTCACATTTTGTTCCATTCCTTAAAATTAAAATAAACATTGAACATGTTACTGCTCTCTTAGATTCCGGAAGTGTTAACTCCATAATTTTAGATGAATGGTATTCAAAATTAAAGTTTTGTTGAATATGTTTCTTTATCTGCGAGATGTGTTTCGGCTAACTCTTCTCTACTAGATATTTTAGAATTTATTTAGGGGAAAATTCATATTTCTAAATTGGCATGGTAGTTTAAGTTATTTCTTGCTAAACAATGCCATTCCCTGTGATATTAGGGGTAGATTTTATATCATATTCCGGTATCGTGTTCGATCATCAAAGTAAAGCCTGCACATTCAAATTTAGGAGTAATTTTCATGTACCTCTTTTAAAATGTAATTCTGTATCAACTTCTGTGATTTAGCTTACCCAGAATGAGATGCCATTAGACCTTAGCCATCTATCTGAGGATCGGGCTAATTCGATTCGTAAATTATGTCAGTCAATTTACAACCTTTCTCGGAAAATCTTGCTGTTGCTGACTTAACTGAATACAAGATCGAGTTTCCGGTTTCCGTCCCTGTAAGACTTCCTCCATACAGTCTATCTGCACCTAAAATGAAGGCCCTTAAAGAAATCATAGACCAAATGCTGAGGATGTTATCATTCCACCCTCCAAGTAAGCGTATTCCTCACCCATTTTTCTGGTTCCGAAACCTCAAGGCGGCTTCAGACCAGTAATTGATTAGAGGGCGTTAAATCTTAAGATAGTTCTATAATCCGTGCCCCTTCTTGACTTGCATTCATGTTCTTCTTTGTTTCGTATGGCTATGTTCTTCACCATCTTAGATCTAACACTCCAGTGGGCGCGCGGAGTACAGGTGTCCTCCAGTGATTTTGTTTGGCGTGACTACAAGGGTTGACAACACTCGTGACCTTGAGCGGCCATATACCTTTCTTTCCACTCACCCTCCGCCCGTCAGTATATTGTCAGCTTTTATGTTCGCAAATTGTCGCCGTGACCTCGTGTTTATTTGCGCTGTGCAGTAGTGGAGGACACTTGTCCTCCGCGCGCCTACTGGCGTTACAGTTTTTTCCGGATATTGCTGTGGTATTTTTTATTTCATATTTTTGAACGTCTTAACGGTTAACAATAATGACCAGTGAAAGTGAACGTGAACAGGTACGCCGTTGGCTAGATGAGACTGAGGATAACGAGAGTGTTCTAGGTACAGAGGATGAAGAAGAACGAGAAGAAGACCACTTGGAATACGACACAGAGGGTAGAGAAGATGAAATCAATGCAGAGGATAACCCGGCTGATGTTCCTGACGACTCTGAGGAAATGCAAGTAGTAGAAGAAGCAGTTCCTCCTCCTGGCCCGGTCCTTCCTGTCGCTTTCGTCAACCCAGAGTATTATTTGGGAAAAGATCGCATATCAAGGTGGTACTTAGAACCTCAAGTTTCCCAGACTTCTCGTTCACCCAGACATAGCATTATGCCAGTTTTTCATCGCCCAGGACCTCAAGGGTCTGCGAAAAATGCTGTCACTCCAGAAGCTGTGTTATAGTGTATTACTGATGACGAAATGATGAAAAAATAGTTGACTGTACTAACAATTACATAACTAAAATTCACCCTCAGTTTATCAGAGAAAGGGATGCTAGGCCCACTGATTCCCGAGAAATTCGTGCATTGGTTGGTATAATATATCTTGCTGGGATTTTGAAGGCTGGAAGAAGAAGCGTATTTGAAATGTGGGATAATTCACAGGCACGGTAGTAGAGACTGTTTATGTAAACATGAGGTTTCGATTTCTTTTACGTTGTCTGAGATTAGATAACATACACAACAGAAATCAAAGAAAATCTGTGGACAAACTAGCTGCTTTTCGAGAAATCTTTGAGATGTTCCTGCTCAATTGCAAGAATGCATACATCTTACCATTGATGAACAGCTAGTTGCATTTAGAGGAAACTGTCCCTTCCGGGTGTATATGCCTCGTAAATCTGCAAAGTATGGGATGAAGATCTTTGCTATGGTTTCCACAACAACCTTCTATGCTACGAACCTTGAAGTGTATGTAGGGAAGCAACCAAACTGCCCTTTCAGAAGAAGCAACAACACGTCAGAGTTTTGAGACCGGTGCAGCCTATTTCAGGAACCAATAGGAATATTACATGTGACAATTGGTTCGCATCTGTGCCTTTGGCAATAAAGCTACGGGAAGAAGAAAAAGTAACAATGATTGCTACACTGAGAAAGAACAAAGCAGAAGTTCCCCCTAACTTTCAACCTGATAAGTGAAGAGAAGTCAAAAGCAATTCGTTTGGCTTTCAAAAAAGCTGTACATTGGTATCTTACGTACCGAAGAAGAATAAGGCTGTGTTGGCAATATCAACTATGCATGAAAACATGGCAATCGATCCAGATACAGGTGATGAGCGAAAACCCGTGGTATTTACTTCCTACAATGAAACCAAGTATGGCGTGGACATTCTGGACAAAATGTGCCGTCAATATGACACTGCAAGAAACTCATGAAGATGGCCACTAACAATCTTCTTTCATATTCTGAATGTAGGAGGCGTAAATGCTCTTGTAATATATAAAACAAATAAAAAGCTCGTCTTTGTAAGCAGCTGTGATGTTTTGAAACAAATGGCCTTCGCCCTGATTAGACCGCAAATTGAACATCGTATCAGTTTGGAGACGATGCCACAGGAAATAAAGACAAGAGGAAGGATCCTGCTGAAACTAGACAGGGATGAAGTTCCACCTCAACCTGCATCCCGAGGAGTGGCTAAGAAAGGAAGATGCTACCTCTACGGCAGAGCCAGGAACAAGACATCAAGGAAAAAGTGTGTGAAGTGTCATGGGTGGGTGTGTGCTGATCACATGAGAAATGTTTGTGCAAGGTGCATTGAATAAGCTAAAGTTTGTAAAGTGTCAGCATTCCGTTTGTGTTTTTTATGCTTCGCTAATATGGAAAATTAGGTGTGTACGTTAATTTTTTATACTACGAAACCAATTAATATCTTCAAACTATAAAGTAATGAAAATATTAATTAGTTTCGTAGTAACAACATTTAATTTTTATAGTTTGTCATTTATAACATAAAACATATAAACATATACACATTTTTGTAGCATTCATAACTAACATATCAAACTTATACACGTTTTTGTTTGATTTACCATGATTGTATATTTCCTACTTAATATTTTGTAGAATACACTCTTTTTTTATTAAAAATGTGTTTAATATATTGATTACTAATCCAAAACAAAAAAACATGATCGCCAAATATACATTTCATAGGGTAAAATGGCAAAACAAAGTGGAGGACACCTGTCCTCCGCGCGCCCACTCGCGATACGGCAAACCGCGCGCCCACTGGAGTGTTACAGATACCTCTGGCGGAAGAATCGAAATATCTGACTTTTTTCACTACTGAATGGAACCTGCATGAATACAATTAGGTGCATTTCTGGCTCTCTGCGGACGTGGTGGTCCTTACTAGGCTGCTAGTTAGTGTCTTCTCCGAAATTACATTTGGATACCTGTACCATTATCTGGATGGTGATAGTTGTTATGATATTAAATCCACCGAGACCTTTGAAGAACACGTCGATCAACTAGAGAAAGCTCTCAAATACCATCGTAAAGCTGGATTGACGGTCAAGTTGTCAAAGGTACGTTTTGCCAAACCATCTATGTCCTTCTTGGGGTATACTGTGTCACCTGATGGAGTTTCGGTCGGTCACTCCAGAACTCACGCAATCCGTAACTTCAAGCCTTCCAAAGATGCTAAAAGGGTTGGCAGATTCATCACTAAGGTGAATTCCCAACTTTCGCTAGTAGGCGGCAGCCCTAAACCTTCTCCTCAGGAAAGGTGTCAGGTTTGAACTGGGGGCTTCGCAGCAAGCTGCGTTTAAGGATCTGAAAATAGCTCTGTATAACGCATCGGTCTTAGCAGTGCCATATTTCCCCAAGAATTCAATTTTACAGACAGACGCCTCTTCATCTCAGGTCGCGGCGGTTCTTTTTCAGGAATATGAACTCGGAAGGTGGCGAATTGCCTATGCGTCTAGAAACTTGTTACTTCAATAGGCCAAGTACTGTATAAGCACTATACGAGTTTAAGACTGGCCGTACTATTTGCCTCAGAAAAATTCCATCTTTACCTTGAGAGCGTTAAATTTGATTTGGAGACCAACAAACAGGCTCTGAACTGTGTTATGCATAGGCCCCGTCGTACCGAGTGCATCGCCCAATGGGCAACTAGGATTTCAGCTTTTTCAGTTTGACGTGCGACACATTCGGGGGTCCGAGAATGTAGTCGCAGGTGCCTTGAGGCGAATGTTTTCCGGCGATTTTAATTATGTTGAACCGGAGGAAAGACCTTCATCTTCTATTTTCAAACCAAGTAGCATAAGTGCCATTTTGATTGATGCCTCTTTGTTATTTCACGATATAGCCAAATATCAACGTGAAGATCCGGTGCATGCTCCTATTATCCCTTTGTTGCCTGACGGTACTTTAAAGTATCATCTCATATTTCATGACTTTGTAATTATTCAGTAAATCCTACCCTTGTATTTTCCTCATGGTACTTTCAAGTACCTAATTCTTGAAACAGAGATATTTCATTTTTGAGATTGGTATTGATGAAAAACGCGGGAGATCGGTTTATTCTTAGGAGTGTAGTCAGTGTTACCACTGTAAACAAGTGACATTTTGATTGATTATTTCTTAGCTCCTATTGTTACATTCGACCTGCAAGTAATCTTAGTACATGTAAGTATGCTTCTGTAATGCAATAAAATACTCAATTCGATGAAATTTGTAACTGGTGCGGATATATAGCTAATAAATGGCGAGGTACTTAGAAGTACCGTCAGGCCATATGGAGGGTCTCCTGTTAGTCATATCCAAAACCGAAAGTAATGCTTTACTGATGCAAAATATTCGGCATTTATGAAGTTTTCTCAATAATTTAAGAATATTTCTCCAAATATTAAGACATACTGCATCTCAAAAGTACTAGTATCTATTACATTACAGGTTTGCAATATGTGTGACAAAGCAGCCAGATTGACTTATGACGATATCTATAAGATATTAATAGAGGACTTGCCAGATGATGATTCGGAAAATACTGATATAGAGGAGGAGGAGGAAGAAGTGCAATTACGACCAATAGATTTACTTTATTTGATGCCATTTTTATAATGAAGTGGATGCGATAACTCGTGAAGCTGAGGACGGAAATGTTGGAAACTTCCCACGAGAATCGGACGTAGCCTATCAAAGCCATTCTGGGGACAATACAGAAAATTGTACTTTGATAACTATTTTACTTCTCTCCCACTTCTTGAAAGGTTGAAAGAGGAAAATACTCTAGCATGTGGAACCATTAGAATGACTAGAAAGGGAATTCCACAGAATTTTATGCCTGAAGAAGGAATGGAAAGGGGTGTTCTGACCATAGAATTTCCTCGATGGACATCAGTGTTTTTCTATGAAAAGATAGTAAACGTGTGTGCTTAGCATCTAATTTCCATGGAACAGAAGGATGGAAGTAATGTTACTGTTGTTTGCCCGGTTGTTGTGCAAAACTACCGTGCACACATGGGTGGAATGGACCATGCTAACAGACAGCCTATATGGTTTAGACCGTCGATCCAAAAAATGGTGGCATAGATTATTTTGGGGGATGATTGAGATAGTATTTGTCAATGCCTACATCGTATACTGTAATATGAATGATAAAGTCCCTCTAATGGCATTCCGGCGTAATGTGGCCGTAGGACTGACGAACCATGTAGTGTTTTCCTTTGCTGCAATGAAAAAAGAACTGCTTTTCAGAGTATCATAATGTGTCAGTTGTATAGGTTGTATGAAATATGTTCTATATATGAACAATAATATTAGGAAACTTCACTCTTATTACACATATTTGCTTTAAATTTTGCTTTTACATTTTTGTAATAGTTTTGGGTATGAAAAACATGTTCTACTAATATTTTGAGACAATAAATGTGATATAATTTCAAAATGAGAACATTCTTATCTACCCGAATATGAAGCCTCCTATATGCCTGACGGTACTTAAAAGCACCAGGCCCCAAAAACATACCAAAAATTAAAATTATGATTTGAAAGTATTACCATTTATTATTTGAACATATTCCATTAGAATAAGGTGAAAAATCAAGTATACTTACTATTTTTCACTATTCAGCAACAAAGGGTTAGGGAATCCCTTTCATCTGGGAAATATGTCGTCCCTTGCGTTTTGAGGAATGGAGTTCTATGTTGCCCTTCGAGGCACGATCAGGAGATGAAAATTTTCGTTCCAGCAGTGCTATTACCTATGATTTTGAAGTACTACCAAGAGACCGCATTAGGGGGACATCTTGGCATCTATAAAACAAGATAGAAGATAAGAGGGACGTTTATCTGGGAGAGTATGGATGGCGAGATTTGGGAACTGGTCAAAGCATGAAAGTCTTGTTTGATTAGCAAGCCCACGTTGTCTGCCTATTTAGGACTATTGTCCTCACACCAAGCATCTCGCCCTATGGCGCGAGTGTACAGTGATTACGTCGGAATCTTCCCTTAATAAAAAAGGAATGGGAATAAATTAATTCGCGTATGTGTGAATGGTTTCACACGGTTCTCATGGCTTTTTCCGAATAGGCTTGTCACTGCTCAGTCCACTATTTTTCAATGCTGTTTCGTCATCTTTTGGACCCTGTTAATATATTGTTTCTGATAACGCTGAGGCGTTCCCCTCTAATTTATTCCCTAAGTTCTGTTTCGATCTCTCTATGTCACATGTCACGAAGTCTGCGTACCACCCACAGCCACAACCATAGCTGAGCGGGTTAATCATAATCCTCGATCTAACCTTATTGCTTTCATCCATGAAGTTCACTCTGGTTGGGACAATTTCTTACACTGGTTACTTTTATCATTTAACTCGGTCGTTCATGAGCCACAAGTTTTCTCCAATTTCACTCATGTTGAAGTTTGTCCCAAATACGCCTTTGTCAAATTTGTAGTCGATCAATGAACTTTTGCCAGAGACAATAGATCTAGAGAATATCCGGGATTTATGGAGAAAAGCTAGAAGTAATCTTAAGGCCTCTCATCAGAGAGTAAATATGAAGTATGATCATGGACAAAGAGTCACTAATTAAAATACCTGGAGATCAGGTTATGGTTAAACATTTTGCTCCCGCGGGCAAGCTTGCTCCCAGATTTCATGGACCTTGGATTATCCTTGATTTCTTTACTCCTGTCACCCTTTTGGTGAGTACCCCGGGAAATGAAAGGATGTTAGGGGTACAACTGTGTCGAGTAAAACCTGTGTGAAGGCCTTTGCTTTTTCATTACATGCCACCAAATGATGTTGTTGCTGATTTAATTATATTTATTTCCTTAGCATCTTATTAGTGTAAGTTTTATATAAGCAAGATAGAATAAGGAGGCCTTCTGCCCCTGTGGGTTGTGAAAGATTTTATGTAATTAAGTTATATACTAAGTTAACATTCATTTCTTGTTTAAATCCTTTTCGAAGACCTTCCATTCAATGATTTAATTATCATTCTGCCATTAATGACCCTGCCTCCAAACCTGTGTCAGAAACTCCGTGCACTAATCCTTCAAAGTCGCCAACCTTAGGCACTACATGTAACACTGTCCTTGAGTACGTTACATTTGCCCCAATGTTCAGTGTTACAGTGCCCTACATTCACCTTAGGCCACGTCGTGTCAACCAGCGAGAGATGCCAGGGCAGGGTATGGACCCGCCTCGTTCCGGCCGAGACTCGGTCTAAACTGACTCCTTTAGGATTATCAACTTTGGGATTGGCTTGGATGCTGGACTCCCACCGCCCACTCTATCCTTGGTCCGAAAAATGCTACTTGGTACTTTGTTACTATCCACTTGGTTGCTCCCCAAAGTATATGGGAAGATGGTATCTCAGGGTACCTTGTGGGTCCCGGTGACCCCATACTGACATCGTCAGCGGCGGCCGCTCTTGCCATCGACTCTGGGTGAAACAGCCCGAATTTCTACTACTTCGCAAAATTTATCTAAACTACCTTACTTCAACAAGTAAACAAGAACGGACTCTCTATAAAGTGATAATCCAACTTACATATGTTTCCTCAAAAATTATGAATGGCATGATTCCATATTTCAAAGCTGTTCATACCGTGTTAAAACCTTAGGGGGTGTCGGGCTGTATCGGGGGTAAACCTTCTCCGTCCAATTAATCTGCGTGTACCGGGCAAGTCGGCCATGCTGTTAAGAGTGCGCAGCTGTGAGTTCGTATCCGGGAGATAGTGGGTTCGAACCCCACTGTCGGTAGCCCTGATGGCTTTCCGTGGCTTGCGATTTACACACCACTCAAATGCTTTTGCTGTACCTTAATTAAGGCCACGGTCGCTTCCTTCCCATTCCTAGGCCTTTCTTTTCCCCTCGTCGCCATAAGACTATCTTTGTCGGTCCAACGTAAAGCAAATAGCAAATAAATAAATAAATAAATAAATAAATACATAAATAAATACATAAATAAATTAAATGAATGAATGAATGAATGAATGAATGAATGAATGAATGAATGAATGAATGAATGAATGAATAAATAAATTGCGTGCCTTCAATACGGCCATCTCTGTAATTGAAGTTGAAATAATATTATGCAAGACTCTTGGATATTCAACTATTAGATGTCTCTAACATCAGCCTAAGTGCCCCTTCTGGCGTGATTAAGGACAGTTATTTCTTAAGAGAAAGCTAATTGATTTGAAGATTGTTTTGTACTTGTGTCATGGTAGTCAACACTTCTGCCCCCACCCCCACCCCCCACTCAGTCTGCGGTATCTATCAACCAATTAGAAATTACGTGATTATTTTCTCCAGCCAAATAAAATTAGGGGTGTGTACAAGCATCCAGCCTATCTGTAAAGAGTCCTGGAACTTCCCCTCGAGATGCTATAAAAGCTGGACGCTTTAATGACGTATTGTCATTATCATGGCTCCATTTTATTGTGTGCGGCGAATACTAAAATAGCAGAGGTCGCAGATCGGAGTTCTGAAGGCCCAATAACTCGAGGAAATGACAGAATGTTCCTAACATGCGATAGCTCCGGCAGATAGCTTGAGAGAAAGTTTTAAAAAAAATTTACGTCAAGAACATTTCTAACCCTGGTGGTTTTAATGTAAAATTTTCGCCAGTCTGAGGACTCCGTTTTATTCCCTACTGGGAAATATGAAATGTAAGGGAACAAGAGTGATTACCCTCTGTTGACTACCATTCAACTCGGTATGGGGTGACTAAGGTTTCTTATCCTCTAAAATTATTAACAGTTTTCGGCATTTAATGTCCATCATTTAGTCGCTCCGGCGCAGAATAGGCTTTGCCTCCGTATCTGTTTGTCATAAGCCCACTTAAAATTTTTAGAGTTTTCTAAATGGAGTGCAGTTTTTTCGCCTCCCTGCATTTTGTTTTCCGCGATGTTTATCAACCTTTTCCTTTTTACATTATGGCCATACAGCATGGGCACTCATTGCCCCTCTTTATTTTTCCGAAAAAATGTAAATAATTGAGCAGAAGTGACTGTAAATAGCTCACTTGAAGATTGCCATTGTATAACCTTGTGCGCTGTAAGAAATTTATGCCTCTGAGAGGATGGACTGTATTACAGTTTGCTGCTCAGACTCTTAGGCTACGGAAGTTAGTGGAGCAAACCTGCTCTTTTTAAAATAGTGTACCTCTTTCAGAGCTAATGATACTCGTCCCTCATATATTATCATGCTGATAAATCTCTCTACTTTTGTACCTGATTTTGGACTTTAAGTCGTTGTTGTTGGAGCTAAAGAGTTCATTACTATACTGTTATTGTTTATTCGATCGTCTATTTACCAAATTTGAAATAAGAGAAACAAGAAGGAAGGAAATTTTTTCAAAATTTAGTGCATTAACTTATGCTCTTGTAAATTTCTTACCCAGCACTTTCTTACACCTCTGTGATCCACGGTATTTACGGAATAATAATAATAAAAATAATAATAATAATAATGATAATAATGATAATAATGATGATAATAATAATAATAATAATAATAATAATAATAATAATAATAATAATAATAATAATAACAAGGCCGAGATGGTTCTAGGAATACGAAAAAGATCTGAGGCAGATTGGTATTTCAGACCAAGAAATTCCTGACAAATCGCATTCAGAATGTTGGTGAACAAGTATCAAGGTTTAAAAATGGCATCAACTTCCAGAAGACGGAGGGGACCTTTGTCTGAAGAGCATAAACCGGCAGTCGCCGCTGGGCTCAGAAGATACTAGCAGAAGTCGAACCCGGAACATGAACAAGACCTAGGCACTAAAATGATGTTGGTTATTACCACGCAGTCTATACGGGCTCAACTCGATGTAGGTATATAAAAATTAGCTGATGGTTCTTGGTGTGGGTTACTGTAGCCATGTTCTATTTCGTGAACTAAGGGCAACGGTTGAGTGGCCTGGTAAGTGGTCCTGAGGGTCGGGATACAAGTTGCTATGGAACGGAAGTGGGCTCTCGGACATATTCTGTGCAATGGCCCTTTTTGTGCTCAGGCGGGTAGGACTACACACTCCACCGGTCGTCCCAATGGAGTAATTGAGTCCCACTCTCATTTGAAAGGCGAGGGATTCCTTGAAAACAATATGGCGAACGAAATGGAATTCGATGGGAAACTATCAATATTAATGGGGCCTATGGAAGAAAGAAAGTAGAACTGGTTGAGTCAGCAAAGAGGATGCATTTGTATGTACTAGGGATAAGTGAGATTCGGGTAAGAAGTGATAACGAGGAGAGACAGGAGATTATAAAGTGTGCTTGACGGGTGTTAAAAAGGGAAGGGAAGAGTATGGAGTAGGACTGTTTATCAGGAATACTTTCTGTTGGACATATAAATGAGCGGAATATGTGGGTAGATTTGGGAGTTGGATGAATTAGGACGAGAATTGTCTCAGTGTCTTCATCATGTGAGAGTGTAGATGAGGATGAAGTTGACAAGATTTATCAAACATTGCGTGGCATTGTAGTAGGGGGTCAACAGCAAGGATAGGATAGTGCTAATTGGCGATATCAATGCGAGGGTTGGAAATAGAACCTTAGGATTCGAAAGAGTGATTGGTAAATGTGGGTTAGACATGGAAGCTAATGGGAATGAGAAGCGTTTGCTGGACTTCTGTGCTAGTATGTATTTAGCCGTTGGAGATACATTCTTCAAGCATAAGGCTATTCACCGCTACACATGGGAGGCTAAAGATACCAGATCCATGAAGTAGACTATATCTTAACAGACTTCAAATTCAGGAAGTCTGTTAGGAATGTACGAGCTTTTTGGGGATCTTTCTATGATACAGACCACTATCCGATCTGTAGTGAACTAAGTATCTCTAGGCCTAGGATAGAGAAATTGAACTCTGTCTGCAAACGAATAAGAGTAGAGAATCTCCAGGACGAGGAAAAATGAAATGACACATGGTTCTTAATGCCAGGATTGTCCGAGGACATGTTCAGCTCGCCAAATGCAGGTCTTTTGATTTGACGTCCGTAGGTGAACTGCGCGCCTTGATGAGGATGAAGACAACACATGCACCCAGCCTCCTGGCCAGCGAAATTAACCAATGGTGATTACATTTCTTGACCCCGCCAGGAATCGAACCCGGGTCCCCTGTGACCAAAGGCCAGCACGCTATCCCTTTATCCATGGACCCCGAGCCAGAACGAGGAAATTAGACAGAAGTACATGGATATGAGTAGTGAGAAGTTTCGAAACGTGGACAGTAAGCAGGTTCAGGATAGAGAAAGAGAATAGGTGGCATACCAGGATGCTGTAATGGAAACAGCAAGGGAATGCCAAGGAACGACTGTATGAAAAGGTGGAAAAAAGCGAACATCTTGGTGGAATGATGAAATGAGAGCTGCTTGTAAACGTAAAAAGAAGACTTATCAGAAATGGCTCCAAACAAGGGCCGAGGCAGAGAGGGAATTAATTATACGTAGATGAATGTAACAGAGCGAAACAAATAGATGTTGAATCCAAAAAACGAGTAAAAGTAGGAAATCTTGGTGGAGGTGGCAAATCCATCATAGCACAAAGAGTCTGAGCTGACTTTTCCTATGCACCTCATACTGTAGAAAAGTCTAATGTTCACATCATAACCTCTACCCACTTTCTTTGATGTCATAGATGAAGTTGAAGCCCTACATGAACTACAGATTATAGTTAATTTAGTGGCCAGTCCCTTTCTACTCGTAGTGTCCTCAAACAAATTAATACATTCAACACCTTCACAATATTTACATTTGACGAACTGTTTCATAAGTTCAGATAACAAACCAATATCAACTACAACATATCCTTCACTAGCTTCACCTTCAAATGTATCATCCTTACTCTCAGCCTGTGTGTATGAAATTTTCCTCTTGGATGAAGTAGGCCTATGCACTGTTTCAGATGAACAACTTACTGGAGTGAGGTTAGAGCTATGGTTTACATCTCTATCAGTGTTACTGCCTGATTTTTAATGTATAAATTGCCGTAAAACTTTCGTTTACCAAACCTCTTTGTTCTACCCATCACAAAAACAATAATATAGTAACACAGAGTACGGATAAACGTATACATTTTGCATAAAAGAACTATAAGCCTACAGCACACGTTTCTATGGAATCAAAACAAACAATAACCACATGTAACTAAACAAATGCAGCCTTCACTATCATCTGTACATAAGGCCAGTACCAACATAGAAAATGTACATTTACCATACACGTATTATGTGAGAAGTGAAATGTTCAAAGAGAAAATATACCGAGAGAACATGGGCATGTCAGCTAGTGGCGGCCATTTTCAAAAACCCAATGTATGCCATTTAAACGGATAAATACAACCAAAAAATATATCGGCTTGTAGAGAAAAGCATGACGAATCATTTAAGACATAAAACAAAAAATGCATTTTTTGACCGATAATACCTGCCTTCTGTCCTTAAGTATCTTTTTAGTGAGACTTTCACCATCCATTCTTTGAATATGGCCATCAAATTTCAATCGCATTTTTCCAATTGTATCCGATAGTTTCTCAATATGTTGGTGTAATTCGGAGACCTATTCATCCACACCGCTTCTATGCATATTCGGCCGAAGATGTTCCTGAGGACTTCTTGTTTTTCGATAATTTTAGATATCGGGCTTTCTCCAATAATCAAGGCTTCTGATGTGTGCGATGCTTCTGGCTTAATTACGGTATTATAATATTTTAATTTAGCATTCCGGGATGTTGATTTTCTGTTGTACCTTCTCCATGTGATTTTATGGCCTACATGTAATATAGAAATCTCTCTGTTTTCTCCATGATTTAATGCAGATGGCTGGATGATTTCCCCATATATTTGAAATTATTTACCTGAGGAATTTTGCCAGACTGTGTTACCAGATTTTGCTTGTATAGCTATTGAGTAGATACTTCCATATATGAGGTTTTCTAATATGTGATTTGGATTCGTTTTAGATGGGGTTTCGTGAAGTTTTTCCAGGGACAATTCATTCTTGCCTATTGCTGGATAGAATATCTAGGCAATATCTGAAGGCCAAATATTTGATATCAGTTTTATCATTAACTAGATTGGCAGAAAATCCCTTGTGGTAACCTCTAATGCTAAATACCTTAGTTATACTGCTGAGATAGATTAAAATCGAACTCTCCTATGTCTTCAAGTTACTAGCGTGATGGAGTTAATTATTATTGTTATTAGCATGTGGTAATTATTGTAAATATTGTTTCTAGCTATGTAGCTATACGCCAAATAAATAAATATTTTTATAATTAGTGACATTTACAAATTACGAGTTGACCAAACCTTTTCAATTTGCATACACAACTGATTCTACGTCTGTGGACATGAAACCTCGCAAATTAACGTACTTAAAATTCCTGTAAAATTCACTGCTCTACTGCAAACATGTTCTTCTCTGAACAAATTCGATAAAAAGTACACTAAATTTAACGTCCCATGCTGAAGAAAAATATGACGAAATTTCTGTTATAATACAGTGGAACATCTAAAACACGCAAATATCGTGAATTTCGTATCGTGTCTTCTCAGTACAGATCTTAATAGTTGAAGCTATTATAAACTTCCACTAAAATAATACAAGGTCATATCAGCCCTACAAATAGCAAAATACACCGGACTACATTGTAGAAGTTACTGGAATTCACAGATCTTATTTAACTCTTATCACCTCCCATTTTCTGCTCATCGTCGTCCTTTGTATGTGTGGATTTACTGGTTTATTTTACGCAAGTTTGCATAATAATATTTTGCATTTTTGTTATTTTATTTGTATTGGCTTTATTCCAAGAATCTGAAAAATTACTCAAAATATATACCCTCGCAATTTTCTCCACACGCTAATAATATTAATTCAAGAAACTCACAGACGCTAGAATATTCGCCGTCCAAAAATGAAGGGCATACGTTTAGTGGTTGAACACCCTCAGTGCTATCAAATATCCAGGTCCTCTCCCATGATGTCATTCATACTCTCACAGTAGAGCTCAGTTAATAAGCCACCAGGTACTGTATTTAGATTTGTGGGGCCTTCCAGCATCAATATGTAAAGTTTGTTTTTGGTTATTTCAACAGGCATAATACAATATTGGGCTGATCAGGTACCAACAAAAGAGGAGAGGCTGGCATAGATTGGTCAGATTTGTGCGATCTAATTCTGCTGCATGATAACAAACTTTCAGCATCATTCAAGTGAGCGAGATTAAGGCATATATATAATCTAGATATTAACTTACAGTATCTGCGTAAGCAAACACATATCTCAGTTATCAGCGAAATCAGTAGAGCAAGCAGTCCCTCATCGTCCTGTTATATGCCAGATATATGCTGCAATCTGTCCGCGGACAGTTCCTTTTCATACATACATCTTCATTACAGACTGTTATGCCTTTCAGCGTTCAGTCTGCGACCATTTGTGAATTTATTAAACGCCAACACAATCCTCTATTTGCAACTAGTTATGTGGCCTCGTCTTAGTATTATACGTATTATTTTTAAATCGATAGAATCTAAGTACCTCTTCGAAGAAGATACCATTTTAAGTAGGCTGATTTGGAGAAATGTCAAATTTCACTGTGATCTCTTTGACAACGATCCTTTGAGCACCGAAACCGTCCAAGCTGGGAAGATCTCTTGAAAGCGATATCTAATAACAGGAGCGATGGATGAGACTGATGTAAGGAAGAGTAGCCACAAAGCCTGGAGGTTTCTTAAGCGATTGACTTGTGACCCAACAGCTCGAGAGGGTCATGCGAATGTAACATTTAAAATGAGTCTGGTCATCTTACGCGGCTATTCTGCATGGCAGCCATTGCCAGTTGCAGGAGCGGTAAGCCAGGAGGGATGGACGACATCAGATTACAGCAGATTAACCTCGAACCTACTACGCTGTCGTGATTAGTCCCACATGGCGCGTTCCAGGTGGCGGATAGGGGGAGTCCTACCCGGTTTGCCGGCCGACTTGAGCGAAATAAAATTTCTCTCTCGCGACAAAACACACAAACCTCTGTGCTTGGGGGCGAGTCCAAGGGATGCTGAATTTTGACTGAGGGAAACCCATTGGTTTGCGTTCCGAGAAATAACATGGGTCTGGGTTTTAGTTGTCATCAGTACCCACTATTTGAGGAACACCACGGGATAGTACGGGTCCCTGAGATATGTACAACTATGTGACGAACACCATGGGCTTGCGTTCCGAGAAACACCACGTGTCTAGGCTTTACCTGTGATTAGTACCCACTATGTGAAGAACTACTCGGGATAGTGTGGGTCCGTGAGATTTGTACAAATATGTGACGGATTTGTGTTCTTAAGAACACCACGTGTGTGGTGTTTACCTGTGATTAGTACCCACTCTGTTAGGAACACCAAGGTATAGGTCCCTGTGATTAGGACCTACTATGTTAGGAACGCCATGGTTTGGCGTTGTCTATGAGTGGTGCCCTAATATGAGGAACACCAGAGGTCTGCGCAGTACAGTGCCTATCAGTAGTACCGTCATGTGAGGAACACCGTGAGTCCACTTTACTTGCGATTAGTACTGCTACGTGAGAAATACCATGGTTCTGCTTTATTAGCGATACGTACCTTTATGAGGGACCGTTGACCTGGATTTTGAAAAAACATCATAGATTCAGGGATGTGCTATGGTAGCAGCCCCTTGGACAGTACATACCATTGTTTTAAGTTCATAATCATTGTTCATCGTCGTGTTTTTAATTGTAGTCGGAGTATTGATTTGGAATTATTTGTAAATTTTAATACTGTGAGCTGGATCTGCTGATAATATTACATTCATATTCATCCATTCATTATTCGTAATCAAGATTGAATTGTGGTCGTTGGATGAATTCTTGGACTTTAACAGTGTTACATTTCGTACCATTAGAGGCCGATGACCAAGATTCTGGGCCCCTTTAATCAACAATAATAACAATCATCATCACATCACGAAGGGATGAAGTAGACTTAGCTAATTGTTACACACGTTGTAGTTCCGTCATGAGGAAGGTAATCACTATACATCTCAGGAGATTTCTGTTGTACGTTGAGTGCAGCTTGAAGTATCTACACATGGTCGAGTTGTAAACAGACCTTCCTCTGTTATACTTAACGAACAGGCGAGGTAAGTTCCCATCTGCTACACCAATTTTGACACATGCATCAGGCACGTGGACAACAGCAAACTATGATGAAAGCAGAATCCAAGAGGCCAAGATAAAATTCCTTAGAGGAATAATAAGGAGGATATGAAGGGATAAAGTCAGAAATGTAGAAATCAGGAAAATAATTGGATTCCCTAAACAACAACAACAAACAACAACAATAAACTGAAATGGTATGGACACATGATGAGAATGGGAGAGGGTAGAGTTCCAGAGAGTGATTACTGAGAAAATAACAGGAGAAAGACATTGTGGAATACCCAGACAGAGGTGGATGGATACGGGGAAAGAGAGTACAGAGAAGAGAGGAGTAAAAAGTAGAAAAAAATATTGGAAGAAAGAAGGGAGTTGTGGAGAGATAGAAAGCTGAGGTGGTCCTTAATTCATAACTCTACCCAAGAGAATGGAAATGGAAAATTAAGAAGAATCTGTTGAACTGAAGACAAAAATTTATTCAACACTTCTACCAGCTCATTTCATCGAACTTTTACTTAAGTGCATTTTCTTCATTTGTCTGTGCATGTCATGTCTAATGACACAACCCAGGGTTGCTTAACACAGCACCCCTTGAAGGGAGTTCTGTGTCAAGCAACTGGTTTAAATGTTTAGCAGTTTGATCCCCACATGGTCCAAAACTAGTCTGTGTTGAATACCTTGAGTGGTGCCTCACTGAATTCATTTCAGCCAATAACAGTGCTTATTATTCACTTTGTGATATTTTACTGTAAAAGTAAACATAATGTACACATGTAACACGAGCTTCGTTCCTGAGGCCAATTCCGCTGATTCTTACTCATTGCCAGGAAACAGATTTCTATGGAAACACATATCTATTCAGGAAACTATGATGAATTGTATTTTGTATACTGCAACATAAGGGACACTAGGCCTACTTGTTCTGGCCTGCACTGGTTATTCTATTAATATATTCTTGATTTCACTTTCAAGTAACAACTACCTTTTACAGTTCCCAGAGCCAGAATATTGTCCTGAAGATTTTTCTTCCATTGCTGCTACTGGTTTAATATTGCCCTAACAAGATGAAGGGAAAGTGCTAGGATTAAGAAGGTAGCAGCGTTAAATAAGATTAATTCGAAGTCCCAGTCAACATCCATGGCTGTGACAATATGGAAGCTGCTGGGGAATGGGTAGTGCTGAGTACTGACATTCAGAGCATGACTAGTGCATATGAGTGTTATGAAAGGTGTTGCTCATAGGGTCAGTCTTACTGCAATAGTACTTTCTGGCCCAGTGAGGAAAGCAATAGCAAACTACCTCACTCCTCATCTTGCCTAGTACGCCTCATTTTGGTGCTACCATTGGTTTTTGCGGTTTCCTTATAACAGCATAATCCTTGGTGGTGCTATTTGAGGATCAAACCAGCCTCTTGACTGATGACCTAACAGACAGACAACGAGAAAATGGGGAAACCACGGAAACGATTTTCAGGGCTGCCTATCCTGGGATTCGAACCCATGCAAACTCACCGCCACACGCTCATGAAGAAGATCCTTTACACCCCAATAAATCAGGAAATATCTTACGAAAGAGAGGCAGCCTACTGTTAACTAAAACATCAGGAGTAAATACCGGATATGGCTGTTGTGGGGTAAGGATGTGATGCAGAAGAATCTCCATAACAACATTGATATACCAAGAAATCTACATATGCAGATATTTTCACAGATATCCTACACGGAACAACTCTCAAGATTTCGAACACTACCGGCACTAAAATCTTTCGCAGCCTACAGTGTAAAGAACAACTAAACATTCATAGCATCACTTTTAAATCGCACACAGATGCAAATAACACATCAACACAATAATTAAAATTATACCGATACACTACATCTTGTAACTTCTTTCTGAATCTAATATCCGCAATTCTTCACCTGCGTAGCCCTTCAGAAAAATTCCTCATTCCATTAAATTTAGATATCCGGTATATTGCTACAACACATTATTTGCCGGTTCTTGTGACGCAAAGGCCAGAAGGTTTCAAAAAAGAAATCTAGTTATATGCTTATAAATGTTTAATGCTTAGGCAAAAATAAAATTAAGAAAATTAAAAATATGTAGAATGCTGAAACTGAGAAACATTAGCATTAAATTTTTACGGTTCTCAATTGAGATCTATAAGTTTGGCAAAAGTAAATTACTGAAATTTGAACATTGCCGACAATATGTTAGAGGTAGCACACACAGTGTAAACTGATAGAAATCTCAATTCCTCAGTGAAGAAAATCTGTAACACAAGTAACGGTATAAGCTGAACAACTGGTTAATACGCGTCTGATAAAACAACGTACCTCACACTTCGAGACAAAACCCGATATTTTAATGTAGTCTACAGTAATCACTTAAAACAAACTCTTGAAGAACGACTTGATTTGTATCAGTCAGTAGAAGAGCCTTAATTTAGGAAAGGATGTATTACCAGTGATAACTCCAGAGTATACGGCACTTATTGAAAAGTTCATTGTGCGCCAAAGAGAATGAGTAAAGGGCTAATCGGAACGTTATTTTTCACTTATGTATGCAACGGCTGCCATAGAGACTGCCGGGCATGGGCGCCCATATGACAGACAGTTTGTTGGGGGGGGGGGGGGTGACCTGGGGGTATGCAGTATTTTTAATGTTTTGGAAGATAAATGGCGACTTTTATTCTGCGGTAGCATAACCCACGGTACCCTTGCCTGTTGGTGGAGGACGGTACTACAGCCTCTATACGATACTGACTTTTAAGTAATTTTCTCGAAAGGAAAACTCCTGACTACACTAGATTTTTGCCTTTCCCTGTGAGCTATGTTGTGGGGGGGGGGGGAGGAGACGAGGCCCCACCTTGCCCCCCAGGTATGGGCCTTGCTTGCTTGCTTGCTGATGCTTATGGGCTGTGTCTACGACATTTCACCCAGTCAATACTCGCTTACTCATGTAAACACACTAGTATAAATGAAAAACTTCAGTTCAATAATGGATGCTTGAGCTTGCAAGTAGAAAAACACAAAACACTGATCTTCACTATATCACATAACAACCCTAGTTTGCTAGAGCAGACTGTTTTCAGACGGGAAACTTCCAATCTTGCAATCACACTGTGTCTAAAGCTTCACCCACACGAAGAATCCAAAATAGCACTCGCAAGTAATACACGAATGATATGAGAAATCACTCAAATGGAACCTTCAAAAGCATGAGCAATTCTCACCCGATATTACAGACAGAATTATAACACGATATTGGCTTCATCTAGAAACAAATTTAGCACTGGAATAATCTCGACTGTAGGATTACAGAGCAAACAAGAAACACCGGTTGGAAAAACCTGCTTGAGTCACTTAAGATTAGTCATAAGTTTTTTACGGGGGTTAGCATACAAAGAACATTCAAATAAAATGTGGTTGGAGTCGCCATTACGAATATTTGTACCACACAAACAGTTTGTATCCTGCGTTAAATGGAAACGTGATCTATATTGTGGTGTAAGGGCATGATTAAACCGTAACCGAATGATGTTAATAATATGTCGTCTAGTATAAGATCCTCGTATAAACCAAGGTTTAACTAAAAGTGTTGGTTGTAAATGATAATAGAAGTTACCTTTGACTTGTGCAGTCTGTCTATAGAAATTCTGCCATTCTTGACGCCCCTCCTGTCGGATAACAACTACATAATCAGAAGCTGGAACAGGAAGACGAGAAGCTTGTTTTGCAAGACAATCTACTTTTTCATTGCCCTCGATACCCACATGACCTGGTACCCATACTAAAGTGATGTAAATACCGACGTTGTCAAGCATATAAAGGAGACTCTTGACATTGTATACATACCAATTATAGGATAACTCATACGAAACCAAAGATTGCAATGCACTCAGCGAATCCGTATAGATTGTAACTCGCGTATATCCCTGTCGCTGAACATAAAGTACAGCTTGCTGTATAGCGAATAACTCCGCCGTAAAAATCGAACAGTCACTAGGCAAACCATATTGTTCTTTAACATTTAGAGAAGGGATATAATAAGCGGACCCAACGCCATTAATGTTCTTTGCCCCATCTGTAAAAATGTTTATGCTTCGTGGAATATTAGAAAATTTCACTCTTTTAACAGGACAAATCTCTGTCCCCTGCAGACAAGTAACGTTAGTAGAGCCATTACGGAGAGGCCATATTATGTGAGGCTTATAATAAGAAACCTGATAGGGTAAGGTATAGGGTATTAAATTAACACTGTGTATTAAGGTACACTGTTTCGACTTCAATGTAGCAAAAGCATGAAACAGTACTGGCAATCTGCGTAAACCCTGACGCCGTACGGAATAATACTCCGAAAGTAACTGTAACTTCGGAATTAAAGGATGACTTGTTAAAGAAAACTTTTTAAGTAAATATTTCGTTGCAAGTATTTTTCTACGTACTTGTAAGGGAGCTTCGCAGGATTCGACTAAAAGTGCATTGGTAGGTGTGGACTTTAAAGCTCCAATACAGGAGCGTAGTGCTTTATATTGACAAGTGTTAAGAATATTCAAGTTAGTATACGATGCCAAGTCAAAAATATGCGATCCGTAGTCCAATACCGATCGAATAGTGGTTTTGTACAAAGATAGCACCACAACGGGATCTGCCCCCCATTGCCTACGGGTTACAGCTTGTATTACCTGAATATACCGTTCACTCTTCGAACGCAAATATAAAAAATTATGTTTCCATGTAAGTTTTTGTTCGATAAATAACCCAAGATATTTATGGTGACTAACCACTGGTATTTCATACTGATCAAAAACAAGTGGCGATCGGTCATAGGTTCGGTGATGTGTAAATATCATCGCTCGACATTTCGCTATGGAAAGATTTAACCCATGGGCCTCTAACCATGTTCTAGCTTCATGAAGCGTGTAACTAGTATGTTGTCTACAGAGCTGTAAATCTTCATGTGTATAATAAAGCAAAAAATCGTCAGCCTACGCCTGTAGTCGAGCATGACGTAAAATGACCGTTTCGAAATCTTTCATGAAAAGAGCGAAAAGAATACCACTCAGAATATCGCCCTGTGGCAACCCATTACTGACCTGCCGGGGCTGGATTGTATAAGGTGTCGATTTAAATCGGAGTGTTCGATAAGTCAGAAGTTGTCTGAGAATGATAATAAATCAGAGTTGCAAGTTTTTCCCATAATATGTTCAAAGGTACGGAATCATAAGCCCGTTGAATATCAAGGAAAACCGCTATGGTACTCCGTTTTCTATGACGAGCTAATAGAAAATCGATAACAAAACTATTAAATGCATCAGATGTACTGCGTCCCTTAAAAAAGGCATATTGATATCGAGACGTCAAGTTATAGTATTCTAATACCCATATGAGTCTTCGAAGTAAGATCTTTAGAAAGACTTTACGGAGGCACGAACCGAGTACGATACCGCGATAATTACTAACCTCAGTGGGTAACTGCTTATTTTTAAGAATGGGAATTAGAAAAAAGTCATTCCAACTAACAGGTGTACTATGATTGCGAAAAATATCATTATACCTGTTTAATAATGCCTTCTTTTCTCTAAGAGGTAATAATTTGAGCATTTGATATGATACATTATCTGGACCGGGGGAGGAATTTGAGCACGATTGGAGTACTGCCTCTAATTCCTGATAATCGCAGGGTTGTAGCAAGACAGAAAAACGTGCGTCTATTGGGTCTTGGGAATGAACATACTGTGGAACAACAAAATCTGGCGTCTCTTTAACAAGAAAATCAGATAATACCTGACCTGGGATGGTCTTAGCAGGGGAGTGCTGCGTAACTCGTGTGATTGCCCTGATAGCATTCCACAAGTCTGCAAGTGGAACCTGACGCGTGAAGGACGATATAAACTCCCTCCAAGCGACACGACGTTTTTGATGGAAAATGCGGCGAGTTTGTGCTATGTGTCGTTTGAGCCGGAAGTAATTTTCAGGTGTTGCGTGCTGCCTATATTGTCGAAAAAGTTCTTTGCGGGTTTGAATCAGCAAATGACATTCCTCGTCCCACCATTTCACATGCCCAGGTTTCCTAGAAGATAAAGGGGGTGAAACGATGGTGGGGTGGTGAAGATTAATATAATCTGTTAAAATCTGCAGTAAAGTGTGATATGAAAAATCATTTTCCGGTATTTTTTGTAACGCATCTTCAATGTAAGCAGTATATATTTGCGGTTTAAATCTCCTCAAAGATCGAATCATGTTATTTTGAAATGTGTGCTGCGGTGGAGAAAAGGGTCTGCCGACACCATAAGAAATAACAATAGGGAAATGATCACTGGAATAAGTATCACTCAAAGTATGCCATGTAGTGATAGGCACCATATTTCGCTTCACACAGTGTTAAATCTACTGCGCTAGGAGGGGCAGAAGGCGCAGTCAAACGCGTAGGAGAGCCATCATTCAAAATAGCAAGAGCATGGTTATTTACTGCATTAAGGAACTGTGTACCTTGAGGTGTATCCATATTTCCTCCCCACAGTGTGTGATGAAGATTAAAGTCCCCAAAGATAAAAACATATGGTTCGGTAGTAAATTGTTGAAAGAATTCGTTCCATTGTCTCTCAGTAATGGAAATGTCAGGAGGACAGTAGATATTTACAAGTAAAATATGCATATATTATAATCCTATAACATATGTATGGGGTATGGCCTGAATATTCGAATGAGTGCGATATGTCACGGACGAGTGGACCAAAAAGGCAACCCCACCGTAACCGGGTCCATCATTACGTAAAACTTTGTAATTAGGATACTTAATGCGAGTCTCAAGATTAAACCAAGTTTCTTGTATAGCTAAAAAGTGAGGTACCGTTTCCTGAATTAATTTAAATAGCTCATGACGTTTGTTCATGAGACTTCTAGCGTTCCATTGAATGATTCCGATCATAGAATTGAATAAAACTACAAACCCTGTCCCTTAACTGGAATACGTTATGAGCTAACGCTGGGTGATCACCCAATAATTGTACCAATTGCTGAATAGATTGATAAAGACCACTTTGAAGATATTCTCTTTGCCTATGAAATGACGAAAGCGGTTGCGCCATTGAGGCGCTACTCGTGGCAACAGGTTCGTCCAAAGGTGCCTCCATCCGCCGGCTTGCGTTATTGGAAACAGGTGTAACTCTTGAAGCTGCCATCTCCATGCGGGGAATCTCTCGAACCAAATTTTGATAACCTTCCTTATCATATCCTGGGACTGGTACTGGTCTCGGTGATTTTAAAATTACTTGTGTGAATTTTCTCTTACAGGGATTCGACTGTGTAGGAGTCTGCTCCTCCCCAGTTAAAGGGGGAAAATTTTGGGAATTGTCTACTACATTATACTCACTAGGTTGGACTTTTTGTACAGCGTCTTTGAACGATAAGTTCTGATGGCCCATGATCTTTTTAATGTGGACTTGCTGTTGGTGAGTTGGACAGTCAACATCTCCAGTTGAATGGGTGCCGCGACAATGCACGCATTGCAGGAAAGTTTCCGTACAGTTCGCCGTAGTATGGTGCAATGCACATTTCCCACACCTTGGACTTGTCGCTCGGCAATGCTTATCAACGTGACCGTACCGTTGGCATTTTTTACAGATGATGGGAGCAAAAACATATGGCTCCACCTCTAAATGCACCTGATATAAGGACACATACTGGGGAAGTTTCTGCGCATGAAAAACCACTTTTATAGATCCAGTAGGGACATACTGTGTTCCGTCTTCGTTAACAATTCTACGGTTCAAACGCTTTACAGATTTGATAGCAGCAGGAGACTTTAAGTGCTTTAAAATAGCATCCTCTTTCAAGGTCTTCTCTACTCAAATGATAACTCCTACCCGCAATACATTAGAGCTAGGTATGTATGCCCGTAACTTAAGCTCAACTAATAAAGGGTGTTTCAAAAATGAATTTGCCTGTACAGCATATACAAATTCTATTTGTACCCTATTTCGTCCCTTGCGGGCCACTGATTTTATGCCTGGAATATTTTTCTCATAGAATATTCTACCCAGGGTCATAGGATGTATGTTACCGACATTGCCTGTTGCTGTGGACTCCACAAAAATAATGAAAGGTCCATAATGAGTACTAGGATAAAGTTCCTGCGACTCAGTCTTCGAAATCGAAGCACCAGTCTCGTTATTCACCACCGCATTTGGTGCATTGGATTTATTCACTGTACCACTATTCTCACTTGGACTATCATCCTCATCCTGGTCCATTTGAACTGTCTCTTCCCTAGCTACTGTGAGGGTTGAAGGATCAGGAGACTCCTCACCACCACTTTGCTCCCCCATAACGTACGAATTACACTCGTAGAATCACTACTCAATACCGTCCACGCTACCTCTTCACAGCGACTGTCCACTCAACTGCACACTAGCACTGCTAAGAGGGAACTAAGGTATGGGCCCACTTGGGCCGGGAGCTGCCACAAAGGTTGCCAGGAATTGCATACTAGCGCCTCTGGCCGTCGGAGGCCTGAACTAAAATTACCGGGTGGGCGATTTAAATCGTTTAGCGCGTCAGGTCCTCAGGATCTCATTCTCCCCCACCCTTAAATATATTCATTTCTTTCTTTCTGTTACCCTTTTCCGAAATACTTCATTCTGAACATTGATACACCTGGAGATTTGCCTGTGCTTCATTATTATTTTGCTGGAGAAAAGAAGTTTGCCAGCCTGTGCTGCTTATTATAATTTTAGTTTTACTAATTTACAAAGCCATGAAGGAACGGAGTGACCGGCATGGCCTGTGCTGCTCTTTTTTTTTGTGGTGAGGGAAAAAGAAGCTAACTGACAAAAGGAGGAAGGAAGGAAAGACGTGACCCGAAGGCGAGTGGGATTGGCAATCCTTCTCTCGGATTAAGAACTACAACAGAAATAGACACTAACATCACCTCGTGCATCAGTCCTCTTAACACTATCGAAGCCAACCTCAACAGTCAATAGTATCAAGATATGCCACTTATGCAGGAAATGAAATATAAATACAATGTAAGAAAGAAAGCCATACACAGGAACCAAAATGATGAAAGGAAACTCATATGCTAAGGGGGATGTTTGTAGGGTTCAAAGGTAAACAGAAATGGTACATGATCGTTTGATTTATGGAGCTATATTCTACCTACTATCCACACTACTACAGGTATAAGAATTGTGTAGAAATTTCCACAAAGGTTTTAGTGATCATGGTATATCATAATTTCATGACATTACATTCAGTAGTGTTATTCATCAATTAATAATCATCAGCCAGAAAACAATAATATACAAATACAAAATCATTCATTTTTGAAAGAAAGAGTGGAACTGACAAGTTACAACATAATACTTTCCTCTCTTTTTTCCAGCCTAATGTCGCACAGGCGCGTTTTCCTACATCTACATCAGTATTTACACGCTTTCATTGCATTGCCTGAGGGTTATAGTCGCATGTAGATACCTGATGTACTTCTACAAAGTGAGCCTGGTATTGTTCTACATTAGCAAAATATTTCCAACAAACTTCACATAAAGAAGGTGTTATGCTAGGGTGTTTTGTTTTAATATGGCGTGTGAGGCTATCCCGTCTTGTAAATGTAACCTCACACTGCTCGCAGGGGAACATAGTAGGGTTATAGTCAAAAGTAGGTACCTAATGTACTTTTAGTAAGTGAGCTTGGTACTGTTTTACATTAGCAAAATATTCTCTACAATCTTAACAACATGCAGATGTTATGTTAGGATGTTTTATTTTAATATGACGTGCAAGGTTATCCCGTCTTATAAACGTAGACTCACACTGCTCGCAAGGGAACGGCGTGTCCCCTCTCCCTGCTAATAGTAGAGTAGAGTGTTAAGGTGAACAGAATATGCAACAAATTCTGAAAATAGTACAACCATTTATCAATAGAGATTAGATAAAAGAGTAAAGGGTTACGTATAGTTGTGATGTTCGGAAGAAACCAAGTTTTAACCTATAGAGGTCAGACATTGTCACGAGTTTGAAGTTACAAGATTAAATGTAAAAGTGACGGAGACACACATAGTTGTAAAGTCCGGAAGATACCAAGTTTTTACCTATAGAGGTTAGATATTATCGTAAATTTAAAGTTAGAAGAAGCAAACTGAGAGATAAATGTTTCATACCTAACAAAGTAGATGCACCCTTGCAGATAACGATCGATGAGGGTGTTGCTGCCGTTGTCAAAAATATAGTAACTCAATGTCCTTCTCTCCAGTCGCAAGGTTAAAAACTTGAAAAAACGAAAATTCAATTAATAACGGTTACATACAGTAACCAGCATGAGGTTTGAAGAGAACAACCATTTATCAATAGAGATTAAACGAAAGTTGCAATGTTCGGAAGAAACAAAGTTTCAACCTATAGAGGTCAGATATTGTCGCGAGTTGGAAGTTAAGAGATTAAATGTAAAAGTAACGGAGACACACATAGTTATAAATTCCGGAATAAACCAAGTTTTAACCCATAGAGGTTAGATATTATCGTAAGTTTAAAGTTAGAAGAAGTAAACAGGGAGATGAATGTTCCATACCTAACAATGCATGCGGATTACGATCGATCGAGGTGTTGCCGCTGTTGTTAAAAATGTGTCAACTCAATGTCCTTCTCTCGAGTCGTAAGGTTAAAAAGTAGAAAAAACGAAAATTCAATTCATAACGGTCAGATACAGTAACCAGCTTAAGGTGTGAAGAGAACAACTAATTATTAATAGAGATATTACTGCCTAAGAGTAGCACATAGTGATGAAAGGAAAGGAAAAGGAAGAGCATGAAGGTTAGTTAGATTATTAACAGAACTGCCTAACACTAACCAACAGTTTAGGCTTACTTTAAGTTGAAGACTGCAAACTCATGAATGGTTACTGGAATAATGTTGAGAGCAGACGATGATTTTCTAAAAACAAAGAAAAAAGTCGTAAAAATATCGAATAATAGTAATAATAATAATAATAATAATAATAATAATAAAAATTATTCAATTAGTTTTCAAGTCCATGTTACATCCAATGATTCTACGCATTTATATACACACTTTTGCACACCATTTACGGCACCAGGACCGCCTCCATCTGGTCCATCATTCTTTGTAAATCCTCCGTCCACAACTCGTTATCCAAGTTGCCTCGTCTGAAGTCGATTAGCACACTCTCACACGTTCTTTTTGGTACGATGGTCTGTAGGTAGGCCTGTAGTTGTTTGCCCACTTCCAATTTGTCCATGTGCTTCTTGAACAAGTTGGTAACTAGCCCGTCCCACGTTATTCCCACCTTGGCTCCATTGTTCATAAGTGAGAGTTCGTTGGCTAGCATCTCGTACTTTCTTCCTTTAGTGGTTTCAGTCTGTTTTAGGATATTTTTGTTTGTGATTCCAACTTCAATTAACAGGATTTCATTCTTTAAAAGGTCATGTATCATCAGATCCGGTTTGTTGTGTTCAATGCGAAGCTCAGTTTGTATGATGACGTCTGACTTTATTCTAATCCGCTGATTGGATATGACATTTTCCACTTTATAATTCTTTATTTTCTTAGAATTACTCAGCCCATACCTTTTTGTGAACATGAAATGCAAGCATCTGACAACGTCATTGTGGCGTTTCTTGTAATCCAAATTAAGCATTCGTCGACATTGTGTTGCCAGATGGTCTAGTGTCTTATTGCCCTGGTTGCAGTGTGGGCACCTATGGAATATACTCCCATAACTAAAGAAGATGTTTCTGTCTTGCATCTTAAAGAACATTCCTTCTTCCTGTGGAGATTTATTCCCCTCATTAGCCATAACGATGACTGTTTTACGTCTACAAATTTCTCCTGTTGTTCACGGAACAATGTGGAATGCATTGACTTAGCCATGATTCGATCCATTCGCACCTCTTTTTGTTTCTGTTTAACTACTTTTACCGTTAAATCGTTTCCGTCCTCAATTTGGTACTTCCGTTTCAGATGCTCCTCAGTCAGTCCCTGATGACTTGCATTTCTTCTTTCACTTTTTGCGATAAACTTCGTTCTTGTGTTTGTTGAAAAATATTTACATAGTTCTAGTAAAATCAATTCGACCTTCTCTGAAATATTTTGTAGTCCTCTTCCTAACTCATGTCTTTTCAGGTACGGTCGTTCCATATTACCTGCTATTCTGACGATATTATGCTCTCTTAAGATTCCTTTTACCTTCAGATCAATGTTGTTAAATTCGTCGTGCTCGTACGGAATCAGGCCAATATAATAGTTAATAGTTGAAAACGCGTACTCATTTTCTCACAACACAGTAAATTAATAAATAAAAGTGTTTAGCACGACCTGGGATAATAACAAGCAAACAAGAAATAATAAATGACCAGAATACATACCCAGAAATCCCAATGGAAAGGCCGTCGCGATTTGTAGAAGCAAATCAGTTAAACTAAGTTTAACTACTAATTGGCTGAAATAATAATTCCTCAAATATTTTTTGAAACAAAAATTTTATAGAAGGTAAATCAGTTAAAGCAAAATCCGGACCTTGTAAAACTACAAGTCAAAATATTTCAGATATCAATTAATTGAAATTTAAATCAAATTAAAATTATTAACATCAGTTATCAGTCATTGAACGCTAACCACAGAAAAACCACCAGAAAACCTTTCTAATGCACTATCTCGGGTATCTTTGATGCATGAAAACAGACATAAACCCCAAACTTCCCACAACTTCAATTATAGGGAGAAGAAAATTAATAAAGAACCAAATAACCCACAACAAGGACAAATAAATAAATATCACACATCCAACCGTTACAATACTTAGGTGAGACATGAATGGCTAGACAACGCACAATCAATTATCATGCCTAGAGTAAGTATAAGGAATGAAACAATATACAGTATTAACTCTAGTTACATTTTAAACACACATCCGTGAAATCACAACCCAGACATCAATAGTTGAAATACATTCTTTCAAGATTCCAAATCATATCCTAGTCAAAATAATTATTCCATTACACAGCTTCAACTTCCATATTACACTACACATAATCTCATTCCAAAAGAGAAGAAAATGACTAGTAACAGTAAAAAAATATTCCAGAGACATGGAACAAACACGTTTAGTACAGGTGAATAACCTATAGTAGGAGATATCAATGTTCAGAGCCACGGCAACAAGCTGGCTATAGTTGGAGACAAATGTACATAATTAGATGGAGGGTACGCGTTAAGGCGAGTCATCAACAACCGAACTATCAGCAATTACCAGGCAAATAACACTCAATATCGATACCTACATCGACACCCTAGGAGTACCGGGACATAAAATGGCAATAAGAAACACGGGAGACGAAACCACTCTGAATTCACACCGTCGCCACAGTTTTCAATAATCATGCACATAATACCACCATTTTCTTAAATCACTCCATGAAGAAATAAAGGCAATGTACCTCAATTAAGTGACCAATATGAAGAATAAGGTGCAGACATCAGACACAATTCACTACCAGTTATTCCCAAGGAATCTCGGCCTAAAGATGATGATGATGATGCTTGTTGTTTAAAGGGGCCTAACATCGAAGGTCATCGGCCCTCGGCCTAAAGAAAACACACCAGTCAAATCATAAGTGAAGTCCGCAGATAACCACTGTAGCTTCGCAGCAAACAGATATCCTACCAAATACATAGAAACGGGTTAGATAGATGATCCAAGACTCTAGTACCGACCGAATGAGCAGAATAATCCCACAACTATTCTTCTACATCACAGAACGTTATGTTATTATGCCAACAGCACTAACCGAGATGTAGCTTCCTTGATAAAATACCTAAGACAGGCAGGTTAATCGAAACGAACATTAAGGTACTAGCAATTAAGTAAGATGACCTCATAAGAACAGGTTATGGCAGAGAACATAAGAAGTTGAGCCAAGACCAAGACGACAGACACGAAAATAAGCATATTAGCTAAGAATCTTTCCCAAAAGAGTTGTAGATAAATTAGATGAGTTTTCCCCAAAACCAACATGACATCAAGAAAACATATTAAAGGCAATGGACAACCTCCTCTTGATGTCCACACCACAACTACCCACAAACTAGATTACCACAACAACAATCCAACATCACTCTAATGACCACAAGTGTAGATGCGTCAGCCTCGAAGGTAAAGGACACAATCCTCGACAACATCCAACAAATCACAGAGTGCCTATCCAATATCATCATCACAATAACCACCATCATGGCTTCAGAGGAACGCAGTCACCTCATAACGAAACCATAATGCCACCCCGCAATCCCCAAGAATAAATCCCATAAGCCAAAATTCACACCCTTAGACAAGGATCAAAAACCATACCATTAAGGCGAAAGAACGCTACGGTCCTCAGGTCATGAATCCTTCATAATCTCAACCTTAACCTCACAATAACACACAAAATCAATAAACCCCAAGTACATTACGTGATTCTACAACTCAACATCAAACAATACAGTGGAAAATTGGTCCTAATTTTGACCTAAAACTTCAGCGAACAATGATAACAGCGATGTACAGGCAGAATACTTGACCACCTTTCAAACACGAAGTCCACACTATTACTAACTTGCATAGAGTACAGAAATAATATAACAAAATTTAACAGATATAATAACTTTATAATCAACATACTAAACATGAAATAGTGTAAGGCAACAAGTGACTCAAGAAGGGAACACTATGTAATCTGAGAATCCAATGACCCCTAAGAGAAAACATAAGTTCATCTAAATTGAGAAATCCATCTCCCAGGAATCCAGAATTAAGATACAGTAAGAACACAAGGTTCATGCACACAGCAAACAGTAATTCTTCCCAGCCCCGGGCGACAGTACTCCGTAACAATTAACTCCACTCGGATTAAAGCAGAGTATGCCCTATTTTCAACACTTACGGCCAAGAGATTCCATGGACAATACCTATCAAGGGCCACAGTTTCAGAGAAGTACATGATGCAAGATTCTTAATAAGATTATCACAGCAAATAAGTACTCCACAGAAGGAAAAATCTCATCAGATTTCTAAGATACATCCAAATTTTTTACAGTACTACGTTGCCGAACGCAGTCAGAGACAGAAAATTAGGTATCGTATACATATTCCAGCATGACCACACTTCTTTACAACCGACAAGCACCAAAATAGGTAAATAATATCACTAAGTTGCTTCTTTAGACACTTACTATATCAAATCCAATAACACAGGGAAAAAATTAAATCACGGTTAGGTTCTCCTACAGACATCCGTCATGCAAACCGCTGAATCATAATACCAAGGTCACATTACCAATCATAGAACCACATCAGTCCTCAAAATTCAATCTTCTACCATAACAGGTCTCCAATTAAATTCACACCAATCCATAATTAACAATAATAATAATAATTAGTTAAACTTCCAGCAATTGATCACCGAAATGTTAATTCCACGGATATACTATATTTTAACAGGATGAAACCATTTCGCACAGCCTTCTTTATACTTCTCTAGTTCAAGAAGATCCATACCTCACCGGAGATTAAAACCATCAAGGTATAGCTACACTAATACACAGGTTTCCAATATTCACACAGACAGGACAAGTTCCGCACTTCCATCACCCAGTTCAATCAAACATTTAACAGGCTAATTACCACCAAACATCCGGTAAGATTTTTGAACTCAACCCAAAGACACACAACACATCAAGCCGCTTTTACTTGGGATAAATGTACTCTCCGAATTATTTTAGCGATAGAATCGGTGACAAGCATAGATACAGGGCTCAAAAGCTGCAATATCGTACAAGGTCCCTGGAATCTGGGAGCTAATTTTGAAGAAAATTTATTTATAGCCTTACTGACAGGATAACATTTTACGAAGACTTGGTCTCCAACACTTAACTTAATGGGTTTTCGGCCGTTGTCATCGTTTTTTCGTACCTTTTCATATGAAACAGCCAACCTAGCTTTGGCCTCATCCCACACTTTCCGCACATCACGAGGAGTAGATACTTCAGGTAATAGTTCCTCGATTCCAAGGAGATTTGATAGAGGAGAAAATGGAACAAAACTGAACATTCATTCCATGGGGGTTTTACCGTGAGACTCATGGGTAGCAGTATTGAAGGCATAGGGCAACCAATGAAGACAGGTGTCCCACTTGGTATGATTCGAGTGGTGGTAGGCTATGAGAGCAGACTTTAAATTCCTATTCATTCTCTTGGAATGTGACGGGTTGCGATAATACGGAGTAGTGGTCACATGGGAGATGACAAGTCAAACAAATACTTCCTGAACAAGTGACTAGTAATCCCAGCAGCATTATCAGAAACTAAAAACTTAGGTGTTCCAAAGGAGGCGAAAATAGAATTTAAGCAGGAGATAGTGGACTGTGAATTAGTCGACCTAGCCCGGAAGATCCAACAAAACCTGGTAAAAGCATCAATGAATACAATGCATGAGTATTCCCTCGACTGGAACGCGGGAAGGGTCCTACATGATCAATAAACAATCGTTCCATAGCTCTGGAAGCTAGAGTCGATGACAACAAGCCTACGCGTTTGTTTAGGTTTACTAATGGCACAACTCTTGATGTCCCGATCCATGTGTTTCCAAATAAAGAACTCCCTTATTTTTCGACCTAGTTTTGAAGTTACCCAAATGTCCACTAATGGGACCATCATGATAATATTGAAATATAGCAGGGATGTACCTTGGGTACAACGATCTTTATCTTTTTATCATGACGGGATTGACAACAGAGTACTCATTTTACTAAGGAATAGGGTTTGATAATTTCACCAGACTAATTCTTTCCAGAATTTCTTTCAACTGGGGATCGTCATTTTGGTGCAGACCAATATCTTGATACAACAAGGGAAGATTAGTCAAGATAGGATTCACAGTTACCTAACCAACTTGAGATATACACTTCACTTCCAAGTTCTCAGCAACCTCCTCTCCATCAAACATGCGACTAAGCCCGTCAGCGATTACATTTTCAGTTCCACGAATGTGCCGAACATTAAAATTGAAGGCAGAAATTCTCAGTGCCCACCTCGTTAGTCTTCCCGTCCTTTTGGGCCTTTCAGAACCCAGGAAAGAGCCTCATTAGCGGTCTCTAAATCAAAATTAACGTGCTCCACATAAATACCGAATTTATCCAATGAAAATAGTACCGCTAAACACTCCAATTCGTAGATTGAATACTTCCTCTCCAGAGGAGAGAGAGATCTAGACGCATAGGCGATAGGTCGTCTACCCATTTCTGACTCTTGCAATAAGACTCCCGCAATAGCCTTCCCAGAGGCATCGGTTTGGATTATGAACCGTTTATTGAAATCAGGAATAGCAAGTTTTGGAGAATTTCTTAGAGCTTTCTTCAAGGCCTCAAAGGCTCATTGTTGAGGGTTTTCCCACACAAATTTGACATCATTTCTACGTAATGAATTCAAAGGAGCAGCAATTTACGCATAATTAGGAACGAACTTTCTGAAGAAATTGGTCATACAACGAATCTGGCAAACCCTTTTACATCTTTAGGAGTTTTGAAATCCTGAATAGCTTGAGTACGGGCATGATCAATTGAAACACACCGTGACGATACAATATGTCCGAGGAAGGAGATCTCAGATTTGGCAAAGTTGGTTTTAGAAAGCTTGGCTGTTAAACCTGCTTTCTTCAATCTTTCAACTACCTCCTGTACATGCTTGAGATGATCTTCTAAATTTGCTGAATACACGACCAAGTCATCGAGGTAATTAATTACGAACTTAAATTTCACATCCCCAAACACAGAATCCAGTAATCGTGTTAACAAGGCCGCTCTTGTCGACAAGGCAAAGGGAATCAAGGTGTATTCGTACAAATTCCAGTCGGTGGCAAAAGCAGTGAGGGGAATAGATTCCTCATCTAGAGGCACTTGGTTGTATGCCTGATTCAAATCGAAGGTCAAAAAATAATTAGCACCATAGAATCAAGAGAAAAAATTGTGCAAATCAGGTAAAGTCACTGATTGCATGTAACCTCCTGTAACCTCCAGATGCTTTGGGCACCAGAAACATCGGGGACGAATATGAAGTGATAGAAGGTCTAATGACACCATCCTGGAGCATCTTATCAATTATTTCCTTTAATTTCACCATCTTGGGTGGGGCTAACCTATAGGGCGGAGATCTAATAGGAATCTTGTCTGTTACATCAATGTGGAATTTAACACTAGTCAACCCCAGCTTATCAGTGAAGACTTCAGGATACATCGCACAAAGATCACGAATTTTACAAGCTTGGTCGTGAGGCAGGTGATCAAGATCTAACTCATCACTTCCGCTTTCCTCAATATCCTCATCCAAGGCACAAGCAGGATACTTTTGAAACATTACATCCTCGTGAAAATTGAAATTTCTGCCAGGACAAAACTTGAAGCTAAAATTTCTATCTTGTAGGTTCAAAATCATTCCAACCTTGCCCATAAAATCAGCACCTAAAATTATTTGGTAAGATAAATCAGGGGCCACGAGACAACCTGTCTTCCAAGTGAATTCAGCGATCCTGATTTTGACTGAAATGGAACCCAGAATCCTCAGTCTGTCTTCATTAGCAGTCACACAATTAAGATTAGAGACCCTAATTTCTGGTAAATTACAACAACCTTTCATCTTCAAATACCAAGCCACACTCATAAGTGTTACAACGCTACCAGAATCAATCAATCCCAATGCAGGTTCGTTATTGACTTCAAGGCAAATGGTGGAAGTTTTCGGAACGACATCTCTAGAAATACCTACTATTTGAGGAAAGGGAACCTTATTATTAGCATGACCTTCCACCCAAAAAGTTTTCTTTAACAGCATTGGGTACATCAATGGGTCATTGAGAATTACCATTCCTCAGTTTAGGGCACTGTCTTTTCATATGCGACTAAGATCCGCAAAAATAGCAACTACCGTTTTTTCCTTGACTCAATGTACACCTTTTTCTCTCGGAAGGAAAATTATTCCTAAGGTGACCCCTAGATCCACAAGCATAGTATTTCTGGGATGAAGAAGAGATGACAGGGTGAGTGGAGATATTATTAGGCTTATAAGAAACACAGGGAGGTGGATACCTAGTGTGCCGAGACTCATCTCAATGTTTTACGTCCTCGGCAAAGGTACAAGCTTCCTCAAGATTTGCGAAATTACTAGGGCCTTTAGTTAATGATAAAAAGGATCTGTATTCAGGTGTAATACCTTTAAGGATTCGAGCTACCAACTCTCCTTCTGGTACTATGATTTGAAATAATTCACAATAAAACTTTAAACCCTAAATGTACCGGGCGGTACACCTCTACGCGACGCAAGTTCAAATCTTGCGCCAATTGAAACTTTTCTACTGGAGAAACCCAGACTTTAACCACTGAACTAACTCTACTAGTTATCAGAAGAGGTCACTGAGTGTTTTTTATTTGCTTCCGTTTTTCATTGATCAAGAAGTGTGAACATTCTCTAACAGATGTCTGTACCAAATAAACTATGGTAACACACTCTGGCGCAACGGAATTAATTCTCTTGAAGACATTTTGTTTTCTTAAGCTTTGTCTTTACTAAATTTTGTTCTTAATTTTGGGTTTGGCAATATTAATCTTTCTGTCCGCCAGTTTTGAACTTAGCCAATCCCGAATTTCTTTAATTAATTTTTGACCAATAGTATCTTTCTTCTTCGATGTTGATGTATAACTTTTAGCGACCCAATAAAATTGAGGGGGTGTGTCTACTCATTCTTGAAAGGTCTCGAATTCTCCACGAGGGTACAAAAACTGCTGATTTTCTTGTCTCGGGGCCACTAGTATAACATAGTGTGTGGATATATAGCAGGGGGCGAGAAGCGCCTCTTTCTTCAAGCACCAGCTCTTCAACAAGGTAATAGCCGTTTAACATCATCATTTCTTGCTAGCTCAGCAGTTTAACTCTCGGGGAGGGTTCGAAACCTTTAGTATGTAACCTACCTTTTAAAATGTAAATTCCTTTTCTGTCTATGTAAAATCTACAAATCTCTTTTACTGTAAAGCGGGGATAGAGAGTTCCCTTCATTTTTAAACTGAGGTGACTACGTTTTTATAACGGTTTCTTCTCTTCCTTAATATATTAAAGTTTTCTCATACGGGTCACCTCCTTAGCTTGGGATTAGCCCCTGTGTTTCGGCCTCGCGCCACATAGGTTTTAAAACAAAAACTTTGGTGTAGGAGTGCAAGTAATCGCTTCCATTTAAGTTTGTGTTATTTAACTCGTTTTGTTTTCCTTTCTGAGAAGGCCCAGTAGATTGGGTACGAGGTACCCCTGTATCATTATATGTGTGCCTTGAGGGCAGTTAGGAGTGAAGTTTGTTGTGGCCTTTGATAGGCTTGTAAAATTGAGAGCGGGTCTGCTCTTTATTAAATTTGATTTCTGTGTGCCTCTTAGAGGCTTAACATTGTAATTTGGAGCAAGTGCTCCTTGGCATGATGGGTTTTTTTGCCCCTTTGTTCCATTTTGTACCTTGGTAAAGTTGGGCTAATAGCTCAAGGATTGTGATTGAGGGGCTCGCAGCCCAGACCTTGTAACAATCCTCTAACACTTGTAAATTCCTTGTATCTGATGTTTGGCTTGTTGTTAACTTGTTAAGTTTTCAAATTCTATGTCACCATTGTTAAGTTTTGAAAATATAACCCTTGCTGAAATGTTAATTCATCTTTCGAACTTTGTAGTTGAGACCTAATCAGCCCGCACCTTCTTTCACCTCTGCTGTTCCACAGATACCTCGTAATAAGTGGTAGCAGGACGTGGTTGAATGAGTCTCAATTTAGCCCCTTTTGACGGTTAAATATTGCTTTTGGTTCGAATTCTAACTATTTTCTCCGTCGCTGGAGTTTTTCGATTCTTTTAAATTTGTAAAGTTCTGTCATCATTCCCGGCCCTCGCGATGTCCTCCATCCCGGCTATTTGCGCAAGGAGGAATTAATCTATGAATTAACAATTAGAAATATGCAATCTGGAGGCACGGTTGCAGTAGATACCAACATGCTTAAAGATTCCCTTAATTTGCCTATTACCATCCCCTTTTTGGGAGAAAAAGAGATTGACGATGCTCTCTCCACGATCACTGACAATAATACTGAGCTAGCATCTGTAGTTAGTTCTTTTGAAGAAAATGATCTATGAAATAATCAACTTAAGCGTGTGCAAGCTAGATTGTTTCATTTTTCTAATAGTGTTAACGATCTGTTGTCTCTAAAGTTGAATGACATTCAAAGGATGGAAGCTAATGTTGTTCTCGAAAACCTTTCTGCATTGTCCGGTAAAGTCAGCCTATTGTTAACTGGGGCAGTTCCTCCCAAAACCGACCAACCCGCTACGGTAAACGTAGTTAGCGAGGAAGATTCTTCTAAAGGAGAGGAAAATAAGAAATCAGTAGGAGTTCAACATACGTCGGCCCCATTAGAGAATGAGTTTGAACGTCGTACCTCTTTGAATAATGCACCTTCTGACACGGCTTCTACGCCACTTAGTCCTCTACCTTCTAAGCCCCTGGCTTCAGCAGTTTGCCCCATCCTTTAGCAATATTGCTCAGAGGTATTTCTAAGTTTTCTGTTAACTCTACCAGTGACGTTATTTCATTCTTAAGATTTTTCGTTGAATTTCAGGATCATGCACTTGTTTTTTCTCCTTCTCCGATTCAAATCCTTCAAATTATTTACCCTTATTCCATTGGTGTCCTCTCAGACAAGATAGTTAGGGCAATTGCCGAACAATCAACTATTGAAGAGTTTCATGCACACCTGCTGGCAAATTTTATTCCGGCTCGATAAGGTCATCACTAATTCAGAAGTACTATTACCGTGTACAGCAGCTGGATGGAAATCTTGCCGACTTCATCCAATAGATTAAATTCTATACCAGGGTGTTTGTTCTTCACTTCCCTGACGAGTAGATTGTACAGGCCATTGTGGAAGGCATTCCTCCATCATACAGGTCATACTTGTGCTTTGCGTCGCGTCCTCAAACGTTTGCCGAATTAGAGGCTATGGCTGTCTCAGCGGAAGGGGTTAGATACGCCGACACCTTACGTGCCGCGAAAGAACCCCCAACTTCTTCTAGTAATTTTCGGCCTCCACCTCGCCGAACCGTAACACCCCGCAAATGCTATGCTTGTGGGTCACCTGACCATCTTCGGAACAAGTGCCCCTTGATTAAACTCAATGGGACCAGGAATGGAGCAGGGTCATCACAAGGCTGTTTTAAATGCGGCGCGTTTTCACATATTGCCAAGAACTGCCCTAATACTAACGGCACCCCCTCCTGCTCAACTTCGGGTGAAACTTCTACCAACAAGCATAAGTGACTAGTGGCTCCGGCTGAGTGGGCAGATTCATCCTTTCAAGGCTCAGCCCAGGTTAAATCCGACGAAAATCCAGGGAAATATCAGAACTGTTCTACATCCCCCTTTTGAATGTCACAGAGAATGTCTTAGGATTGGGGCGGATTCACCCGCACCTGTTCCCTTTATCAAAATTGAATTGAATAATGAACCTGTAACAGCTCTATTAGATTCTGGCAGTATTTGTTCTATTATTCCGGCTGAATGGTACTCCAAATTGAAAACTGTTTGTAAACTTCCTGATTTTTGTTCGACTTCGGTTCACTATGTTTCGGCGAACTCATCCCCATTAGAAATTTTAGGTTTTCTGTGTGTCAAAATTAGAATTGCTAAATTTACTTGGAAGGTTAAACTGTTTTTGGCTGAACACTTGTCTTGCCCCATCATTTTGGGAGCAGATTTCATGTCTTTTACTGGTCTAGTGCTCGACATTCAGAGCAAGTCGTGCACGTTCAAATTTGCTTCGAATTGTAAAATTCCCTATTGAAATATAGTTCTGTGTCCTGTTCATCTGTTTCGCCTATCCAGGATGAGATGTTGTTAGACCTAGACATCTCCCTGAGGAGCAGGCTGATAGTATTCGCAGGTTGTGTCAGTCGTTTCCAGAAGTTTTTTCTGATACTCTTGGTGTAACTGACCTTATCGAATACAAGACTGAGGTGACTGATTCGATTCCGGTCCGATTTCTACCTTATAGGCTGTCTCCACCCAAAATGAAGGCTTTGAAGGAAATCATAGATCAAATGTTGAAGGATGGTATAATTCGGTCCTCTAAGTCGGCGTATTCATCGCCTATTTTACTTGTTCTGAAACCCCAAGGTGGCTTCAGGCCTGTGATTGATTACAGGGCTCTCAATCGGAAGGTGGTGTTACAATCAGTGCCCCTTCCAGACCTTCACTGTTGTTCTTCATGGTTTGGTAAAGCTAAGTTCTTCACCATCTTGGATCTTAATCAGGCTTATAATCAGATACCTCTGGCTGAAGAATCCAAATATCTTACAGCGTTTGCCACGGATTGGAACTTGTATGAGTACAACCGCGTGCCTTTCGTGCTCCCCACGGGAGCAACTGTGCTTACGAGATTGCTGGAGAGGATCTTCTCCGACATCAAATTCGAGTACCTGTACCATTATCTTGATGATGTCGTCGTATTTTCTGAGACCTTTGAAGAACATCTTGATCATCTTTGGAGCAATTAAAGGCACAATTACCCTAAGTGACAGCACCAAGGGTCTGACCATGCACCAAAGGCACCACTCAGGCGCTTACCCTCTGTGTACATGTGATCCGTGTGGCCGTGCACTGCGGAATCTCGGGAAGACGCCATTGCTGTTTGGTGAGAAGAACGGGATGGACGTGTGTGGCTTCTCTCTCCTTAGCGAGGTGATTTCCCTTAAAGGAAAACACCAACACCTTGGGGAACCAAAGATATTTAATCAGCATAATTAAGTAATTAACAAATAGAAAGGAAAGTCCTCGCTGGAATAATAAAATTAAAAATTAAAAATTTCAGACCAAAACCCTACGGTCGACCGTTTATAAAACAAATAATTATTTAGTTTCTAAAGGACTTAGTAAGATTATGTAGATTAAAGAAACACCTCATCAACTCATAAGTTTTCTTACAACAAAATGTTTTCTTTGTACAGTACCAAAGTTTTTTTAACATCATTTCAACCATGAAAAACAACCTTGACAGAAACAGTTTTTAATATTGATACTGAAAACCCCTTTTTAGGATGTGTCAACGACCCCCTGGAAGGATGGGTAGGTATTACGTGCACTTTTGACGAAATAATAATAATAATAATAATAATAATAGTAATAATAATAATAATAATAATAATAATAATAATAATAATAAGCTCCGAGACACCGGGAGGATAAATGAGCAGAAGGAAAAATTAAAATCTCAAAGCAAAATAAAATGGACCAAGGTAATCCGCGCACAAGGCAGAATTCGTAACAGGCACATCAAATCCCAGTCATCTATCCCATGACAACAACATCAACAACATTAGCATTCCCATGGCAACGACCAACAATGGGTCAAGGGAAGGAAGGGCCCAATCACAGGCCGCAAACAACAATAGGCAAACACATACAAAGGACAAAAGGAAACAGGACGCAGAAAATAACCCAAATACCAATAAAAGCAGAAAAATTTAATTAAGTTAATTTAAAATAAAATTAAACAGAGAAGCAAGGGAGAAAAGGGAACCGGGACAGAATGTACACGTAACACACAAATCCCTGAAGCGACTCGCTTGTATAAATTATTCCAGTTAAATAATAGCCTTTTACCACAAAACTTTTAGGCCTAGAAAAGTCTTTAATAAACATCAAGTTTCCCAATTACGATTTCGAAGAATCCAAAACGTTCTTTCATATAGTACGCAAGTCCCAATTTAACAGACGTAATTATACATGCTATAAGTTCCAATTAACAAGCCAAAAATTTGTAATTCCACAAGGCAAGACTTAGTTTTTAGATGACGCAAGTTACATGGTGTCGCACACACTTTCTTCACATAAGGAAATTTTCACGACTTTCACCAAAAATCAGTAAAAGTTTAGTTGTAACAACACTTACAGTTTCATCAGAATTTTTGACGGGAGTTTTGATATTGATGATAAATCTAAGGTTGAAGAATATGATGAAACTAATGTTGCTAGTGTGGGTGCCATTCTTTCGGACCTACCTTTGTTGTACCATGAGTATGCAGATCATCAAAAGGGTGATCCTGATTTGAGAGAAATCATCGACAAAATTAGTGATGGAATTGTGGTCAAACCTTATTCTCTGGTGAAGGGTGTCTTATGCTGTAAAGGTCGAAGGACACTAATTTCAAAATTGTTGTTCCCAAGGTTTTAGTGCCAATCATCTTCAAGTACTATCACTCTTGTCCCATTGGTGGCCATCTAGGCACCTTTAAAACTAGGCAGAAAATTAGACAGTTCTTCGTTTGGAAAAGAATGGATGGTGATATCCGAAACATGATTCGGTCCTGTAAAATTTATTCTATCAGCAAGCCTAGTTTGAACAACCGTGTAGGTCTATTATCATCCTCACAAGCCTCTCGCCCTATGGAACGGTTATTCATCGATTTTGTAGGTCCGCTCCCTCGCTCTACCTTGGGAAACACTCATATCTTCGTTGCTATTGATGCGTTTTCTAGATTCTCTTGGATTTTCCCCACTAGATCTACGACTGCTCGTACGACTATAAGTTGCCTTAATTCTATCTTCGCATCCTTCGGTCCCCCCAAGTTTCTGGTTTCTGACAATGCCAGTGCTTTCACTGGTCACTTGTTTAAGAAGTACCTTTTTGAGCTGAGCATTTCCCATGTCACCACTACCCCATACTATCCTAACCCTTCTTACGCCGAGAGGATGAACAGGAACCTCAAATCTGCTCTAATTGCATATCATCACAATAACCAATCCAAGTGGGACTCTTGCCTGCACTGGTTGGCTCATCCCTTCAATTCTGCCACACACGAAACTCATGGTAAAACCCCCATGTCACTTATGTTCTGCTACACCCCGTACTCCCCTCTATCCAATGTTCTGGGCATTGATGATCTTCTTCCAGACTTGTCTAAACCAAATGACGTTCAGAAAATCTGGGATGAAGCCAAGAAGAAGTTGTCTGTATCCTATGAGAAAGGCAGGGTTAAGTATAACAAGGGTAGAAAGTCACCTAGGCTGAAGGTTGGAGATCAAGTTTTTGTCAAGACCTATCCCATTAGCAAGGCTATTAACAAATTTTCAGCCAAACTTGCTCCTCGGTATCATGGTCCCTGTACTATTTTACAGTTTTATCTCCGGTGTCGGTACTGGTGAGTGACCCCATCGCCAAGAGGATTAGACGGGTTCATTTGTCCCAGTTAAAAACAGGTTAACGCACGTTTGGACTTGCGGATCAGAGCTACCTTTCAGTGAGCAAATTCGATAGGTCTCCGTGGGTTATTATGTAATTATTCTGGTCTAGTGTGAATTTGATCATGTAATATTTTTCTTCCTTTTCTCATGTACTGTATTTATTTTGCGGAGTTTTGGTATTGCTTATTGTACTTAACTTCTTTCCTGTCAACCATGGTTGCTTAGTTGGGTGAGAATTTTTACCACTTGTTTAAGCTTTTGGTACCTTATCTGCTGCGTTCACGCCTCCGGTGATTCTTGGCATGACCATGTAGTACCTTTCTAGCGTGTTCTTGTTCTAAACGTTGTATTTTGGAAAGGTAATTGTGGTTTGCGAGAAACGTGTGTACTTTCTCTTGCTCTATTGGTACCCAATTTATTAATTGGTAATATCCAACTACTCTTTGGGTCTGGGTGCAGGTCACTCCGTCTATCATAATTCGATTATATCCTGATCATTGACGTTTGCAAAATTTTGATCATAAATTTATTTATTGGCTCTTGTACTGCTGTTGCCTTGGTTTGGTACTCATTTTGGAAAATTGTAGACAATTTCTGCTCTGTGCGTTGTTGTTAATCCGGTTGGAAAGTGGTTTGTCTCCTAACCCCTATTTATCTTGCCCTGTTCTAGTTTTTGGTCCTAGTTCTTATCTGATTCCTCGCGGGTAATATTTCGTTTATCTATTCCAATTGTGGTTTTGTTTGGTGTGCATTTGTTGAAACGAATTATCTTTTGGTTATTTTGTTGGTGTAAATTGTCTAGGATCTGGATATCCCCGGTATTAGGTCCTGTTGGGTATGTTTGGTTTTGCCTGTGGGTATTGGCAATGGCGGAACTCTGTCGTACGGAATTGGTGGTGGTTAGCTGTTTGTCTTTACGGCATGGACTTCACAGTCTTCACTGTTTTCTGTCTCCAACTTCTGGCGACACGATTCCCTAGGTTGCGAGTGCTCTGATGTCCTTCTCTGGGGCATTTCTGTTATCTGTTGTGAATTCCCGGTTTACTGAGTTATCTATTCCTAATCATTCTTGTACCGATGGTTTTCTGGTGAGAAAAAAATCCTGCCCCGGCTAACCTAATTTGGTAAATTTTTCTTAGGGTTTCCTTCCTGGTAGTGGCGGTTAACTAGGTGGTTTCTTATTGTATTTCTGCTTGCAGGTGGTATCAATTCTTCACTCTTCTGAAGTTCTTACTTCCCTAGTTTTAGTCTCTAATGTGGTGTATTATTCTTGTAGTATGTTGTTTAAACGAGTTGTAGCTCCATGTCGTCCTGCCCAGTCCTTTTGTTATTGTGGTGTTTCGCATGTATTGCACTAATGGATCCTGAACCTGAGGAGTGCGGTCTCCTTTCGTGCCTAGTAGGTATTGGTTTCGGTCCTGTCTTAGTAATGTTGTAAACGGTACCGTGGTTTGGTTTTAGGTTTATTTGGTGAGGTGGAAAGATAGCTTCACGACATGTTGTTGAGGGTAGTTGCTGTTTTCCTACCTTTTTAGTTAACGCATGTCCGTTGTGGTCCATTTTGGTTGTATTGTTGTAGAGTAGTATTGGTTACTTGTTGTGGCGCTTCGGTATGGGCGGTGTTGCCTTTAATTTACCCTGTGTCCCGGTAGATTGGGAAATAAACTCTGGCTTGGATTTGCTACTCTCTGTAGGTGTGTCTTATCTGTTTGCATGTAATGTGTGATTTCTGTATGACCTGGTCTATTTTGATTTTAATTCTCTGCATACCCTAGTAATCTGACGTCATCATGCAATTATCCTGTACTATAATGTTCTTCTCGAAATAACCTGCCAGCCTATTGGTCCTTTTTCCTTCTGGAGTGTTTGAAAACCTTGGCTATCGTTTGGTCATCTTGTCGTTCTGCGGTGCGCCAGTTGAAGATGGGATCAGCTAGTGCTTCATAGGCGGCATTGAAACATTCCCACTATCTGGTGATGTGGTTGTTTAGTTGTGGTTCTTATTTCTCTGTTATTTGGAGTGTTTTCCAGCTACTTGGTTCGTGACCTACCTTTCATATCTTATTTACCTTGTACTATATTTGGTGAGGTACCTGTGACTGTGTGGGCACAGTGTGAGTCTACGGATATCACTTATTTCTAGTCCGGGTTTATCCGAGATTTCTTGTGGATAGTCGGTAGGGAATCTTGTCAGATGTTGCGTTGGCTTAATTGAGGTGTTTTATTGAACCTTTTAATTGATTGAGTCGCCCATTGTTATGGTATATGTTTGTATGTGTAGTAAAATTGTGAGAAATATGATTTTAGATTGGGTAACACTCCTATCCTCCTCTGCGAACCATGTGACCTTGCCGCGGTGGGGAGGCTTGCGTGTCCCAATGATGCAGATAGCCGAGCCGCAGGTGCAACCATATCGGATGGGTATCTGTTGAGAGACCAGACTAACGAATGGTTCATCGAAAGGGCGGTAGCAGCCTTTCGGTAGTTGCAAGGGCGGCAGTCTGAATGATTGACTGATACGGCCATGTAATAATACTCAACATGGCTTAGCTGTGTTCATATTGCTACACGGCTGAAAGCAACGGGAAACTACAGCCGTAACTAACTCCCGAGGACATGCAGCTCTCTCTGTATGAATGATGTACTGATGATGGCTTCCTCCCGGGTAAAATATTCCGGAGGTAAACTAGTCCCCCATTCGGATCTCCGGGTGGGGACTACACGAGAGGGGGCGATCATCAGGAAGATGGATACTGACATTCTGCGAGTCGAAGCGTGGAATGTTAGAAGTTTGAATCGTTGTGGTAGGTTAGAGAATCTGAAAAGGGGATGGATAGGCTAAAGTTAGATGTAGTTGGCATAAGTGAAGTACGTTGGCAGGAAGAACAAGATTTTTGGTCAGGCGACTACCGAATTATCAACACAAAATCAAACAGAGGAAATGCAGGAGTTGGTTTAATAATGAATAAGAAAATAGGGCAGCGGGTAAGCTACTACGACCAGCATAGTGAAAGAATTATTGTCGTCAAGATAGACACCAAACCAATGCCCACCACAATAGTGCAGGTCTATATGCCTACTAGTTCAGCGGACGATGAAGAAATCGAAAGAATATATGAGGAGATAGAAGATTTAATACAATATGTAAAAGGTGACGAGAATCTAATTGTGATGGGAGACTGGAATGCAGTGGTAGGCCAAGGAAGAGAAGGTAGTACAGTAAGAGAATTTGGATTGGGACGAAGGAACGAAAGAGGAAGTCGTCTGGTTGAATTCTGCACTGATCATAATTTAGTCCTTGCCAATACTTGGTTCAAACAACACAAACGACGGCTGTATACGTGGACGAGACCTGGAGACACTGGAAGGTATCAAATAGACTTCATTATGATTAGGCAGAGATTCAGAAACCAGGTGTTGGATTGCAAAACTTTCCCAGGAGCAGACGTGGACTCTGACCACAACTTGTTGGTCATGAAATGCCATCTGAAGTTGAAGAAATTGAAGAAAGGAAAGAATGCAAAAAGATGGGATCTAGACAAGTTGAAAGAAAAGAATGTGAGGGATTATTTCAAGGAGCATGTTGCACAAGGACTAAATGAAAAGGCTGAAGGAAACACTATAGAGGAAGAGTGGAGAGTCATGAAAAATGAAGTCAATAGGGCTGCTGAAGAAATGTTAGGAAGGAAGAAAAGATCAACTAAGAATCAGTGGATAACTCAGGTGATACTAGACCTGATTGATGAACGACGAAAATACAAGAATGCTAGAAATGAAGAGGGCAGAAAATAATACAGGCGATTAAAGAATGAAGTGGATAGAAAGTGCAAGGCAGCTAAGGAAGAATGGCTGAAGGAGAAATGCAAGGATGTCGAAGGCTGTATGGTCCTGGGAAAGGTAGATGCTGCATACAGGAAAATCAAGGAAACCTTTGGAGAAAGGAAATCTAGGTGTATGAATATTAAGAGCTCAGATGGAAAACCACTCCTAGGGAAAGAAGACAAAGCAGAAAGATGGCAGGAGCATATCCAACAGTTGTATCAAGGTAAAGATGTAGATAATTTGGTTCTGGAACATGAAGAGGCTGTTGATGCTGATGAAAAGGGAGACCCAATTTTGAGGTCAGAGTTTGACAGAGCTGTGAGTGACCTCAATAGGAACAAGGCACCTGGAATTGATGACATTCCCTCTGAATTACTGACTGCCTTAGGAGAAACCAGCATGGCAAGGTTATTTCATTTAGTCTGCAAGATGTATGAGACAGGAGAAGTCCCATCCGATTTTCAGCAGAATGTTGTTATACCTATTCCCAAGAAAGCCGGTGCTGACAGGTGTGAAAACTACCGCACAATTAGTTTAGTATCCCATGCCTGCAAAATTTTAACACGTATTATTTACAGAAGAATGGAAAAACAAGTTGAAGCTGAGTTGGGAGAAGATCAATTTGGCTTCAGAAGAAATGTAGGAATGATCTTAGAGGATCGAATCAAGAAGGACAAGCCCACGTACATGGCATTTGTAGATCTAGAAAAGGCATTCGATAATGTTGATTGGACCAAGCTATTTAAGATTCTAAGGGCCATTTTCTCCAAATCGAGTTAAACCTGGTATAAATTAAACCCGTTTAACTTTAGTACCTAGTTTAAAGTTGCGTCCATTTTCTCCACCAATTTCTGACACTCGTTTAGTTTAAACGGACGAGCTGTCGTTGGCGCTAAGGTTGGCTGCACTGAAGGAATAGTCGAAGGCATGGTCGATTGGAATTGGCCAATCAGAGCCAAGTAATTCAATGACCGACATTTTTGTAATAATATCAGCTGTTTGTGGCGAATTAATGCTATCGTGCGTAGTGAATAAAGAACAAATTCGGCGGGATATTAGCTTTACTGATAAATAAATTGTTTGCATTTGTGCGAAGTGTTGTGTCATATAATTCTACCTATTGCTGTCTACAATTTATTGGAACGCACTTTTATTTCTTATTTTTCTCTGTCATGCTTTACCATAAACAAGTACCGTGGGCCTAATACGTGTCTTTTGATGTCTGTATTGTCTTACGGAACACTCGGGAGCGTTTAAAATTTTAAAATCCTGGTCTTTCAGGAATAGTCCTACGGTATTCCTTTCCTCAGAAAATCAACATTTATGTGAATTTCAAGTAAACAAATTCCAAGCATGCTCGGGATCTATCTTCTATCAAAATCCATCGCCCTCGGCCGGGATCAATCTCACAAACCTTGGATCCAGCAGACAGACCACTGAGGATGTATTATTTGGAGATGTATTACTTGATTCCATATTCGTTTATAACATAACCAAGTTCGCGATATGTCGTACTGTATGCATAATACTCTTCTCCCTATAGCATTAATATTTCTATTGCTGGTATGCTGGCAATAGATACGATGAAAAATTCTTAACTATAATCTATTCTATTACAAGTTTACTAGCAAGCATGAAATACTTTATTGTTTTTTCTGATCCTATAAATATATAATCTAGCGATTAGAAATTGTATACCACCGCCTCTCCTACCGTGCCGGTCAACATTCTGATGGTAAAAATATTTTCGACAAATTAGACTCGAACCGCCTTGTCACGGATTCGGACGATGCTGACTTTACGCTTTAGCGACCACAGCCACCAGGTACCGCATGAAGAGCGGACGTATTACACGACTTATGTAGGAATATTTTTATGCTTCACATTACAGTATTCATACCACGAACAGTATTTTACAGTATATAATATTATAAGGAGACTGCAATTTAAGGTCTGTGGTCCCCGTTGTTAATGAAAAAAATGCCTGCTGCATCATATCTTAAAGCAACCAGAATCATTGCTTCTAGCGAAATAGCATTATTTCGTGCAGTTGACGTTTTAAATGAATCCGTCTTCGATACTAGACAATCCTTGCTGTTCGCTTATGAATTATAAATCCATCAAAGAACTCCGTTACATCCGATTTTCCAAGATTGTAAACTTTTGTTGGAACGCGGCTTCTTAACCTCTCTTGCACATCAAAATTATTTCCTATTTAACCAAAGACTTCAATAAATTCTCCCATTTTTCTAATGCTAATACTAGGTTATAATTTTAGTACATTTTTCATTAAAGTGCTGCAGTACTGGTAGTCAAAACTAACCCTTCTATTAGGAAAATCACAGATACGTTAATAAAATGTCAAGAAAGTTGAATATAAACAGCAGTTTAAACCAACAATATAGAAGGTTTAACTCTGAGCCAGGTTTAAACTTGATACAAAGTTTAAACCAATATGGGGAAAATGAATGTTAGTTTAAACTCAGACTTAAACCAGATTAAAATAAACCTAGTTTAAACTCATTTGGGGAAAACGGCCCTAAAGGTGATTGGGATCAGATACCGAGAACGAAGAATTATCTATAATCTGTATAAAAATCAGTCTGCAGTGATAAGAATCGAGGGCTTTGAAAAAGAAGCAGCAATCCAGAAAGGAGTGAGACAAGGCTGCAGTTTGTCCCCCCTCCTTTTCAATGTTTACATAGAACAGGCAGTAAAGGAAATCACAGTCCAAGGAGAGGAAATCAAAACCTTGAGATTTGCCGGTGATATTGTTATTTTATCTGAGACTGCAGAAGATCTCGAGAAGTTGCTGAATGGTATGGATGAAGTCTTGGGTAAGGAGTACAAGATGAAAATAAATAAGTCCAAAACAAAAGTAATGGAGTGTAGTCGTACGAAGGCAGGTGATGCAGGAAATATTAGATTAGGAAATGAAGTCTTAGAGGAAGTAGATGAATATTGTTACTTGGATAGTAAAATAACTAACGATGGCAGAAGTAAGGAGGACATAAAATGCTGACTAGCACAAGCAAGGAAGAGCTTTCTTAAGAAAAGAAATTTGCTCACTTCAAACATTGATATAGGAATTAGAAAGAATGTTATTTTTGAAGACTTTCGTGTGGAGCGTGGCATTGTATGGAAGTGAAACATGGACGATAACTGGCTCAGAAAGAAAGAGAATAGAAGCTTTTGAAATGTAGTGTTACAGAAGAATGCTGAAGGTGAGATGGATAGATCGAATCACGAATGAAGAGATACTGAATCGAATTGGTGAGAGGAGATCGATTTGGCTAAATTTGACAAGAAGAAGAGATAGAATGATAGGACGCATCTAAGACACCCAGGACTTGTTCAGTTGGTTTTTGAAGGAAGTGTAGGGGGTAAGAACGGTAGGGGTAGACCAAGATATGAATATGACAAGCAGATTAGAGCAGATGTAGGATGCAATAGTTACGTAGAAATGAAAAGGTTAGCACAGGATAGGGTGGCATGGAGAGCTGCATCAAACCAGTCTATGGACTGATGACTCCAACAACAACACTCCTATTTCCTTTTGGCCAATTTCTGTCCCGTTTCATCATGGTGTTAAAGATTGTGTTCCATAACGTCTGCTACCCTCCTATTACTCTTTGCTTGGTGTTGTTTTTGGCTCGTTGCTGATGACCAACTATACGCGTACCCTCCATCTGAAAGATCTTGAAGTCTCCAACTGCAGTCTCTACATTCATCTTGTCTTGAGTAATTATTTTCTGTGACCCATGAAATTTTGATCCTTACCTAGTATCCTGTTTCTGGAAGTTCTCTTGATGGTAATAAAAAGGGTTTCTGTTTCTTGTTTATTTGGGTTTTGCATGGATTGTATTCCTGGAATTAAAACTGATTTATTGCTAAATTTATTTCTTGACCTTGGGCATGTAATTAAAGGGTTTAAGTCTTGTTAATGGCTCACTGATTGGTGGTTCTATTCCGTTTTGAATTAAACTATAAGGCGGTTGTAAGCTTAATAGTAGTTCTGTGTAACGTCTTTCAACATCCTTTTCCTTGGTCTGGGTCTTGGTCTCGTAATATTATGTATGGACGGGAGATTATCTTAGCATTTCTGTTATGGGAATCATTCTGCATCCTTGAGTTGGTGCTTGTCTGTAAGTTTTTTCCCTACGTAAAGTTAGCCTCCTGGTTTCTGTTTGTCTATGGTGACGTTTTGGTGTAGCCATCCTGGTAGGGTTGTTTGGTATTTATTGAAAGGTGTTTTGTGGAGATATCTATCTTGGTTTCCTAGGTTATTGTTTTTCTTGTGTATTGAAAATTGTATCCTTGGCCATATATTTTAGTTGGCATGATACCTTAATGTAATATAATTTGGTTTTTGGGTATGGATGGTTTAAATAATTATCGTATTCTGTTCCTGTGCCATACCGTAATCTTAAGTTACGTTAATCTAGTTTAAGGTTAGGTTAAGTATTTTCCGGTTGGACCTTGTGATTGTGTTTTACGCTCACCAATGTTGTTTTCTCTCTTCCCTTCCCTTTCTGGGCGTTTTTCTTTTTGGGGTTGTCGTTACCATCCAAACCAAAGGGTGGAAACCAAATGAAGGCGTTTCTTATCTAACGCAAGTCCTATTAAAAATTACTAATTTGACAAACATGTAGTGATTTAAGTGTAGGTATGTGATCGAGTGCAGTCAAGACCTAGAAGGTCTAATGTTCTAAAAGCAAACTTTTATGAACTTTACCTAAAGGTGTGTATGTACCACAAGGTAGCGTAACCTTCGATCAGATGACGCATACGAACTTGCGGAAGTTAATTGTTCACATTGAAGTTTAGCAAGAAATCTAGAGAAAAAGTATTCCCTGTGATCTGGACCATTAATTATTTGCCTGCGACTTGTGTGTTGCACAGTTGGTGCATGGAACTTCATTATAATTGAAAATGGCTAGACCTTTGGTGTCGTCTAAGTGAACTGTACTGTTTCTTTAATTTAAATCACATGTGTTTGGGTTCTTAGTGACTGTTGGACTCGTTCTGCTGGTGGTGCATAAACTGAGGCTGGCGATTAGTGGTCATTTGCACATTCGGACTATTTTACCAAAAAATTTGTTTGCTTCGAGACCACCGCCTTATGATGGTAAACATGTGCTGTACATGTCAAGTTTCGGGGAGGGAGACTGTTACCTTCGTAACAATTTTTCCCTCTCGGTAAATATTTCTGAACTAGCCACATGGCTGTAGAGAAACTGTGTTCTTAAAAAGTGGTTCGCCGCTTCGTTATTTCTTCTTTTCAAAACTTATAACTGGAAACTTCGCCGCTGGAAAGGTTATTCGTTGCCCAGCTGACTGTATGCACGTCCTATCTGTGCCTTACTGTATTCTCCTGCACTCTAGTGGCGTAGGTATGTACTACCTCGCGAACTACGTTACCACTCAGGCGCTTACCCTCTGTGTACATGTGATCCGTGTGGCCGTGCACTGCGGAATCTCGGGAAGACGCCATTGCTGTTTGGTGAGAAGAACGGGATGGACGTGTGTGGCTTCTCTCTCCTTAGCGAGGTGATTTCTCCAAAAATGATCGAGCCTGGTTAAGGTTACATACGTAGGGCTTTTACCCTGGTGAAAACTGCAAGTTGTTTTGGTTTAAAATTCCTCGCCTGGAATTTGTATGTTATGTTTTTCTTCAAAATAAGTAAGTAGAATATACTACCGAAGCCGTCCTCACAACCGCATCTGGATGAAACTGTAAGTGTTGTTACAACTAAACTTTTACTGATTTTTGGTGAAAGTCCTGAAAATTTCCTTATGTGAAGAAAGTGTGTGCGACACCATGTAACTTGCGTCATCTAAAAACTATGTCTTGCCTTGTGGAATTACAAATTTTTGGCTTGTTAATTGGAACTTATAGCATGTGTAACTACGTCTGCTAAATTGGGACTTGCGTACTATGTGAAAGAACGTTTTGGATTCTTCGAAATCGTAATTGGGAAACTTGATGTTTATTAAAGACTTTCCTAGGCCTAAATGTTTTGTGGTAAAAGGCTATTATTTAACTGGAATAATTTAAACAAGCGAGTCGCTTCAGGGATGTGGGTGTTACGTGTACATTCTGTCCCGGTTCCCTTTTCTTCCTTGCTTCTCTGTTTAATTTTATTTTAAATTAACTTAATTAAATTTTTCTGCTTTTATTGGTATTTGGGTTATTTTCTGCGTCCTGTTTCCTTTTGTCCTTTGTATGTGTTTGCCTATTGTTGTTTGCGGCCTGTGATTGGCCCCTTCCTTCCCTTGACCCATTGTTGGTCGTTGCCATGGGAATGCTAATGTTGTTGATGTTGTTGTCATGGGATTGATGACTGGGATTAGATGTGCCTGTTACGAATTCTGCCTTGTGCGCGGATTACCTTGGTCCATTTTATTTTGCTTTGAGATTTTAATTTTTCCTTCTGCTCATTTTCCTCCCGGTGTCTCGGAGTTTATTATTATTATTATTATTATTATTATTATTATTATTATTTCGTGAAAAGTGCACGTAATACCTACCCATCCTTGCAGGGGGTCGTTGACACATCCTAAAAAGGGGTTTTAAGTATCAATATTAAAAACTGTTTCTGTCAAGGTTGTTTTTCATGGTTGAAAGGATGTTTAAAAAAAACTTTGGTACTGTACAAAGAAAGCTTTTGGTTGTAAGAAAACTTATGAGTTGATGAGGTGTTTCTTTAATCTACATAATCTTACTAAGTCCTTTAGAAGCTAAATAATTATTTGTTTTATAAACGGTCGACCGTAGGGTTTTGGTTTGAAATTAAAATTTTTAATTTTTAATTTTATTATTCCACATTGGATATAGGGAAGTACGGGGTGTAGCAGAACATAAGTGACATGGGGGTTTTACCTTGAGTTTCGTGTGTGGCATAATTGAAGGCATGAGCCAACCAGTGCAGGCAAGAGTCCCACTTGGATTGGTTATTGTGATGATATGCAATTAGAGCAGATTTGAGGTTCCTGTTCATCCTCTCGGCGTAAGAAGGGTTAGGATATTATGGGGTAGTGGTGACATGGGAAATGCTCAGCTCAAAAAGGTACTTCTTAAACAAGTGACCAGTGAAAGCACTGGCATTGTCAGAAACCAGAAACTTGGGGGGACCGAAGGATGCGAAGATAGAATTAAGGCAACTTATAGTCGTACGAGCAGTCGTAGATCTAGTGGGGAAAATCCAAGAGAATCTAGAAAACGCATCAATAGCAACGAAGATATGAGTGTTTCCCAAGGTAGAGCGAGGGAGCGGACCTACAAAATCGATGAATAACCGTTCCATAGGGCGAGAGGCTTGTGAGGAAGATAATAGACCTACACGGTTGTTCAAACTAGGCTTGCTGATAGAACAAATTTTACAGGACCGAATCATGTTTCGGATATCACCATCCATTCTTTTCCAAACGAAGAACTGTCTAATTTTCTGCCTAGTTTTAAAGGTGCCTAGATGGCCACCAATGGGACAAGAGTGATAGTACTTGAAGATGATTGGCACTAAAACCTTGGGAACAAGAATTTTGAAATTAGTGTCCTTCGACCTTTACAGCATAAGACACCCTTCACCAGAGAATAAGTTTTGACCACAATTCCATCACTAATTTTGTCGATGATTTCTCTCAAATCAGGATCAGCCTTTTGATGATCTGCATACTCATGGTACAACAAAGGTAGGTCCGAAAGAATGGCACCCACACTAGCAACATTAGTTTCATCATATTCTTCAACCTTAGATTTTTCGTCAATACCAAAACTCCCGTCAAACATTCTACTAAGGCTGTCAGCGATGTCATTTTCCGACCCCCTAATATGCTTTACCTGAAAACTGAAGGCTGAGGTCCTAAGCGCCCATCTAGTGATTCTGCCCGTTCTTTTGGGACGGTTCAAGACCCAAGACAGTGCCTGATTATCTGTTTCCAGATCGAAATTCACATGTTCAATGAAAGGTCTGAATTTTTCAAGAGCAAACAGGACGGCCAAACATTCTAATTCATAGATGGAGTACTTACTCTCCAGATCATTGAGGATCCTAGCCACATAGGCAACCGGTCTACGACCATCCTCATATTCCTGTAAGAGTACACCAGCAACTGCTTTACCAGAGGCATCGGTTTGTACAATAAAGCGTTTACTAAAGTCGGGTATAGCCAACACAGGAGCATTTGACAAGGCAAGCTTCAGGGTCTCAAAGGCTTCTTGCTGGGAGGGGCCCCAGATGAACTTGACATCCTTACGTCTGAGATGATTTAGAGGAGCTGCTATCTCAGCAAAATTTGGAATGAACTTCCTGAAGAAGTTCACCATGCCCACGAACCGTGCGATGCCTTTTGACATCTTTAGGGGGTTGAAAGTCCCTAATAGCCTGAGTCCTAGAGTGGTCGATGGAGACACCGTCAGAGGAAACCACATGTCCGAGGAAAGACATACTCGGCTTAGCAAACGCTACCTTAGACAACTTAACAGTTAGTCCAGCTTTTCTCAAGCGATCCAGGACTTCTCTAACGTGTTCGACATGTTCTTCAAAGGAATTTGAGAAAATTACCAGGTCGTCCAGGTAATGAAAAACGAACTTGAATTTAATACAGCCTCGTAAGAAAGGCCGCACCACAAGAAAACCCGAACGGAAGCCTCAGAAATTCGTAAAGGTTCCAATCAGTAATGAAAGCAGTCAGTGGAATGGATGACTTAGACAACGGAACTTGGTAATACGCCTGACTGAGATCTAACACAGTGAAAAACTTGGCTCCTGAGAACCACCCAAAACAAGTGTGCAAATCCGGTAAAGGGATTGATTGCAAGATGATCTTGCGGTTCAAAGCCCTGTAGTCAATTACAACACGATAGCCCCCAGAGGGTTTAGGTACTAGAAAAACTGGAGATGCGTAGGGAGAAGTGGACGGTCTGATGACCCCATCGGCAAGCATCTGATCAATAATCTTTTTGAGTTCTAACATCTTAGGTGGTGAAAGACGGTAAGGAGGAGATTTAACAGGGGTGTTATCAGATAGCTCAATCTGATACTCAAGAACATCAGTAACTCCTAACTTGCTAGTGAACACATCGGGAAATTTGTGGCACAAGTCACGCACACAATTAGCTTGCTGATAATCCAAATGACTAAGATCCAACTGATCTATTTCGTTGTTCTCCCTAGGTAGCGGCCTGCCTACACAAGAAACACTGAAGGTACCCAAAGGACCATCAATCATATCAAATTTACAATTTGGAGAAAATTTAAAGTGAAATTTCCTAGCCTGGAGGTCCAAAATTAAACCAGTTCTTTACAAGAAGTCCGTTCCTAAAATCATGCAACACGCTAGCTTTGGAGTTACCAAGCAAAGAACTTTCCAAGTAAAATTACCAATACGCAATTTCACATCAGCGGACCCTAAAATTTTCATATTATGCTTATTAGCCGTGACACAAGCAACATTGACCTTCTTCAACTCAGGCAGTTTACAAGGGGACCTCATTTCATAATACCAATTAGCATCAATTAAGGTGACGACGCTACCCGAGTCCATAAGAGCAACAATGGGTTCATTATTCAGTTCCACTTTCGCGAAGGTACTTTTAGACTCAACCAAAGCAGAAATCTTATTGCATTCCCGCGGGCAAATAACCTTTTCGGAATCCACGTAAAATTCTGGCGCAGCCGATTCACCAGAATTACCATTAGGCCTTAGTCATTGACTGCGTTTTCGGGACGAAGTAGGGCAATTATTTTTAAGGTGCTGCCTCGAGCCACACAAATAACATCAAGGTCCAGAGCCACGCTTGACAGAGGGGAAAGCATTTCTAAGGTGATCACATGACCCGCAATTATAACATTTTTTAGAAGACCAACTATCCCTAGTTTGAGGCGAAACAGGGTTCACAGTAGGAGAAGGGTGGCAGATAGGTCTTGCAGCATCCCCGTGCTTTACATCTTCAGCAAAGGTACACGCAGCTTCTAGTTCAAGAAAATTAGTCGGACTCTTTGTGAGGGAGAGGTATGATCGATAGGCAGGGGAAATACCTTTCAGAATACGGGCCACCATTTCCTCTTCTGGCACCGAAATTCTAAATACCTTGCAATAAAACTGCAAGTCTAGTACATAGTTCAAAACGTTTTCATGGAGCAATTGAGTCCGAAAGCAATACTGAGGAATCAAACTTTGCAATGCCAAGGAAGGAATAAACTTAGACAATACAAGTTCATGAAATTCCATAATGGTTAAATTATTTGAAATTGCTTCAGAAATTTCACGTTTCAAAATTCCCTCACAATGAGAGAATAGGGCTCGGAAAATTCCTAAGTCATCAACAGAATACACACTACCTGACTCTGTCATCTCTACCAGGAACCTCAGAAACCTGGTACTTTCTTCAATAGAATTGACGGAGAAATTTTTAACTGCGTTGAAAAGATCCTTTAGTGAAGAGTGAGAGGGAGCACAATTTAAACGGGCTAAAAAATGTTCAAGAACTGGGGCGGCAGCACAACATGAAGCTTGATTATTAAGTGAGGCATCAGCATGACTAGAAGCATAGTTAGAATTAGGAAATGAGGTTTCCCTCTCAACAACTGATAAATTCTCCATATCCTTACTTGCTAGCATTATATCTAGTTCAGCAGAAATACTAGAAGCAATGGTTAACAGCTTAGTACTTTCAGAAACAAGACTAGGTTGGGGACACATAGTAATCAAATCTTTGATGCGACCCAAATAATGCCACACCCTAGCCTTAAGTCTGTTAATCTGCCCCTTAGTGGGGGAAGTTTCAATGAATTCTTGTCTGACAACCTCTATTTCGGTAAGACATTCCGTAATTAAATTTAAGGACTCACCAAAGTTGCAGCACATCTTTACAGAATCTAGATTAATAGGAACCTGGACATGCGATGTCAGCAAAGCAGCGCACTCGGCAACAGTGTTAGCAGGATTGATACCCCTGATAGTGAGCTCATAAACTAGCTCTGATTTCCTGAGTTGGAATGGGAACAGCACAGCCCTCGCCACAGTTGATGTACATGAAACAATAAATCAAAAAGAATTAATCCAAATAAAAGCGTTCCTTTCACAGTAGGATACTTTACAAGTTCCAGTTCTTACACTCTTTGAAACCTCAAATAATTTAAAGTTCCCCAATGACCAGGTTTTTTAAAGGGACAATGCAAAAAATCCAAGGTGGTTGGCACAAACAAAATAGAAAAACTTAATGAAAGGGAGATAAAGCATATAGTACACAGTGCAAAATAAATTTAATGAGGATGCAACAGACCTACGGGTAGATCCAAGTAAGAGGCACACAAATCAATTAACTAGAGCTCTGCTGCCACGAACTGCAACACTTAGAGCAATTAAAGGCACAATTACCCTAAGTGACAGCACCAAGGGTCTGACAATGCACCAAAGGCACGGTTCAGATACATGGAAACGTGCTAGACAAAGACAAATAAAAGTAAAAAAGGCACTTACCATAAGAAAAAAAATAGAGCCCCCAAAGGAGCGGATAAAGTACCCCTGGTCATATCAAATTATCACCCCTTAAAGGAAAACACCAACACCTTGGGGAACCAAAGATATTTAATCAGCATAATTAAGTAATTAACAAATAGAAAGGAAAGTCCTCGCTGGAATAATAAAATTAAAAATTAAAAATTTTAATTTCAAACCAAAACCCTACGGTCGACCGTTTATAAAACAAATAATTATTTAGTTGCTAAAGGAGTAAGATTATGTAGATTAAAGAAACACCTCATCAACTCATAAGTTTTCTTACAACGAAAAGTTTCCTTTGTACAGTACCAAAGTTATTTTAACATCCTTTCAACCATGAAAAACAACCTTGACAGAAACAGTTTTTAATATTGACACTGAAAACCCCTTTTTAGTATGTGTCAACGACCCCCTGCAAGGATGGGTAGGTATTACGTGCACTTTTCACGAAATAATAATAATAATAATAATAATAATAATAATAATAATAATAATAATAATAATAATAATAATAATAATAATAATAATAAGCTCCGAGACACCGGGAGGAAAAATGAGCAGAAGGAAAAATTAAAATCTCAAAGCAAAATAAAATGGACCAAGGTAATCCGCGCACAAGGCAGAATTCGTAACAGGCACATCAAATCCCAGTCATCAATCCCATGACAACAACATCAACAACATTAGCATTCCCATGGCAACGACCAACAATGGGTCAAGGGAAGGAAGGGCCCAATCACAGGCCGCAAACAACAATAGGCAAACACATACAAAGGACAAAAGGAAACAGGACGCAGAAAATAACCCAAATACCAATAAAAGCAGAAAAATTTAATTAAGTTAATTTAAAATAAAATTAAACAGAGAAGCAAGGAAGAAAAGGGAACCGGGACAGAATGTACACGTAACACCCACATCCCTGAAGCGACTCGCTTGTTTAAATTATTCCAGTTAAATAATAGCCTTTTACCACAAAACTTTTAGGCCTAGGAAAGTCTTTAATAAACATCAAGTTTCCCAACTACGATTTCGAAGAATCCAAAACGTTCTTTCACACAGTACGCAAGTCACAATTTAACAGACGTAATTACACATGCTATAAGTTCCAATTAACAAGCCAAAAATTTGTAATTCCACAAGGCAAGACTTAGTTTTTAGATGACGCAAGTTACATCTATTCTTCACATAGGGAAATTTTCAGGACTTTCACCAAAAATCAGTAAAAGTTTAGTTGTAACAACACTTACAGTTTCATCCAGATGAAGTTGTGAGGACGGCTTCGGTAGTATATTCTACTTACTTATTTTGAAGAAAAACATAACATACAAATTCCAGGCAGAGCGTGGTTTCGATCCACGGACCTCTGGGTTATGCTAATGTTGTTGATGTTGTTGTCATGGGATTGATGACTGGGATTTGATGTGCCTGTTACGAATTCTGCCTTGTGCGCGGATTACCTTGGTCCATTTTATTTTGCTTTGAGATTTTAATTTTTCCTTCTGCTCATTTTGCCTCCCGGTGTCTCGGAGCTTATTATTATTATTATTATTATTATTATTATTATTATTATTATTATTATTATTATTATTATTATTATTATTATTATTATTATTATTATTATTATTTCGTGAAGTTGTGAGGACGGCTTCGGTAGTATATTCTACTTACTTATTTTGAAGAAAAACATAACATACAAATTCCAGGCGAGGAATTTTAAACCAAAACAACTTGCAGTTTTCACCAGGGCAAAAGCCCTACGTATGTAACCTTAACCAGGCTCGAACATTTTTGGAGAAATCACCTCGCTAAGAAGAGAGAAGCCACACACGTCCATCCCGTTCTTCTCACCAAACAGCAATGGCGTCTTCCCGAGATTCCGCAGTGCACGGCCACACGGATCACATGTACACAGAGGGTAAGCGCCTGAGTGGTAACGAAGTTCGCGAGGTAGTACATACCTACGCCACTAGAGTGCAGGAGAATACAGTAAGGCACAGATAGGACGTGCATACAGTCAGCTGGGCAACGAATAACCTTTCCAGCGGCGAAGTTTCCAGTTATAAGTTTTGAAAAGAAGAAATAACGAAGCGGCGAACCACTTTTTAAGAACACAGTTTCTCTACAGCCATGTGGCTAGTTCAAAAATATTTACCGAGAGGGAAAAATTGTTACGCAGGTAACAATCTGAAAGAGGTCCTTAATCGTCTTCGTAAGGCAGGGTTAACTGTGAAGTTATCCAAGGTTAATTTCGCTAAGCCTTCTATGCCATTTCTAGGGCATATTGTGTCGCCCGATAGTGTCGCAGTAGATCATTCTAAAACACAGGCCATTCGGGATTTCAAACCTCCCAAGGACATCAAAGGAATTGCCAGATTCGTTGGCATGGTGAATTTCTTCAGGAAATGTATTCCTAACTTCGCTAATAGAGCGAAAACCTTGAACTTACTCCGTAGGAAAGGCGTCATATTTGAGTGGAGACCTTCTCAACAAGCCGCTTTCGAAGATCTCAAATTAGCTCTGTGCAATGCCCCTGTTCTTGCCATGCCTGATTTCTCGAAGAAATTTATCGTCCAAACCGAGGCGTCGTCGTCGGCGGTGGCTGCAGTCCTTCTTCAAGAGACTGAACTAGGGAGGCGACCCATCGCCTATGCATCTAGGACTTTATCGGCTCAAGTTTCCAAGTATTCCACTTATGAACTTGAAGGTTTGGCAGTCTTAATTGCGCTAGAAAAGTTCCGCCTCTATCTGGAACATGTCAAGTTCGACTTGGAGACTGATAACCAAGCCTTAAGCTGGGTCTTAGCTAATCCGCGTCGTACTGGTCGCATAGCCCGCTGGGCCATCAGAATTTCTGCCTTCCAATTTGATGTCAGGCATATTAGAGGAAAGGAAAATGTTGTGGCAGATGGTCTAAGCCGTATGTTAGCCAATGATATAGAGACGCCTGGACAGATTGATAGTTCTTCACCTCCCGAGTCCATACCTCCTGAGGTTAATGCCATTCTAACTGATGCTCCCATGCTCTTTAGGGATATTGAAAAATACCATCGTGAAGATCCGACGCTGGCCCCTATCATGGAAACCCTTTCTTCGGTGGAACATGTAGTCCCTTATGTATTGAGGAATGGTGTTTTATGTTGCCCGTCGGGGCATGATAAGAAAATGAAACTTGTGGTTCCAGCTGTTCTCGTACCTATGATCTTCAAGTATTACCATGAGACCCCACTAGGGGGGCATTTAGGCATCTTCAAAACCCGTGAAAAGATCCGTGAAATGTTCATTTGGAAGGGTATGGACGGAGAAATCCGTGAATTAGCAAAAGCTTGTAAATCTTGTTGGCTTAGTAAACCCACCTTGTCCACTAAGCAAGGGCTCTTGTCTTCCCACCAAGCGTCGCGCCCCATGGTACGACTCTATATCGACTACGTCGGACCCTTCCCCCAGTCAAAGGGGAATGCAAATAAATTCATCCTTGTCTGTGTAGATGGTTTTAAAAGATTTTCTTGGTTATTTCCTACTAAGCTGGCTACCGCTCAGTCCACCATTTCTTGTTTAAATTCTATCTTTGCTTCTTTTGGTCCGTGCCAATATATTGTATCTGATAATGCTAAAGCCTTTACCTGTAATCTCTTTCGTAAATTCTGTTTTGTAACAACTTCTGCTTACTATCCTCAACCATCTCTGGCTGAACGGGTCAATCGTAATCTGAGGTCGGCACTGATTGCCTATCATCACGACGATCATTCCAGGTGCGATACATCCCTGCATTGGTTAGCCTTCGCTTTGAACTCGGCGGTTCACGAATCTCATAAATTCACCCCTGCTTCATTGATGTTCAAATTTGTACCCAACACGCCGCTCTCTAACCTGTGGTCTCTTAGCGATATTCTACCTGAGGCAATAGATCCAGATAATATTAGAGATCTTTGGAAGAAGGCCAAGGCCAATCTTAAAATTTCTCATGAAAAGATTAGGGAAAGATATGATCGTGGACGGAGGCCTACCAACTTAAAAGTAGGAGACCAATTTATGGTCAAGAACTTTGTTCCCACGGGCAAGCTTGCCCCCAGATTTCACGGGCCGTGCATAATTTTAGATTTTCTTACGCCGGTCACATTGTTAGTGGGCAATCCAGCCACAGAGAGGATATTTAGGGTCCACATTTCTCAAATCAAACCCGTGTAAAATTTTGGGTTAACTTGGTCGTTTACATCTTCCGGAACCCGAAGGTTATATTTTTCTCTAAATCTTAGGCCTTCTGCCCCTTCTTTTTACATTTGGGGTTTCTTTTATTAATGAGCTCTGTATAAATATTGTAAAACCCTCTCCTAGGGTACTCTGCTGTTCTCTCCGTATGGCCATTACGAAGGTCCCGTCTCCTGCTAAACCACACCAGTGGCAAATAAAAATGAAATAAAAGTTCCACGCCGCTGGCCCCTCAACCTCACCACAAAGACTGTACCCTAAAACATTATATTGCTACAAAAATTCTGCCGCCAAGATCTTAATGTTTCAGTGCCCCCGCAGCCGTGCGGCGCCGTACCGCCACTGAGGTGGGGTACGGGCCCACTCCACCCCAGTGAGGTCAACCAGTGTACAGCGAGCCGGAGTCCTCCTTCCGGCCAAGGCTGATGTGCGGCGCACCACCTGCAAACTGCTCGAGGACTGTAAACAATCGTCGCATCTGCGGCGTGCTTCACCATGACTACCCCTCTCATAGTAGCGGGAGAGGTGTATCTCAGGGTTCTTGAGGGGTCCGAGCGGCCTCCACTGGATACGAGCAGCGGCTACAGTTCTTACAGTCAAAATTAATCGACGGCTTATATACTTCTTAAGCTACATGGACATTCCATATCCGCAATTACTACATTTTTGCTCCAATTAACATTTGGCGGACTCAAAAAAGTTTTTCCATTCAAGAATTAAAGTTTTATTTCTGAATTCAACTACTACAAACATAGAGACCTTTCAACAAAATCTACTACAAAGAATCTCTATAGCTGGACTTAAACTAGTTTCATCAGACCATTTAAGAAACCTTCGGCTACTGGAAAATTTTATTTTCTCTTCTAAATCCTTCTGCAACTAATTTCTATAATCAACACCACCAACTTGGACTTGGTTTTGGAACAATTTTTTTTCTCTGTGTCACCCCATGGATGGACTTTGGGGGGGGGAGGGAGTCCTGTACCGGGCGGTACACCTCTACGCGACGCAAGTTCAAATCTTGCGCCAATTGAAACTTCTCTACTGGAGAAACCCAGAACTTTAACCACTGAACTAACTCTACTAGTTATCAGAAGAGGTCACTGAGTGTTTTTGATTTGCTTCTGTTTTTCATTGATCAAGAAGTGTGAACATTCTCTAACAGATGTCTGTACCAAAAAAAACTACGGTAACACACTCTGACGCAATGGAATGAACTCTCTTGAAGACATTTTGTGTTCTTAAGTTTTGTCGTTACTAAATTTTGTTCTTTTAATTTTGGGGTTGGCCCAAAATATCGGTCATTTGCACATTTTCTTTTCTTCACCCCTTCTTACAACCCTGCTGATTGGGGCTCAAGTTGGATTTAAACGACATCCGGAGTGTCACTATTCATTTCAGCGATCTCGAAAAGTATGGATTCGACACTATTTTCGATTAATTTTATGTATCACTGCCCCCACCCCAAAGGGTGCTGATCTCACTTCAAAAGGGAAAACTACGAAAACCTTATCTCTTAATGCTGAACATGGATGGTCTTTTACAAAATGCGGAGTGTCACTATACATCTCAGCGACCCCGAAAACTATTGATTTGTCACTATTTCCGATCAATTTTATATTTCATTCTCCCCTCGTCTCTCACCCCAAAGGGTGATGAACTTAGACTTTAAAAAATTCCGGAGTGTCACTATTCATCTCAGCAACCCCGAAAACTATGGATTAGACTTCTATTTTCTATTATTATATCTCACTCCCGCCTCGCCCTCCCCTTAAGGGTGCTGAATATGGACATTAAAATATCCGGAGTGTCACTATACATCTCAGCGACCTCGAAAACTATGGATTCGATACTATTTCCGATTATTATTATATCTCACTGTCCCCTCGTCTCTCACCCCAAAGGGTGATGAACTTGGACTTTAAAAAATTCCGGAGTGTCACTATTCATCTCAGCAACCCCGAAAACTATGGATTAGACTTCTATTTTCTATTATTATATCTCACTCCCGCCTCGCCCTCCCCTTAAGGGTGCTGAATATGGACATTAAAATATCCGGAGTGTCACTATTTATCTCAGCGACACCGAAAACTATGGATTCTATACTATTTCCGATTATTTGTATATCTCTTATATACATTCATCCTCCTCTATACAGCAAATCTTATCCCCATCATGACGCGCAGGTCGCCTACCGGTGTCAAATCAAAAGACCTGCAGCTGGCGAGCCGGCATGTCCTCGGGCACTCCCGGCACTAAAAGCCATACACCATTTCATTTACTGGACTATCATGATTTAGCATTAGCTGCTGTCGCCTAGCGACAATCTGCCCATCAAGTCGTTCCAATCTTGGTGCGGCTTTGGAATTTAATAAAATTACATAAAATTACTCATAATAATGAAACCACCTTACCGATTTCGTTCAAACCACTTCATAATCCCTTTCAGATGTAATAAGAAGAAATTGTGAAAATTTCAGCGAAATCGGTCCTGTAGTTTTTGAGTCTATTAATGTCAAATATACCAACATCCAAATTTATATATATATAGATTACCCTGTGTCCACAACCTCTACCATATTGTCGGAAATGTTCAAATTCAATAAATAACTTTTGCGAAATTTATAGATCTCAGTTGAGAACGATAGGAAGTTAACACTAATCCTTCTCAGTTTCAGCATTCTACATATTTTTAATGTTTAATGTTTTTAATTTTCTAAAATTGTATTTTTAATGAAGCATAAAAAGTGTGTACGCATATAACTAGCTTGCTTTTTGAAAACTCCCAGCCTTTGCGTTCCAAGTGCCGGCAAGTCGTGTGTAGTAGCAATATATCGTATATTTAAATTGAGTGGAATGAGGATTTTGTTCTGAAGGGCTACGCAGATGAAGACAAGCGGATGGTAATTTCAGAAAGAAATTACAATATGTAGTATATAATTTCAATTATTGTTTTGGTGTGTTATTTACCTCTGTGTGCAATTTTATAGCGACGCTGTGAATGTTGATTTTTTCTTTATACTGTATGCTGCGACATATGGTAGTAGGGTTCGAAATCTTGAGAGGTTTCCATGTAGGATATCTGTATCTTGTAATATCAGTGTTGTTACGGAGATTCGTCTGTATCACATCGTAACCCCACAACAGCTAAATCCGGTATTTATTCGAGATGATTTAGGTAATTCTGTGCTTTATTGGTGTGTAAAGATCTTCAGGGGCGAGTGGCGGTGAGTTAGCATGGTGTCGAATCCCAGGATCGGCAGCCCTGAGAAACATTTCAGTGGTTTCCGCATTTTATCATTAATTAACCTTAATTAATGCCGCTGCATACCTAATCTTATCCCTTTCCGTTGGACTTGTTAGGCCTAGTGCAAACTAAACTGCTAGCAGGATTAGAAGAGTCTTCAGGAATAAATTCTGGCTGTGGAAACTGTGAAAGGTAGTTACTTGAAAGTAAACCAATAATATATTAAACTAGCTGATGTAGCCGTGCTTCGCTACGTAATTCTAAATTTTATACAGAATTCTAGGTTAGGTAGTGTAAACGTTGTGAGCAAGATTGTATTAAGTTGCATAGCTCTTAAAGTTGCCCTAGAAGCACGACGGGCAAGTCACCAACGTCTTTTCTCATATGAAGACTGGGTTGGGAAATTTTCATTGTAATGGTAGGCCAGCTTGCCTACCGTCAGTCACAATCAGGTTGGGGAGTTTTCATTATAATGGCAGACACTCACTCTCCGCCTGCCTTTATAGATTCTCAGAAAGACTCTCTTAGTGGTTTTCCCAACTGAAATGAACATGGTTACAATGACGTCAGTAGGAATGGCGCGATTAAAAGCAATGCCTTCATATGAAATACTCGATCAAATGGAAACCACACATTTTCTCACTTTTAACGAACAGTACTATGCTGCCGAACTAACAGTCCAACGCTACAGAGCTGGAATGACCAAGACGCAGACATCCGTGATCCGTGCACAATCTTCGTCCTTTTCGGCGGTGGGGTGTGGTGTTCAAATAGTGGATAGTCCCAGGGCAAAAACTATGCCCGTTTACTTATCGGCTTCCTGGGAGTACCCGATGAGTCGGAAAATCTCAATTCACTACACTGGCGGGGGAAAGAACTGTCTGACGTGGAGGCAATTTTTCCTCCAAGCCAGAGGAGAAACCACATCTTTGCTGCTAATTTGGAATAAAATTAATGCAGATTTAATGAAAGTGAAGACGAAGAAGCTTTTCCTAAGAAACGGCTCTTCCAGGGTTGAATTTTGAGGTATTTAGTGAATTGTGGTACTATAATTAGGAATAGGGCTAAATTGCAATTCCAGACCAGGTCATACTACTACTTCTACTCCTACTAACTGAGCCGCTGACTAAAGTGCGCACACTGCTCATTCAGAACAGCGCGTCAGAGTGGGTATCGAACAGCTGGCATACTATGATGAACCAGTGTGTTACGTACCAGCAGTATCAGAAAATGTATGAACCAGAGGATTGGCATGCTAAAGAAGAAAGTTATCTGACTCCTCACCGTCTCGAACTCCCCTTCTTAAAGTCTTAAACTTATTTTGCCGACTAGTCACCTCCATAGATTGGGATTAGCCCCTGTATCATCGGCCTAGCGCCACATAGGTTTTTAGACAAAAACGTTGTGTAGGAGTGCAAGTTATCGCCTCCATTCTATTTTGCATTATGGGCCAGTAACTTAACCTGATGTTTGTTTTTCCTCATGCAAAGGCCCTGTAGGTTGGGTATCTGATACCCCTGTTTCACTGTATGTGTGCCTTGAGGGCAGTTAGGAGTGAAGTTTGTTGTGGCCTTTGATAGGCTTGTAAAATTGAGAGCGGGACTGCTCTTTCCTAATATGATCTCTGCGTGCCTCTAGGAGGCTTAAAATTGTAAGTAGGGCAAGTGCTCCTTAGTACGAAGGGGTTTTCTGCCCTTCGGTAATTGGTGGTTGTGAGCTGAGGGCTCAAGGAATGTAAAACGGGGCTCGAAGCACAAAACTTGTAACGACTGTAATCTATAATTTCTTAATTTGTTGATTTGCTACTTGGTGCCTGTTTCACTTTTGTTATTTGTTGTCATTTATTGATTTTGAAAAGAAAATATAATCTGTGTTAAAGTTTTAAATTAACTTTAATTTGGTAGTTGAGACCTATTCCAGCCCGCACCTTCTTTCACCTCTGCTGTTCCACAGATACTTCGGAACAATAATAATGGTGCATGGCATCTACATAGGCTTGGTGGTGACCTAATAAGGATAAAATGAATGGCGAAGACGTCATAAACACCCAGTTCCCAAGCCAGGGGAATTAACAGTATGAGGGGGTTGATTCTGAAAATTGAACCGGGGCCGTCGGACCAAAGGCAGGCATTCTATCCATTTAGCCTCAAAGCTGGACTTCAATTTGCTAAACCTTAGGCTACCAACTCGATTGATCAGGTGTTGAGTATTGGCGGTGGCAGAGGCCAGGGCAGTAGCTTGTGAAGCAGCATTGACAACACAGCGGGCAGCTCCGTTGGCTGTTGGATGCAGCTTAAAATGATTAAGACTTGATGTTCCCTAAACCAACTATCGAAAAGGGGTAGCCTAAGTCGAGTGGTAGCCCACGTCTTGATACCAGCATACGCCACTGGCAGGGAGAGATTTAGGTAGGTGGAAATGTAGTAAGCAGTCTGGCGTCTGCTGACGTCCTCGTCTTAATGCCAGATTGTGCCGAAAGCCTGCAGTCGAAAGTGTTGAAACATGAAAATAGGTGCAATAAGTATGGTGTGACAATTAGCCACTCCAAGCTTAAATTGATATCAGTAGGTAAGAAACTCAACAGAACTGAATGTCAGATTTGTGATAGAAAGCTGGAAGTTGTAGATGATTCTAAGTATTTTTGTTGTGTTTTCCCCCAGGATGGTGATATATTAAGTGAGACTGAATCAAGGTGTAATAAAGCTAGGTAATGCAGCGAGCTGGCAGTTGCGATCAACAGTGTTCTGTAAGAAGAAAGTCAGCTCCCTGACAAATCTGTCTTTACACCATCTTTGCTTTACCAGAGCGAAAGGTGGGTGGACTCAGGATATCTAAATCCTAAGTTAGAAGAAAAAGACATGAAAGTAGCGAGAATTATTGCTTTTACAACAGGTTGGATCAATGGCATTAGAGTACTCGATACAAGCATATAAAGGCTAAGAATGAACTCGAACGCGTAAACCGTCTTTGGTGGTGGGGACATGTGCGACGAATGGAGGAGGATAGGTTGCCTAGAAGATTAATAGTCTCTATTATGGAGGGTAAGAGGAGTAGAGGGAGACCAAGATGATAATGGTTTGTCTCAGTTTCTACGATTTAAAGATAAGGGGCATAGATTTAAATGAGCCCACGGCACTAGTTGCAAATAGAGGATTGTCGTGACGTATGGTAAATTCACAGAGGCTTGCAGACTGAACGCTGAAAGGCATAACGGACTATAATGATAATGCATGTATATGTGTATAAAAAGCCGTACGATTTTATTTCCTTTAGTGTACGAAGAATTGGATCGTAAAGATCAATCAGTAGATCCCTACTTCCATGCTTGTCCACATACGTTAAGACTTTTGGACCTGCTTTCGCATTCTCTTTTTCACCCGGAGAGGTTCCTTCTCTCTTACATATCCTCTTCGTGCCGGACTTACTGGGACATTGCACCCAGTGTCGCATACTGCAATTGTAGACATTACGGATATGTTAAACTACAACTCTCCCCACCGTTGTGTATATATGAGAGTACATACACATTTCAAGCAGAACCAGAAGAAGTGTCGCACACTCTGTAGTTCTCATTAGTAATACATCCTTTCCTATATTCAGCCTGTTCTACTGACTGTTGCAAATCAAATTTGTTCTTCAGGAGTTTGTTGTAAGTGACTTATCAACATTCAAATATCTGGTTTTGTTTCGAAGTGGCTGGTATGTTGTTGTATAAGACGCGTAATAGGCAATTCTACAGCTTATTCCGTTAAATTATTTACGGATTTGCTTCTTTCAGGAATTGTGATTTCTATCATTTTACACTGTGTCCACAACCTCTAACGTACTGTCGGTAATGTTCAAGTTCAATCATTTACTTTTGCTAAATATATAGATCCCAATTGAGAATTTTAGAAGTTAATATACTAATCTTTCTCAGTTCCAGCATTCTACTAATTTTTACTATTTAAGATCATTAATTTTCTTAAATTTTATTTTTAATTAAGCATTAAAATGAATACGCATATAACTAGCTTGCTTTTTAGAAAACTCCCAGCCTGTGCGTTGCAAGTGCCTGCAAGATGTGTGTAGCAGCAATATATCGTATTTCTAAATTTAGTGGAATGAAGATTTTTTTTCTGAAGAGCTGCGCATATGAAGAATGCGGATGGTAGTTTCAGAAAGAAATTCAATATGTAGTGTGTAATTTTAATTATTGTTTTGCTGTGTTATTTACCTCTGTGTGCAATTTTATAGTGACGCTGTGAATGTTGAGTTGTTCTTTACATTGTAGGCTGCGACATATGGCAGTAGGGTTCCAAATCTTGAGAGGTTTCCATTTCGGATATCTGTATCTTGTCATATCCGTGTTGTTATGGAAATTCTTTTGTATCATATCAATATCCCATAGCAGCTGCATCCGGTTTTTATTCGTGATGATTTAGGTAACAGTTGGCTGCCTCTCTGATTTATTGGTGTTTGAAAGATTTTCAGGGGCGAGTGGCGGTGAGTTTGCATGGGGTCGAATCCTAGAATCTGCAGCCCTGGAAAACGTTTCCGTGATTTCCCCATTTTCTCATTAATTAACCTTAATTAAAGGTGCTGGGTACCTAATCTTATCCCTTTCCCTTGGAGTTGTTAGTGCAAAATTAAACTGCTAGCAGGAATGGAAGAGGAATCTTCACCGGGCGAGTTGGCCGTGCGTGTAGAGGCGCGCGGCTGTGAGCTTGCATCCGGGAGATAGTAGGTTCGAATCCCACTATCGGCAGCCCTGAAAATGGTTTTCCGTGGTTTCCCATTTTCACACCAGGCAAATGCTGGGGCTGTACCTTACTTAAGGCCACAGTCGCTTCCTTCCAACTCCTAGGCCTTTCCTATCCCATCGTCGCCATAAGACCTATCTGTGTCGGTGCGACGTAAAGCCCCTAGCAAAAAAAAAAAAAAAAGAGGAATCTTCAGGAATAAATTCTGGCTGTGGAAACTGCCAAAGGTAGTTGCTTGAAAGTAAAACGAATAACATATTAATAGAATAACCTGTGATGGCCAGAACAAGTAAACACGGCACATTTCAGTATTGTCCCCTACATTGAAATATACAAAATACAATTGAGAATAGTTTCCTGAATAGATATGTGTTTACATTGAAATCTGTTCCTGGCATTGCATAAGAATCGACTCAATTAGCCATAGGAACGAAGTTTATATTACCTGTAGGAGAAATTGTAGTATTCATTGTTAGTGCAGTATGTTTACATTTACAGTAAAATATCACAAAGTGACTAATGAACACTGCTATTGGGTGAAATGAATTCTCGGAGGCACTCCTCGAGTTATTCAACATAGACAATTTTTGTACCACTTGGGGAACAATAAACCATTGTTGGTTACAAGGACAAAGTCCAGATAGAGGAGGAAACTAATGCTAAAGAAGTATTAAAATTTACATATGATAACAGTGACATTTACAGTAAGATACAAAAGTTGAAAACTAGAAAACTGGCTGGAATTGATAAGATTTCTGGGTATATCCAGATTGGGATATAGTACCATATCTGCAGTACTTTTTGATTGTTTTTTGGTCAAAGGAATTATACCAAATAAATTGGGAGTTGCTATAGTTGCACCTGTGAATAAAGGAAAGGGTGATAGACGTAAAGCTGAAAATTACAGGCCAGTAAGTTTGACATGCATTGTATGTAAGGTATGGGGAGGCATTCTTTCGGATTATATTAGACGTGTGCTAAATTAATAACTGGTTCGATAGAAGGCTGTTCGGTTTTAGGAAAGATTATTCCACTGAAACTCGACTTGTAGGCTTCCAGCAAGATATAGCAGATATCTTGGATTCAGGAGGTCAGATAGACTGTATCGCGATTGACCTGTCTAAAGCATTTGATAGGGTGGATCATGGAAGACTACTGGCAAAAATGAGTGCAATTGGACTAGACAAAAGAGTGACTGAATGGGTTGCTATATTTCAAACAAATAGATCTCAGAGAATTAGAGTATGCGAAGTTTTATCTGACCCTGTAATAATTAAGAGGGGAATTCCTCAATTCAGTGTTATTGGACCTTTATGTTTTCTTCTGTATATAAAAATGATATGAGTAAACAAGTGGAATCAGAGGTAAGGTGTTTTGTGAATGATGTTATTCTGTATAGAGTAATAAATAAGTTACGAGATTATGAGCAACTGCAACGTGACCTCGAAAATGTTGCAAAATGGACAGCAGGCAGTGGTATGTTGATAAACGGGGTTAAAAGTCAGGTTGTGAGTTTCACAAATAAGAAAAGTCCTCTCAGTTTTAATTACTGCATTGATGGGGTGAAAGTTCCTTTTAGGGTTCATTGTATCTATCTAGGTGTTAATATAGGGAAAGATCTTCATTGGGGTAATCACATAAATGGGGTTTTAAATAAAGGATACAGATCTCTGCACATGGTTATGAGGGTGTTTAGGGGTTGTAGTAAGGATGTAAAGGAAAGTGCATATAAATCTCTGGTAAGATCCCAACTAGAGTGTGGTTCCAGTGTATGAGACCCTCACCAGGATTACCTGATTCAAGAACTAAAAAGAATCCAAAGAAAAGCAGCTCGATTTGTTCTGGCTGATTTCCGGCAAAAGAGTAGCGTTACAAGAATGTTGCAAAGTTTGTGCCGGGAAGAATTGGGAGAAAGAAGTCGAGCTGCTCGACTAAGTGGTATGCCGCTTAGTTTACAAAAGGAGTATATTTAATATTCCACCTAGCCAATACAATTAATGCCATGTTATATTGTTAAATAAACATAGAAATTCTAAATTTAAAGGGGAGATGTTTTGCCCTTCTTTTATTGGGCATCATCAGCCTTATTTCATCTTAAAACAAACATTATTTAGAGGACATTGACATTTATGATTTAAAAAAATTGAACTGTAATTTCTTAAGGTTAAAACACTAAGTAATAGTAGTTATAAAATATGATGTTGAGACATGATATATACAATACATGTTAAAATCATTGTAAACAATTTTAAAACCTTCGTCCAAAAGAAAATCTGTGTCATATAACATTCTAAAAACACCTCTCGTCTGGCACTGTAGTGGACCTCCTTCGGATGAAAATTCGAGCACATGTTAGCTTGAGGCAATTGTCAATACAAGTCTTCAATAGACTAGATTGGTTGAAATGTTGAGGTTTGATTTTGTTTCTTTTTGTGAAGAGGAGCCTAGGAATATTGGCCAGGAGAAAAGGCGAATGTTTTAAATTACCCTATTAAGTTGGTTGATCCATGAATTATCGTAATATATCGTAACATAACCAGTGCAAATAAAGATGTTGATATGCTGGTTGATGCTGCTTCTGAGACGAGTATATCTGGTATTTGACAGGTATGTTTGACTGTCTCCTGAAAGTGTAGTCCCTCTAGAAGATGTAGAGCATCGTGGAAAAGGATGTGGTTATACTGTAATGAAACAAACCAAAAGAAAGACGTGTATGGCGGTCTGTGTTTAAATCGTATGTTAATATCCAACGGTCATGTATTATGTAAAACGGGTACTTACACATTCGCCGTAACTATGTATGTCTTAGTGTATTAGAAACTTTTTTTTTGTCTGGAGTTCCTACTCCTCGTGTTGTATCAATGCGGTAGTGGACGATCAGAATGTTGAGGGAAAGGTTAAACACACACAGTGTTACACGTATTTCTTTTCTTTGTTTCATTACAGTATAAGCACATCCTTTTCCACGATGCTCTACATCTTCTAGAGGGACTACACTTTCACGAGACAGTCAAACATACCTGTGAAATACCAGATATACTCGTCCCAAAAGCAGCTTCAACCAGCACAACATCTTTTTCGCATTGGTAATATTACGATATATTATGATAATTTGTGGATCAACCAACTTAATAAGATAATTTAAATCATTCGCCTTTTCTCCTGGCCAATATTCTGTAGCTCCTCTTCACAAAAATGAACAAAATAAACCTCAACGTTCAACCAACCTAGTCTATTGAAGACTTGTATTGACAATTGCCACAAGCTAACATATGCTCGAATTTTCTTACGTAAGATCCACTTCAGATCCAGACAAGAGTTGTTTTTAGAATTTTATATGGCACAAATGTTCTTTTGGACAAAGATTTTAAAATTGTTTACAATGATTTTAACATGTGTTATATATGTCATGTCTCAACATCATATTTTATGCCTACTATTCTTTAGTATTTTTAACCTTAAGACATCACAGTTCAATTTTTGTAAATCATAAATGTCAATGTCCTCAAAATAATGTTTGTTTGTAGATTAAATGAAGCCGATGATGCCCAATAAAAGAAGGGCGGAACATGTCCCCTTAATATTTAGAACTTCTATGTTTATTTAACCACATAACGTGGTATTAATTGTATTGAATAGGTGGGGTAATAAATACACTCCCTTTGTAAACTAAGTGAGCTTGCTGTTTTCAATATGGAACAAAAATGAGAATGATGGTTTGTAACAAGTGGTATGTTCCGAGATGTTAGCGGAGAGGTTGTGTGGAATGACTCTGGTAGACGAATACGTTTCAGTGGCGTCTTTAAAAGTAGGAAAGATCACAATATGAAGATAAAGTTTGAATTCAAGAGGACAAACTGGGGCAAATATTCATTTACGGAAAGGGGAGTTATGGATTGGAATAACTTAACAAAGGAGATGTTCAATAAATTTCCAGTTTCTTTGTTATCATTTAAGAAATGATTAGGAAAACAACAGATAGGGAATCTGCCACCTGGGCGACTGCCCTAAATGCAGATCAATATTGATTGATCGAAACTGCTAAACATTTAAACCAATTTTTTGACATGGAACTCCCTACAATGGCGCTCTGGTAAACACCACTCGGTTGTGTCATTAGACGTGACATGCACAGAAAAATAAAGAAAGGACACTTAAGTAATCGTTGATGGCATTGCTCAGTGCAATGAGCTGATGGTACAATTGTATAAATTTTGGTCTTCATATCAATAGAACTTTCTTCAGTTTTCATTTCCAGTCTTTTGCATTGAAATGTGAATCAAGTACCTCCTCAGTTTTTCTCCACCAGTCCCTTCCTCGAATATTTTTTCTACATTTACTCCATTCTTCTCTGTACTTTCCTTTCCATATCCATTCACCCCTTTCTGGGCATTCCCCGTTGTCTATATCCTATGAATTTCTCTGTAAATACTTACTTTGGTACTCTATCCTCTTCCATTCTCATCATGTGTCCATACCATTTCAGCTTACGGGACTCTATCTTGCCTTTCAGTTCAGGGAATCTAATCCTCTCCCTGATGTCTATGTTTCTGACTTTACCCCTTCATGCCCTCCCTATTATTTCTCTAAGGAATTTCATCTTGGCCTCTTGCATTCTGCTTTCGTCATGTTTTATTGCTGTCCATGTGCCTGATGCATATGTCAAAATTGGTGTGTAATACATTGGGTGCAGAATTTTCTCACATATCTTTCGGACGTCCCAGTTACAGACTATAAATCTCATCCATTAGTAAAACTCATTGGCTTCTTCAGTTCTCTTTCCAATTTCTTAATTTATTTTCCCCTCTTCTGCAATTATTCTCCCCAAATACTTAAAGCTTTTTCCCCCAACTTCTAATGGTCTTCCATTTACTTCAATATTCCCACTTCCTTCTCTATTACCTCTCGACATCACTACTATCATACACTTTTCCACACTTATTTTCATTCCATATTCCTCTATCTCCTGATTCCATGCAGTATCTTTTTCTTATGCTTCCATTTCATCTTTTCCATATATTACTGTGTCATCTGCAAAGATGCCTTCTTGGTTCCCATTTTTGGTATACGTTTGTGGATTACATCCATGACTGTAATGAAGATTGGAGGGGATAAAACACAACATATCTGAAGTCCTGTTTCTACATTGAACCAGTTTGTTTGTCCTATCGTAGTATTCATACTACTTACTCACTTTTCATTCATGGCTTTTATAAATGGTTCTTTTCCCCTCCCTGCCGTCTTCTTTATCAGTGCATCCGAGACAACTTGCCATGGTAGACTAACATACGGCTTCTCAATATTGATAAAATATCATCACTGAATCCAGCCTAAATTCCCATCTGTTCTCCGTTACATTCTTTAGGTTCACAGATTGAAAAATTTAAATATTATGTTTACACGGAATATGGAGTACGACACCATATGAAGTGAAACATAGATAATAACTGGTGCCGAGAAAAACAGAGTTGAAAACTTAGAATGGCCATGATATCAGAAGTTCTTGATGATCAGAATGATATAATATGTCTCAAATAAAGAGATAATGCATCAGCTTGATGAGAGGAGAATGGTTTGAGAGAATTTGATCCTGGGAAGGAAAATGTTGACAGAACAAATCTCAAAGAGCTGTGATCTTGTTCAGTTAGTTTTGAAGCTTATTACAAAGGATATAAATTGTAGGAAGATTCCAAGATATGGACCCAGGTGATCAGAGTGATATGCAAACGGAATAGTCACTGAATTTTTTCAAGACGTTTTGTACATTTCGAACACGAGCGATGTGCGTTGGATTTTTAATAAGAAAGGTCATCTTGTTGCGGTTTCGGTTCCATATAAAACTGTATGTTATATAGCTAATAATATGATATATGGTGTCATATAATACTAGGGATCCTTTGATTATGATCTTGATGTTGACAGATATGTTAATTTATGTTTCCTGTGGAAGCAATCACTGTTTTAGAAGTCATGTAAAACTGGACGTCCTTAGCTATGATCGAAGTATCAGTCATAGAAAACTTGAGGTCCTTAGCTATGATCATAATATTAATGGTCATGTAAAATTACAAGCTTGTTACTTAGTCTGTTGATAAACAACATAAATAGCAATGAGATCAATAAGGTAATATATTTTTCAGGCTTATGTTTAGCATAAGGTCATTGGAAGTAATCAACAATCCCAATACCTTCTAACTACTTCAATTGCAGTACAAAATGGACCTGGAAGTAAAGATCAAAGAGGAACCAGCTGGACCTGAAGGAACAACAAATTCATCACTTGTAAGTCTCATTCCAGATAACTTTATAGAGATCAGAATTTTGGCAGGGGCATAAATTACTATGTGCTTCCCCAATAATAACACCAGCAGTCACCATTTGCTGCATGGTCATCTAAGTGTAGTACGACTCTGTTTTGTTTCTTTGTCAGAGAATACACCACAACGCACTACACAAAGCTGCCAACTCTTAGGAACTTAAGGTTGGGGTTGGATTAGTCTGTACATTTTACTGTCAGTATCGAAATTACTTTCGTTTAGGGGATTCACCTCTTCTATTTTCCCCCTCTGATTATAATAGAGGATGGTTGGCCCATTGTACTGATTTTAAAACTAATATTCTCAAACACTACTGCACCACCATTAGCACCACATGTTAAAAATTATTACTCCTACCATAATTAGTGTAGAAGAAGTTAAATCACAAATCATTTGTTAGTGTTTTTGAGATGATATGCCAGTCTGCTAAAAAAAATGTCAACACAGGTGTGATTATTTTGGGTTACCCTCACGTCTGCCATGTGCTGGAAGATATTATGTGTGTTGACATATGCCCATGACATATGAGGGAAAAATAGCTCAAAATCTGAATATACATTCTCTCAAAATAAGTATTTTGCTCAATTCATTTAGATAGGCAGAATAGCAATTAGCTCATTTTATCCTCAAATGCAGGTCAGCCTACTTTATATAGAGAACCATGATAAGGGCTGTAGAATGGAGGATTTCTGAGAAAAAATTATTTAATATACCCCTTCTTAGTGGGCTCTGACACTTTAAGGACTTGAGGCACATTAAACAGAGTTTTTTCCTTCCTCTTTTTCATTATTTCCCTATCCTTTTTGTGCATCCTTTTCATCCATTCCTTAGTTCAGCTACTGTTCTCTTCTATATTGAATGCAGTAAGTTGGTATATTCTAGAATTGATACTTTAATTCACTTTTATTAGTAGGTTAACTTATATTAAAACATATGCTTTTATTCGCAGTCCCTGCCCCCCTTTAATGCTGACAAGGTTTTATGAATGTAAGTGAGAAATTTAAATGTCTTGTAGTAGATCATAAAAGAACATCTGAAACTGTAGATGTACACTCCACAACTGCTGACTCTCCACTGACAGTGTTCTCATCCCCACAGTTCTTCACAGAACACTACATAACATCCTTGTATTAGTAAAATATTTCATATCTAGTCGCTTTTACTTTGGGCTACATTATATCTTATGCTGGTGTATGACTGTGATAAGTCTGCCTCTTTCATGTTTATGTTTTTTATTTTACACTTGGAAGCATTAAAATATGCTGTTTGAAACAGAACTGTCTTAATGCTTTATGTAGCCCTATGATCTCAGCAAAACCAGAGTAGAGAATATGATTCCATTATTTCAAGTTATTTTCATCTGTCTATAAACAAACTCTATGCTGAGAACAAAAAATTCTTTAGAACAGTTGTAACGCTTCTAATTGTTTGAAAAAACTTTTATGATTTGATTGATATGAGGGTACATATGAAAACAGTTCATGCAATTTAGTGTTTGTGCCTATCGCTGCTTCCTTCCAAATTCTGTGTGAGATAGCCTCAATTCCATCCCTGGTAGTATATATTCTGATACGGCTAGAAAATGTTTCACAATTTATATTTTGTTCTCATCCTTTCTCTGACATAAGGAGTGGGCAAGAATAGTAACACCATTCTCAGTACAGCCTTTGGTTATAACGATTCTCTGCTGGTAGAAATCTTCCTTAAACATTAGTGAAATTCTGAAAGTAACTGTAATACTGGAAATCAATGAATTAACATGCTCATTTGTTAGTGACTATATTTGTAGATGTGTGTTATGAGCATACCTAATATCACTTATTTTCCACAGGAACATTTTGAACATGTATCGGAAGTGATAGCTCTGAAAGAAGAAATTAAACCAGAGTTAACAGAGCCAGTGTCATCGCAGGAAAACTCTCTTGAGGTAATGTACATAATTTGATAAGCCATCATCAGGTAATGGAAATGGGTAGGCAATTGCTCAACAGATACCAGGGTTTGATCCTTCATTTCAGGGCACATGATCGATAGTCCTACAGAAAATATACCTTTTTGTGAAATTGTTTTTACTTACCTAGTTTTCACTTTTCCTTTAAGTTGTTCCACAATTTTGCATTATTATTTGTGCAGCAATTAGGATTATTCCAAAGACCTCTATTCTATTTCATTTGGGATCTGGTATATTTCCTAATACTTTTGAATTCGTAAATAGTTTTTAACCCAAAGTAGCTAAAAGACACATTGTTTTGTTACTGTTACAGGATATTTTATTAGTTGTTTCCAAATGAAACACCTTTGTTATCTTATTGATTATATTATCTTTTGATTTTATTAATTATTGATTTCTAGATAATATGGTAATTTGTTCATACAAGTTGCAGGTGATATGCTTGTTTACTACGAGTGTTCGTTTGTATACTACACATATTTCAGCCATCTCTTGGGAAGTGAAAAATATTCTTATTCTTATAATGTAGTCTGTGGTGTTACTAGTCCATTGTGACTTATAATATTTGTACCGGGAGGTACACCTCAACCCCGCACATTTGAAAGGAGTGCCTTAAGGAACACTATCTATCGAACAAAACTTGAAACCACTAATGCATGTAGTTGGGACATTGATCAGAAGATGTCACTACTGAATAACTGAGTAATATTTTATTTTAAAGTTACCTAAACTGACTGGATTTCTTTGTTTTGTTTTGGTGTACATCAAGAAGTTTGAACTTTTCTCCATAGATGTCCCTACAAAAAACTGAGGTCATGCACTCTGGTGCAAGGTGTAATAATTAATGATTTAAAGAAGTCTTGTGTTTGTAAGTTTTCTCAACTAAATTGTTTTTATTTATTTTGGTACTTCATGGTTCGCAACACTTCCTTCTCATCCTGCAAGCTTTGGAGTCTGGCCAGTCACAAATTTTCTGTATTTATTTTTCAGCCAATTATAAGCTTCTTGTATCTTTTTGAGCATCAAATAAATTGAGAGGGTGTGGTTGGATTTAGTCCTGAGCCTTCTCGAACCCTCCCCTCGGGTATAAAAGCTGCGGCTTTTTCTAGTTATCTTGTCTTATTCTCATCAAATTTCTGAGTGTGTGTGTGTGTTAAGACAGGAGGTGGCATGCTTTATTCTTTGGCAGGAAGTACATCAACCCAGGTAATGGCTGCCAGTTTTCTATCTCTGTAGCTGTCTCTGCAAACTCACCTGAGGGAAAGGTTCTAATCTTTAACTATGTAACCATCTGTTTTCTTAAATGTAAACTTTCTTTCTACTAATGTAAAATTTCATACAGACTTAAACTGTAAATTGAGGAATACAGAGTGTGTTACCATCTCGAATTCCCCTTCAATTTATCTTGAGGTGACTACAATTTTGTAACATCTTTTTTCTCCTGCAAATCACTCATGAACTTCTCTTTTGAGTCACCTCAGTACAATGGGATTCCCTAGCCTCTGCATCATCGGGCCACAAGCCCAAGTAGGGTTTAAAATCTTGGTTATAAAGAAGCACAAGTTTACGACTCCATACATTTTGAGCTGGGCCAGTATTTTATCCTGTTCTTTTCCACAAAGGCCCAGTTGTATGGGTAATAGATATCCCTGTGTAAAGGAATTGTAAATTGTAGGTTGTGCCTAGAGAGGCCAGAAATTGTAAGGTTTGTGTAATGTTGCCTTGAGTAGGCTGTAATGAATTGGGAGCACAGCCTCCTAAGTTAAATTTAAAGAGCATGTAAACTCTTTTGTGATATTGGTGTAATATTGAGTGGGGCCTTTGGAAGGCCGTATGTGTAACCTTTGGAGCAAGGTGCTCTTGAACTGTGTCTTGGGAGATACCTCTCGTTATCTAAACAAACACAACATATGTGACGTTGTAGACTTGTAAATTGGAGCTGGAAGCTCAAAACTTGTAATTTCCAACCCTTGGGTTTCTATTCTTGTTTGCTATTTTGTACCTGACATTTTGTTCCTTCACCTAGTAAAGAATTTTGTTAAGTTTGAGATCTGAAAAGAAATATAACCTTTATTTTAAAGTTTGATATAGATAGACCCATTCAAGCCAACACCTTTTTTCACCTCTCTGCGTTCCACAGATAATCCCAGAACAATATTACTTCAACATGCATTGAATAGATAAGCGACTCAAGAGTTATCTTGCCTTTCTGTTTCATACTTCGTAAGGGATAGTGTTTGTAAATAGGCCTTTTAAGTTCACCATTACTCACTTGAACATTCGTTACATGAATGAATTTGTCATTACCAGGATACACATTTGATCACTGCCATTGTCCACTTCATAGTAAGCGTGTCTTCTTCTTTCAGTTTGACTATGTTGCTAGGCGGTATATCATTGCCCGTTTATTGAGATATTCATTTTGCCATCTTTTCTGGGAGTTCTGGGTTAGCTGCTGAAAATATAGCCATGTGGGCAAGGTTGTAATGAAAGAGGAAGTTAAATCAAGATGAGATAGTGTAGTAATTGGCTCTCCTATAAGGAAATAAGATGTAGTTATGTAAGATGTCTCAAAAGGGTCATCATTTAGCTTTGGTGGGGGGATGTGAGTATGTGTTGTAATAATGGTCCCTTCTTTGTTGGTGAAGCGATAAGAATCCATCACTCGTCTGAGCTGATATATAAGTTCCTTGACAGCTGCTTCCAAGATTCCACCAAAGTGTGTTGCTGCAGGAGGGATGAAATGTCATGTCAGTCTCATGCCTGCAGTTGTGTGAACAGGTATCTTTCTGAGGGTTATTTTGCAGGAAGGCCTTGATTTCTTTAGGTGCTCTGAAGAAGTTTGTGCCATTATCCGTGTAAATGTTCAGAGGTTGACCTCGATGAGAACTAAGTCGATAAAAGTGCGGAGAGAAATGTTGTTGTTGTGAGATCAGGTATCATATATGTGGACTGCCTTGGTAGCCAGGCTGTCTGGTCTTGTTCGATTTCACACGATTTTTTACTAGAATTTGGCCAGCATAGCCTATGCTAGTTTTAACAAATGGGTATGTTGGGGTTAGAAGCACCATTTGCGTATTTCGCATTAATTGTTCTTAGTTATCTGCATTCAACTTAGAACACTTGAGACGTGTATGAGTGTGGGTTCTTTCAGTCCCCCTTGCTGATGAGATCCTACACTTTTCTCTCAGATTGCTGAGTGCCAGGATGAAGTAGTTGAAGGTGTTCTGCCATCATAATTATATTTGTGAGATGAAGCAGAATTTCTAATGTTTCCACTCCACTGGTATTGGAGTATTGTGCAGTCTTCCACCAACAAGAAGATGGCCTTCTTGATGTATGATTGGATGTATAATCTTTATATGAGTTGATAGTTTCCTACACAACATTAGTCTAACATTTGTATACAGGGTTCATCTCCAATACAAACAGTGGACTTTAATTTCACTCCGTGGGTTGTTTACAACAATCTCAGATAATTATTTGTTACAAATCTCATGACTGGTCCATATTGAAATATACATTAATTCAACAATGTTACAAAAGTATATCAAAATCCATGTGTTAAGTACACATTGGGTTCTAAATATTCCGATTTAGATCTTGTCATACTAATTTAAAGGGATATGTTTTGCCCATTGCATGGGCATCACCCGCTGTGATCACATTCCTTAGGGATAAAAATCAGGATCCTAATTACTGTAGTCAAAGTGTTACATAGATAGGGTTGCCATAATTGTCTGCCACAAAACCGGGACAAATACATATTGGCAAATAAGTTCAAATGTAGGCTAGTATTTGGCATACTTTTAATGTGAAAGTCTTTACAATATATTACAAGTTATGTTTTATTATGGCAGTTGTACTTTTGTGATGACTGTACAGAGTCAGGGTATTTCAAGATTTTGACACAGGTGATTACTGTATATAATTCATAACAACTTACATTTGCCATATGATATTGTATGTCAAGAATGGCCCTAATTGATAACAAATGTAACCTATTACTTTCTTCAGTAACAGTGAGCATTCCTTAGTGAGAACACTCTCTTTACTTTAGCATTGTGTGCAGGAAGAGAGAAGTAAAACTGATTATTTTCAGCAATTCGAAGCATTCCTCTTCTGACATACAGCTTTTAAAGAACAGTGCTCACTTCTTGCTAGCTAAGAAACCATTGAATTCTTCATTTGATTTATTTTCTTTCATAAAAGACTTTAATTTCTTGACCTGGGCAAACAAAATGCTCTCATTCAATTTACACTTACTATGGTCATGTAGCCATTTGAAAGAATATTCTACCTGATCCCATGTAATTGTCATCTGTAGAAGCAACTGATCAAAATGTTGCAATTGTGACAAAGACCCACTCCATTTCAACAGATATTCAATATTTTTTTTCCCAAAAAGTTAACCATCTTGTGACATGACATTGTGCTTTTGGTAGGTCAGGTACGAAATCCTTTTAAAATAACAAAACCTGCATTCTGTCTTTCTGTTAAAGTGTCAATTACTTCCTATAGTACCATCTTAACCTCATTTATTGAAATCTCTTTCCTTTCAATCCTGGCAGTGGACTTCTGAAACAGATTCATCTGTGCCATGAGAAACTAGAAATAAGCCTCAGCAACTTCATTTGAGAAAAAAGACTTCAGGAGAACTGGACATTTGTCTTGTGACATGAAATAAGATTTCAGTGGTTCAAACATACGTAAAAATCTTTCAATTGCCAGAAATAAATTTAACCATCTTGTTTTTACATGCCTTTGGAGGTCTTGATATGTAACCTTAAGAAATTCACAAAACTCCAAGAGTGATGCAACTCTAACAGTATATATAGAAAAGTAAATGTACACTTTCACTATTAAAGCCTGAACATCTACAGGGAGAGAGTCAGCACCAATTTGTAGGGCATAATGTAAAATATGGACTGAACACCCAACCCTACAATTGGTCTACCTAATTTGGGCTTCAATTTTGTGAAAACATTGTTTTCACCTTTCCTAGTCAGGCCCCCAAAATTTGTATTTGTATTATCGCCCCCATATGCTCTAATTTTCTCACTGATGTTATTGTGTCCTATAACATTATGAATTAATTCAGAAATTGTGTCAGAATTTTCATTGCTACACTCAACAAGATCTAATAGTTTCCAGGCGATACCTTCCTGTTTGTCAAAATATGGCTGGCTGGCTGGCTGGCTGGCTGGCTGGCTGGCTGGCTTAAAATTGATTTTGATTTTGTTTCTTGTTTAGGCATATATATTGTTATTCCCGTACATCTTTATTCTACTTCTGTTCTTTTTTATTTATAGCCGTCTGAAGATATTAAGGAGGAAATATTCATAGAAGAACATGCTGATGATCAGCTGTTGCCATACATCAAAGAAGAAATAAAGTACGTACACTACAAATCCTATACAGTATGGAATAGGTTTCACCTATTCACGGTTGTGTTCATTAGTGGTTGGTTTATCTCCAGAATGTAGCCACTTTCATAAGTTTAATCCTTTCCTTTCAAGGTCACATTTAAACACTAATATCTAAAATTTTTATTGGTTGAAATTATCGAAAATTTTCAGCAACTCTATGATCATATTTATGTTCCATCATGTAGTTTTTTTGAATCTCTGGTAAAGCTAGATATTTTTGGTGTGTACTTTTTTACAATGCCTTTAAGCAACCATGAAAAATGTGTTCGTTCTTTCACTGTCACTGCATCATTTGTTCATCACATTCTTATCATCTGAAATGTCATTTAGAGTTATTACCTCCAGAAATTCTCAGTAATTTTGTACGTTCGTACCAACAGTGACATGCAGAAAAAGCCATGTTTGTACATTATAAACTAGATCTACAAATTTAAAATTGTTAGGTTTTATGTACATTGTAAACAACGTAATATTTCAAACTAACCATTAAGAAGATAATGATGGCTGAGTTCGATAGTGCAATAACTCAAAAAATTATTTTTAAGTTATTAATTTGGTTAGATTCCTAATATTTACGATTTTTCTGCTCTGTTGTGTTTAAGTCAGATTCCTCCATTTGTGGACACCAAATGAAACGTTCAGATAAGTAGTGCTACATCTTAGAATGCGAGTTATCAAATAAATTTCCACATTGTTGTAAGTGTAAAAGAATGTATCGTGGTATTGAATTTATATTAGTTCCAGTGTTTTGGTCACACTGGCTGATTGTCGCCAATTCCCACTATTCATTTTAGTGCTCATTGTCAGTCACGTGCTTGTAGTCTGTTGATTGCAAACACATTTACACAATTAGTATAAACTAATAAAATGGACAGCTAAAACTGAGGCTCGAAATTTGTGGAGGTTGCCAAACGAATTTCAGAATTCTTCAATTAAGTAAAATTATTATCTCGTAAAACTAGGTAAATAATAATGTAATGATATAATATTATTTCAAAGTTGTAATTTTTGTCACTGATGTTACACAGTACCATAAGACGTGTATATGCTGTTTTCAAACATTTAATGCAGTAGTGTTTTTTGAACTCTAGGTGTGCCATTGGAATACACACTAATTCATTTTGTGCTCTCACATCTTTGTTGGTTACATGAATGTAAAACTACTGCCAAGAAATATTCATTTCAGTCCTCAGAACTGCCCAGTACCAGCTTACACTCTCTCATTAGTGAGAGTAATATGCACCCCACTGAAGATCACCCAAATGCATCAACACTTTGAGGTTAAAATTCTGCTGCTTGTTTGTAATTCTTGTGTAACAGGACACATAGGCTATGTTAGAGAAGAATCTTGTGTTATGACCACCAATAAAAATGTTGTTCATGAATCCTTTTCACACACAATTTGCATATTTCTATTTTTGGGTGGAGTTTAAATTAGTTTTCTTCTTCCTAAACATATTTTGTACAGAGGCACACTCGTACCAGCAAAGCAACAAACCTTTTGTGTGTTTTCTTTTTCCTTGGTAAGGCAGATGACAGACCATTGTCTATGTAGCTTAGTCTGTTTTATATCCTAGATTTTAGATGCTTCTGAAGGATTCAGTCAACCGGATCTTATCTGCTGCTTCCCACTTTGTTTTATATCACACCTCAGGTCCTGTTATCCTGACTCTCATTTCAGCAGTCTACAAATATCATTCAGCAACTTAAATGACTTCTTTTAAAATGTCTAAAAGATTTGCCATGTCAATTTGGTACTGAATTATATAAGAACAGGTTTTAAGTTTCATGAAATTTCCTAATTGCTGGCAGTAGAAAGACATATTTCTGAGCTTACCAATTAGTGATGAGATTACCTTCCATTAGTGGAGAGATGCATCAGCCTGAGCTAAATAATTAGTGATGAGGCTAACTTCTGTTTGTGTAGAGACACATGATTCTGAACTAACCACTTAGTGATGCAGTTTCCTTACACTTGTAGAGTGTTGAATGTCACATCGCCCTGAGCTGACCACTTTGTGCTAGTCCTCGATGGTCTTCATACTTATAGACTTGATTGTGATGAAAATAACAAATTGATTATTCTGATCATCTGCTATCTGTGACAGATGTAAGCAGGAATATGAACTGCAAAATTCCATTCAGGCTAGAAAACACTGACTGACTCCCCTCTTGTTGGTATTCATAGAAATTCACCAATATTCAAACCCTCAGTCCCCATTAACACAGATAATCCTGAAATATTTATTTTGTTGAGTTATATATTTTTGTTTATTATGCATTTATAGAAGTCACTTAAACATGAAAAACACTACTGTATTTTGTGAAATTAGGTCTTTTTAGATATTGGAGGGGAGAGAATTTGAACATACAGAGTTGAATTATAGGATGTGTAAAATATCCACTGTATCCCATTTTTATAACAGAATATTCATCAATCTGCTTCTTGTAATTCTGCTTCATTAGTGTTAGTCCTGCCTGGTGGTAGAGTCCGATGTTGTGATTCATTGTCTCCAGTTAGTTCGGTCTTGGGCCATGTCTGTATGTAGCCTCACAGCTTTCAGGTCATTGTACACTTTATCTGTCCTATGCTGTCTTGTTCGTCGCTTGCGCCTCCTTTCACCGACTTTCTTTGTATACGCTGACTTTCCCAACATATCGTCCTCTGCACGCAACACATACCCAAACCAGTGTTATTTTCCACTTCAGTCAGGCTTTATATATATATATATATATGTAAGTTGACTTCATCAGTAAGTCAGCCAGCCGGGCTGAGTGGCTCAGACGGTTGAGGCGCTGGCCTTCTGACCCCAACTTGGCAGGTTCGATTGGATTGGTCCTGTTGTGCTATAATTTTACACAAATCCAGCTTGGCTTGTAGTATGTTTGGCTAAATTGCTAATCTTTTGTTGAAGATTCATTTGAAATCCGCCATTACGTGGCTCAGAAGTATGATCGGGCGGTAGTGAGGAGAATCGGCAGGGCTGTCCTTATTTTTGAATGGAAACTCCATCGCCAATCTGTTGGTTTTTGACCTTCTTTGGTGATAATGTTGAAAAGATTGCTCTTACATCCCCCCATTGAGAGAAACAAAACTCTGCCGAAAGATAATTAGGACAGATGGCTTTCCCTGGTTTCAGTTCCTTCAACATTGTGTGGACTTTGGTGATGTCAGTTTCCTACATTCGACCTTCAACAGCAGAGGTGATTGGTATTGGTAGATACGGAAATTAAATGATTGAAATTTTTTCCAAGTAGTGCTGCCAGTGTACTCGTGTTTCCCGCCAGTCGAGTACCAAATCGTCTGTTTCATCATTGATGCCATAGAAACGCTGGACTTTGTCCGTTTTGCGGTGCCTCAATTTGACTGGCTGTTAAATGTTTCGCTCGTTTTCGCGTGTGTCAAGTTTCACATATAGACCTGCTTACCGGTTTGCTTTTGTTACAGCAACGACCTCCGTCACTTTACTAGTGGCTGCTTTGTAGGCATTCCAACTAGCAACAAACTCATGGTACAACTGTCTCTTCAACCGTACTTTATAATTAACATCGTCATTCTAAAGCCACTTGTCATAGTTAATCCTTCGTTGTCATCGCCCTGACTTAGTTGTTCCAAGAATAGAGCGTGCGGCATCTTTCACTTTACTCGGGCTCGCTTGAACTATGGTGATTTGTGGCACTGTAACTTTTGCAACAACGTTGGCCTCCTTCAGGCGCCACCATTTGATCCCATTTAATCCATTTCTTGCGAAGTATTGGGCTCTTGGTGACTTTATCTGCCGCTTATAGATGACAGGTCGATGTTCATCGCAGCGGTTTTGTAACAAACAACTGTTGTCTCTGGGATGTCTTTGAGATTCCTTCATCTCACGAGGATTTAGTCAATGTGAGTTCAATGGGAGCCACTGTAGTACGTGACTAGATGAATATCACACTTTTTTAACTGTGTCTTCGCAATGATAGTTTCTGCTTAATTGAGAATTTGTTGGCCATCGTTCTTCTGTCCATATCTTTGTCCGCCATAGACTGTGGGTTCTCCGCCATAGACTGTGGGTTCTTCTTCCCTCCATCCGACATGTCCATTTATATCACCAGCAACGATAAGGTAGCGGTCTTCTTGTCAGGCAGTGCCCAGAAGGCATTTTTGGTTTCAGTGCCCAGGCCAGTTTTGGAGCATTCCACTGAAAAATTATCATTTTCTTCTCTCCCCAATGTAGACGAGTTACATCAAGCGATTTTCACACATCTGCACGTCAGAGACAGAACCGTCAAATATTGGTTCTATAATAATGCCTAAACCATTAGTTGTTCTTTGGCTTCCATTATACATCAGATAGTAACCGCACCCCATTTCGCATGACGTTTCTCCACTCCTTTATTTCCCTGCAACTCACAGGTGCTGTCTCTAATTTGCTACTTCATCCAGACATAGTTCAGTGATGCGATACAGAACGGGGGTACTCGCTTGCTTAGCTGCCACAGCCCATGCTACAGTAACCCTTGCGTACTTTTCATGCTGGCTGGGCGCTTCCAACGTGCTTCCCTTCCAGAGGATGCCCTAACCTTTGTAATGATTACATGAGACATATTTCTGTAATCATGTGACTGTATTATTTTATGGCCGGCTTGTGCTGAAGCATTTGTGAGCTAGTGACACCTGGTAGTTATGGTGCTTCGGACATGGGGAACAGACGCCTTTTGCAGCCGATCCTCTAGAGAAGAAACACTACGCTCCTTTCTGCATTAACTTCCAGAAAGGAATGTCTCAATTTCCACCAAAATTGCCATTAAGGCTTTGTGTGTGTTGGGTTCGCGAGAGCTATTATATTTCACTCAAATCTGCCCACATGGCAGTGGGGAAGCCGTATCCATCACCTGGGACGTGCCACGTGTTACAGCAATGTTGCTGGTTCGTGGAGAATATTTATAAGAGCAAAACATAATTTAATTTTACTGAAAAAGTAATTGTGAACCTCATAAATCACTTGTGTCAAAAATCACATAATCACTTAAAGAAGACTGGCTACAGAATTTTACACCTTTTGCCACAAAATGTATGACGTACAATCCAGTGTCATATTTTCTGCCCTCTGTTGTCTAGTGGCGTCAACGTCAATACCATGTGTGATGATCAAGAAGTTTACCCTGTCGTATCTGGAATCAGTGTCCCCCTTTCATTATTTGTCTGCTTAATTTCTCCTAAGAATGCAGTAACAACACCTGGTCGAGCCTCCCACTACTTTGCTTGCTAGGAAGTCATGCATTCGACTGGTCCATGTGAATTCAGTGCATACAGCATGAAATGGGAAGTGCTACTTCATGTTACAATGTACTTCGGCCTGATCTCACCTTTAACCAAGAAATTCGTATTTCTCGCTCTTCTTTCCTAGAATATGTAGAACCACTCTGCGGTGGGGAGACAGGCATAGACTTGGATGCTATCAAATGATGTTATCATTCCACTAAAATATTCACTATTGCCCCCATCATGCCGGGCTCAGCTCGCCGGAGAGCGAGGGTCTCAGAGGTGGACCGTTCGCTATCAGCTGTGCAGAAATTTTTAAAGGCAGGAATAGATGAAGGACTAGCGACAAATGAAAGGAAACTAAAATAGGTTCATACATTTATTAAAAACTAACACTCTTCCAATAAAACAATTAAATTTACAAAATCTGGGATTAATTCTTGAAAATCTCTTCTCCTCGTGCTATTGTCTATAAGGGATCTTGATCAAATTAAAGCTCAATGAATGTCCTTGTCTGTAATAATAATAATAAGGATCATTAATTTACTGTAAAATAATATCTGGTATCACTCTCTCCTATAATGATAATCAAATTGCTTAAACTAAAATATTCCGTCTGGATTTCATTTAATTTTACAAGAAAATGATCATATTCTCTTCCTTATTAAAATTATTGAAAAATATTTAATTCAAGAAATTGTGGTTAATAAGTCTTCCTTGGACTTTCCCTTCATCAATTAAATCATTTTTATAATTATTAAGTGACTAAACTTCTCTTAATTAATTCTTATTTGAACTCATATCAACCTAAACTTACTCGTTTTTATGCAATAAGTGACTGTACAATAACTAATAATTCAGTCTCGTGACATCAATCCACGGACGTTGCCTTCTCTTATTCACTTTAATTTTAGTAAATTGGACCCTAATTTACCTTAAATTATAATAAAATCTTCTAAAGATTCATAATTCATCAAATCACGGACACGCGAAAATGACATAAATCGGTCAAAATTTGACGCGCACAGTGGAGAATATTATCACAAAATCATTCAAGAAATATACACAGAACACAGAAGATAATCAAATCACACATCACACATTCACACATAGGTACACGACCATATTATAATATTATTTACACGAACACTAACCCATTATTATTAAATTTTGGATTTATTCCAAATTAGGGAAATCATTCTCTAGATGACAATATCACGTATATTCCAGGTATCGATTTAGAATGTGATAGAGTTGAGGTTGTCACTTTTATGCAGAAATTAATTATACAACGATGTTCAAGGGAATCTTTTACACAGAAATCATCCAAAATAAGCACGTAAAATACCTACAACACAGGTCAAAATATTAGAATACGCGCTTACGGTACATGAGTTGCGGCATTTATTTTTATTCACCTATAATATCGTGGCTCTCGATTAATCTGCACTCAAGCTCGAAGAAATCATGTCCAGTGACACATTCCTTCCAAAATGACTCTAATGGATGCATAAATGATCACACAAAATATAATGTCCATCTGCAAGTCATACTCAAATTAATAGCACAGTAAAATATACGTATAATTCATCATTACTCCGTCCGGAGGATTGCCATGTTCCAGGCCTACTTTATATAAAGTGAGCACACGATAATTCTTTCCAAGAACAAACCAACATTAAACCCATGACCTTATTCAAATTTTAGCCCGTAATTAGGTTTAATTATTTTTACTCATTATTATTATTATTATATTATTGACCGTGCTTAATCTCACTTGCAAAGCTATCGTACGAAATTATTCAGATGACTCTAAACGAACTAAAGCCCACAGACATGTCGTATAATCGTAGAATGAAATTTTACACTTAGAAAAACACTAGAACACTATCCAAATCTGACTCAATTAATTTTCAAATTATTTCAAAATCATTCAAGATTAACGCGGGGTTCATTTACTTTTATTTCTCCGGCCTTCTAAATTTTTAGGACAGTTGAGGTCTCTCTTGATGACATTCACCCTCATCTCTAACTAATAGAACCAAATACACATTCATTTCAGAGCACAAACTACCTCCCACCAAAGAAAGAAGAATGAAAAGTCAAACTACTGCTAAACGAATAGAATCTAAATGAATAAGGTAAGGCTACGTTTTACAAATATTTTACAGAAAGATAGAAAGATAAATTCTTAAAGAATACTCATGTGGCTGGTGTTAACTGGATTCTGGCTGATGACCTAGTACGTGGTCACATCACCTTCCATCGAACAAAGTCTTGCCCATGTCCGACGCCTTACATAATTAGTGACTCATGGAGGAGCTGAAGGTGCACAGGAAACAGTAGTATTCATCTCGGAAATGGATAGCAATCTTGAAGCGAGCTCGAACCAACGACCTTCCTTCTTCTGAGTTCTCGTAGAAAGCTGAAACTAACAAAAGTCTTAGCAATAGTCCAGGATACACACGCGATGTTTAATAATTTGGAGATGGACACTTATCTTATGGCAGTCATAAATAAATCGTAGATAATTTTTGCAAATGTCTGAATTGCAGTTTATTCAGTCCTCGGTGCCTTCTCTAATGCAAAGTCTCCCAGTGAAGCAAACGACGTCCAGTCTCGACCGTAGCTGCATTCAAAGTAAAGCTCAAATCAAGTGTTCAGAAGTAAAATACCCTCTATAAAATTTCCTTTGGAATTACCATAAATTCACTGTCTTAAGACGTAGGTGTGCCTCTTAATTATATCTGATTGGTGGATCAGTTGCATTCTTGTGAAGGTTTTCATTTTTATTGGCTGCTCTAGTTTCACGTCACTCGACCTTGCATTTATTGATCGATCGTAATCACGCTGCTCGCCCAATCACGTGGTCCACACACATGTGTTTGAAGGACACCTAACAGGAATTTCACCCTGCTTCCTCGTTCTCTTTGTAGGTCAGGAAAACCGGTTCGCAAGCGGCTGGTTTACGCTACCACGGGAGTGTAAAATCTCACCCTCCTGGCGATTAAATAATGTTACAACTCGCTGATGAAATAAAACATTCTCCCTTAATAAATTATTTCCACTTTTGAAGGGGACATATTTCTCCCTTGGTTAAATAATGATTTGATCTGAAGATGGAATCATTATAACAGGAAATCTCCAATTAACATGTTCCCTGAAAATTTAAGTGGTAATCATGTGTCACCTCGATCTAGGGTTCCATTCCAGCACGAAGCCTCGCGTTATCTGCTTCAAGTGCAGCACCAAGCAGTCGAAGTTATCCATTACCTTCTCTTGCATCTCACGGCATTCTTCACAGATCTCATCTTGTAATTTTACTTGGGTTGAGGCCTGGCGGTCGGTTGGATCCTCACTTATATCCCGCGATGTTTCCTCTTCCAATATGACATTGATATGACGACCATCTACAGGTTTAGAAGAGTAATAACTTTTTAAATTCTGGGCATTCTGAATACCTTCATAATTTTTATCTAGACTCTGGATTCTGTAAGCATTATTCCCATAAACCTTTATAATTTTGTAAGGACCGATAAAAAGAGGTGCTAATTTGGCGTAATAATTGCTAGTTGTTTCTGATGTAGCTGGCTTTTTCAAAAGAACATATTCATTGAGTCTGAGAGGTTGGCGAAACCTTTTATCCTTCACTCTGCGTTGCCTCCGTTCAGCTTGCTCGCGCAATGAAGTGGCGGCTTTCTGAATGTTTTCTTCCAGCGTAGGCTTCAGATTACCAGGGCATTGAACAATATCGTCCCAAGGTCGGTGCGGTTGTCGGTCGAAGTGAAGAGTAACAGGAATCTGTGACGTAGCCTCGTGTACTGTATTGTTTAAACATTCCATCATAATGGTTAGAACATCGATCCATAGCCAGTGTGCATCTCCACAAAATATTCTGCAGAATTTAGATAGTTCCTGCATAACTCTCTCTGCCGGGTTGCTAGATGGATGTCGGATCGAGTTCAATATGTGTTTAATCCCAAGCTGTTCCATGGCTTCACGAAATTCTACAGATGTGAACTGCGATCCGTGGTCAGTGAGAAGTGCTTTAGGCTTGCCCATATGCGGAACTAAATTACGGGTGATTCGCCTAATAACAGATTTTGAGTTGGCCTTTGAATTGGGTATAAAGTCGCGTATTTTGAGAATACATCGATGGTGATGACAACATGTCGGTTACCTCTCTTTGATGTAGGGACGGGACCGAACAAATCCATTGCGTACAGCTGTTTAGGCTTGGAAGGTATGATTGGAATAGGATTATGTTGCAATAAATGGGAGCTTGGCTTTACTCTCTGGCATGTGTCACAGGTTCGAACTATGTTCCTCACTATTGATCTTTGTTTGTCCCATATAAATTTCTCTTGTATGGTAGCCAGTGTTTTATCGATACCGCCATGTCCGGTAATTCGATGTGCATGCCAAATTAAAGGTTCAAATAATTTCGAAGGTACAACAATTCTCAATTTCGATTTTTCTGACTCCACAAATTTAAATAGAATGTTATCTAAATACTAGTATCGGGATGTTTTTCTCCTTATTCTACGGTATCAAGGATCTCTAGGTTTAATTTTAGCCTCTAGGAAATCAATGATAGGTCTTAAGTCACTGTCTCTTTTTTGAGCTTGCCGTATGTACCTGAGTTTTCTTCAAAATTCATGATCCTCGGGAACTAGTTCAAGTTGGTTAACTTCCAGTACTTCCTCATTAGGATTACGGCTCAGACAGTCAGCCAGTAAATTACCTTTCCCAGAACAATGCTCCAATTGGATGTTGAATTGTTGCACAAACATTGTCCATCGAAATACCCGTTCTGATGCCATAGTAGCCTTTAGCATGAAGGTTAAAGCTTTATGATCTGTTCTAATAATGATCGGAAATCCGTAGATGAATTTCTGCCAGTATTTTAATGCAAACACTATGGATAACATTTCTATCTCAGTTACGGAATAATGCTTTTCATGATTTCGTAATTTCCGACTAACGAAGGCTAGGTAAGTTCTATTTTCTGGCTTCTCTCCGTCCTCCTGGAACAACACAGCCCCAATTCCGATTCCAGATGCATCCGTTTGTAGTATAAAGGGTTTTTCGAAATCAGGATATCCTAGCTTAACGTAATTCAACAGCATCTCTTTGGTCTTGGTAAATGCCAGGTCACACTCTTCATTCCATTTCCATTTGTTACCTTTTTTCAATAGATCTTGAAGTGGAGCTACCGTTTGGGTATAATTTGGACAATGGCTCGCAAAGAAGTTGGCCATGCCTAGGAACTGCCGTACTTGTTTGACACGGATCGGCCTTGGAAAGTTGCTAATAGCTTCAATTTTTACAGGGTTAGGCCTTATCCCTTTTCCATCAATAATATGGCCTAAAATAATATTTCAGACTGGCAGAAGCGCGATTTCTTTAGGTTTATGTGGAACCCAGATTTTGAAAGATTGCTCAATTCTAGTTTAACAAGATGTTCTTCGAATGTTTCACTCGCCATAAGCAGATCGTCAATATATTTAGTATTAAAACTCTTGACTTCATCTGTAAGGCATCTGTCTAAGGCACGTATAAGAGCGGCTGCGGCATTACAAATGCCGAAGGGCAACTTTCTAAAAACGTATGTTTGCTGGTCAAACATAAATCCAGTCAATAATCTTGACTTTTCTTCCAGAAGAATGTGGTAATACGAGGAGGTAAAATCCACTGATGTGAACAAGTTCATGCCTCGGAATTTTCTAATGACATCTTTAATTGCTGGCGCCTGGTCTCTTTCTGGTATCAGTTTGCGTTTAACATCACGTGCGTCCAAACATATTCTAAGAGATCCATCTGGTTTATGTACCACCACTAGAGCACTTATGAATGGTGTACTGGACTTCATGATAATCCCGTCTCTCTCCATTTCTGCAATAATTTTCCCTACACGAGAGTGAAATTTCTCAGGGATCGGATAAGGCTTCCTTTTAAACGGAGTCCAATCTGTGGCTAATAGAGAATATTTAAAGTCAGGGATCTGGCCTGGTTTATCATCAAACAATGATTTATACTTTAACAATAACTCTCGGAGTCAGCCTCTCTTTTCTTCCGTTCCTATAGCTTGGTTAACCTTAGAGTTTATGAGGTCATACGAGTGTGTTGCATCATCGCCCTCTTCTATGATATTATCCAAGGCCTCGTTTACCTCTTCTGTGGCCTCCTGGTCTTCGGATTCCCGCGATGTCGAGGCGTTATTAATGAGAAACACACTCTGATCAGTTATATCAGCTGGGTTAACCATAGCCGTTTCAAATGTTTCATCCAATCGAAAAAGAATCTGGTTGGAATTTAGATCAATATTGGCATGGTAAGATGTCATAAAGTCAACTCCTAGAATGATGTTAAATTTTATATTTGACATAGCCAAGAATACGTTCTGAAATTTAGTATTTCCGATTTCAACGTCCAACAGTGTCTGTAATTTGCATGCCACCGTCTTATCCGGGATAATTCCTTTTATTTTAATGTGAGATACTGGTATAATCGGGATATCATGTCTGTCCTTTAAATCATTTAGGAAAGAAGTTGAGATGACACTAATTGTAGATCCAGTATCCACTAAGCATTTCACTCTTACTCCACATACCCTAGCCAAAATTATATTTAGTGTTTTTAGGTAGTTTGTGTTCGACTCCTGATTTTCTTCCAGTAGGTCATCTGATCTTGTCATCCAGGAATCTATCTGAAAAACAATCCATTCCTGCGTTTCACGATTAATATAAGGGTTAGTGTCGAGACTATCTCCTAGTAATTCAGGTTTTTTTAATGGCACCTTGATTGTACCCGTCATCTTCAGGATGTCCTTTATCTTCCTTTGCTTTGTTCTCTGGTACTCCAAACTCTCCGCTCCAACAATATCAGGGTGAACGTCCTGATCGTGTATAGCCCGATGCCATTTCTTACGCTCTTGGCTGGACTGCTGGAGTTCACGCAGATACTTCTCTCTCTCTTCCTCCCTCCAGTTTCTCTTCCGTCTCTCAGGTCTTCTATTCTCTGGCTCTCTTCTCCATCTGTTCCTGTTGTTCTCGTATGGTCTTCTTCGGACATTACGTCTGGAATAATTCCATTCTTCGTCATCTCGGCGTCCTGGTCTCGGAGATCGGTCTCTGGGTGGTCTTCCTTCAACATTTCTACCCCAATTTCTCCCTTGGTTAACAATGTTCCTTTCTTCAGGTCTGGTAACATTGGCTTGGAACACTTGTTGTTCTTGGCCGGGATTTTGCCTCTGTGGTTCTCTAGATGTCATGTCAAGTTGTCGTAATATGGCCACAGCTTGAATTGCTGTTTGTACATTTGAAGCGATCATAATTCGTTGCGTCTCTGCTGGAAGTTGCCTGGTAATAACTTTTATTAACTCAGCTTCCGTTGGAGGTGTGTCTAGCTCCCGTAACTTACGTAGCTGGCTGGAGAAAAATTCAGAAAATCGTGTTGGTGTGGATAGGGCATACCTCTTAGCATACAACTCTGTCTTGAGGTTATGTTGAATGTCTGTGTTCCAATATTTTTCTAAGAAAGCCCTCTTGAATCCTTCAAAACCGTCGAATGAATATCGGAACGCTGTGAACCACGTCAATACAGAATTCTCCAGATATCTTTCCGTCACTCGCAGTTGGCGCTCTTCAGGTATCTTATTGTCACGAAAATATTCCTGTAGTTCATTAATAAAACTCCTGGGAGTTACCCCTTTCACGTTATTAAATTATTTTGGATGGTCTTCCTGCATTCGAATTATGTTTACTATCTGCGTTTGACCTGACATATTAAGCTGACTTGCTCCTCCGCTATTATATCCTGGAGCTGGATTGGTGACATTTACAGGGTTATTGGTAGTCATTCCGTCGTCATGCTTCGGAGTTGAAGATAAGACTTCTCCGGACACCTTCTTCTCTAAATTACCTTGCCTCTCTAACAATGTGTTGGTCACAATATTATGGCTTTCGCCTTGCAACTTAAGCAACTGTAACTCTTTAGTGAGTTCCTGGATTCCATTCTGTAGTTCTTGTTTATAAGATTCCGAACTAGCTTTGACTTCTCCTATTTCTTTATCTAATGAGGTGTTCATAGTTTTTAAACTCTGTTATGTCTCCTCAATCGTTTCGTAAAAATATTCAAGTCGCTCTGAGTTGGTGACTTGGGCTACCTTTATTTCAGCAATAACGCCCTTATCTACTTGTTTCACGGTTTCGAAAATTTGTGTGAATTTGCTAGTCCACGCTGCTTTGGTTGCTGTTAAGTCCTGGGCATTATCATCGATTTTCTCCTCAATTGCTTGAAGTTTGTCTTGCACCTCGTCCTTATACTTGCCTAATCCGTGCAAAATTCCAGTTTGTATTTTAGCTAGCCTCTCACTAAATTCGTTCGACATAGCTGACATAGAGTTGTCGATTCCGGCCTGGATTTCTCCCTTTAAATTCGAAAAATTTTGCTTCACGGATACCAATTCACTTTGAACTGAAGCTAACTTCCCGTTAAATAATTTAACGTCCATGTGCAACTTTTCAATATTTTCCTCTGTCTTGATTTGAATTTCCTCAACAGTGTCTTTGAGTTCCCGTTTTAACCTGTTCTGATTTTCGGTAAGTTCCTCCTTGAGCTCCCGTTTTAACTTATCTTGATTTTCGGTAAGTTCATCCTTAAGTTCCTGTTTTAATAATTCACTATTTTTGCTAAGTTTTTGCTCTAACGACATACTATTCTCACTAAGCTTTTGCTTTAATAATTCACGATTTTCACTAAGTTTTTGCTCTAATAATTCATTAAGATTCTGTTCTAATTTAGTTTGGTTCTCATTCATTTCCCGTTTTAAACTATTTTGTAAGTCTGACACTACTCCGTCTAGGAGTCTGCGTAAATCCTCCATCGTTACAGTACTCATTTTCCTTTGGAATAAACGGCAATTCAGACATGGGAGGACTAAGTTCGATGGCCTCGTACCAGAATCCAATTCATCAGTCACAAGTGGATTGAAGTCACAGCCTTCAGAGAAGATTAACGTCGCAAAATACAATCCTACCGCCTAAGTCCAAATTATGCGAAAAATAGCCGCTAAAAATTTCGGCAATTATCATCCAGATTTTGTTTATAATTAAACAACAAGGCCCTTCCTAAACGTTAACATGAGTGTAGTTCGCCACAAAATTTTGGGCTAATAAATGTCTCAAAAATAACCTGGAAAAATTTTTATCTGTCGCCGCATCTTGTTTTTTGTCCAAATTCTGGACTACAAGATCGAGTCCTTTTATAGGTACAGCCAATAAATCGGGCCTAACCATGTTGGCCGCCAAATCTAAACCTGCCCCCATCATGCCGGGCTCAGCTCGCTATCGGCTGTGCAGAAATTTTTAAAGGCAGGAATAGATGAAGGACTAGCGACAAATGAAAGGAAACTAAAATAGGTTCATACATTTATTAAAAACTAACACTCTTCCAATAAAACAATTAAATTTACAAAATCTGGGATTAATTCTTGAAAAATCTCTTCTCCTCGTGCTATCGTCTATAAGGGATCTTGATCAAATTAAAGCTCAATGAATGATCTTGCCTGTAATAATAATAATAAGGATCATTAACTAACTGTAAAATGGATTGAAAATCAAAATAATATCTGGTATCACTCTCTCCTATAATGATAATCAAATTGCTTAAACTAAAATATTCCGTCTGGATTTCATTTAATTTTACAAGAAAATGATCATTTTCTCTTCCTTATTAAAATTATTGAAAAATATTTAATTCAAGAAATTGTGGTTAATAAGTCTTCCTTAGACTTTCCCTTCATCAATTAATTCATTTTTATAATTATTAAGTGACTAAACTTCTCTTAATTAATTCTTATTTGAACTCATATCAACCTAAACTTGCTCGTTTTTATGCAATAAGTGACTGTACAATAACTAATAATTCAGTCTCGTGACATCAATCCACGGACGTTGCCTTCTCTTATTCACTTTAATTTTAGTAAATTGGACCCTAATCTACCTTAAATTATAATAAAATCTTCTAAAGATTCATAATTCATCAAATCACGGACACGCGAAAATGACGTAAATAGGTCAAAATTTGACGCGCACAGTGGAGAATATCATCACAAAATCATTCAAGAAATATACACAGAACACAGAATATAATCAAATCACACATCACACATTCACACATAAGTACACGACCATATTATAATATTATTTACACGAACACTAACCCATTATTATTAAATTTTGGATTTATTCCAAATTAGGGAAATCATTCTCTAGATGACAATATCACGTATATTCCAGGTATCGATTTAGAATGTGATAGATTTGAGGTTGTCACTTTTATGCAGAAATTAATTATACAACGATGTTCAAGGGAATCTATTACACAGACAGCATCCAAAATAAGCACGTAAAATACCTACAACACAGGTCAAAATATTAGAATACGCGCTTACGGTACATGAGTTGCGGCATTTATTTTTATTCACCTATAATGTCGTGGCTCTCGATTAATCTGCACTCAAGCTCGAAGAAATCATGTCCAGTGACACATTCCTTCCAAAATGACTCTAATGGATGCATAAATTATCACGCAAAATATAATGTCCATCTGCAAGTTATACTCAAATTAATAGCACAGTAAAATATACGTATAATTCATCATTACTCCGTCCGGAGGATTGCCATGTTCCAGGCCTACTTTATATAAAGTGAGCACACGATAATTCTTTCCAAGAACAAACCAATATTAAACCCATGACCTTATTCAAATTTTAGCCCATAATTAGGTTTAATTATTTTTACTCATTATTATTTTTATTATATTATTGACCGTGCTTAATCTCACTTGCAAAGCTATCGTATGAAATTATTCAGATGACTAAACGAACTAAAGCCCACAGACATGTCGTATAATCGTAGAATGAAATTTTACACTTAGAAAAACACTAGAACACTATCCAAATCTGTCTCAATTAATTTTCAAATTATTTCAAAATCATTCAAGATTAACGCGGGGTTCATTTACTTTTATTTCTCCGGCCTTCTAAATTTTTAGGACAGTTGAGGTCTCTCTCGATGACATTCACCCTCATCTCTAACTAATAGAACCAAATACACATTCATTCCAGAGCACAAACTACCTCCCACCAAAGAAAGAAGAATGAAAAGTCAAACTACTGCTAAACGAATAGAATCTAAATGAATAAGGTAAGGCTACGTTTTACAAATATTTTACAGAAAGATAGAAAGATAAATTCTTAAAGAATACTCATGTGGCTGGTGTTAACTGGATTCTGGCTGATGACCTAGTACGTGGTCACATCACCTTCCATCGAACAAAGTCTTGCCCATGTCCGACGCCTTACATAATTAGTGACTCATGGAGGAGCTGAAGGTGCACAGGAAACAGTAGTATTCATCTCGGAAATGGATAGCAATCTTGAAGCGAGCTCGAACCAACGACCTTCCTTCTTCTGAGTTCTCGTAGAAAGCTGAATTTGGAGGTGGACACTTATCTTATGGCAGTCATAAATAAATCGTAGATAATTTTTGCAAATGTCTGAATTGCAGTTTATTCAGTCCTCGGTGCCTTCTCTAGTGCAAAGTCTCCCAGTGAAGCAAACGACGTCCAGTCTCGACCGTAGCTGCATTCAAAGTAAAGCTCAAATCAAGTGTTCAGAAGTAAAAAACCCTCTATAAAATTTCCTTTGGAATTACCATAAATTCACTGTCTTAAGACGTAGGTGTGCCTCTTAATTATATCTGATTGGTGGATCAGTTGCATTCTTGTGAAGGTTGTCATTTTTATTGGCTGCTCTAGTTTCACGTCACTCGACCTTGCATTTATTGATCGATCGTAATCACGCTGCTCGCCCGATCACGTGGTACACACACATGTGTTTGAAGGACACCTAACAGGAATTTCACCCTGCTTCCTCGTTCTCTTTGTAGGTCGGGAAAACCGGTTTGCAAGCGGCTGGTTCACGCTAGCACGGGAGTGTAAAATCTCACCCTCCTGGCGATTAAATAATGTTACAACGCGCTGATGAAATAAAACATTCTCCCTTAATAAATTATTTCCACTTTTGAAGGGGACACTATGTCCATGATCTTTTGAAGTAGAAGGAATCTCATTCTTTCTTTTATGTAGCAGCAATATCCACTGTGATGAAATTCAATGTTCTGTAATCTCAAATTTTGGCTCAAACCGTGATTTTCATTCTCCTTCTAGCTGTAGTGTTAAATGAACATTTGCAAGAATATTCAAGGAAATGATAGCTTGCATTTGGGTTCAAATTCAGGATATCAGAACATTGTAATAAAACAATACTACCAAAGCCATATTCTTTGTCGACTTCAAAATGTCTATCGCAGCAATATCTGGAAGAGAAAAGAAAGCGCCACTGTTGGGGAAAGAGCCGTCATCTGCTTGTTATATTACAGCTTTTCCAGGATTTAATCAGGATTATGGGTTTCCTCTGCTGAAGACTGCAGTTGAGACATAGACGGATATAATATATAGTAGTATAATGGGAACTACTTATGGGTCCACCTATTCAATACAATACAATATAATGATTAAAGTACACTGTTTAATTGGTAGTTGACTAGTTTCAATGCCAATTTCTGCATCTTCTTAAGCCAAAAATTGAAAAACAGACATAGACACATATATAAATAACCCTAAAGAGCAATGCACTAGTTCAATGTAACTCTATAGTTTCCTTATTGAAATCATTAAGAATATGAGCGTCCAATTTCGAGTTTCCATCACAAAATGCTCAATTGGCTTTTTCACTCAAAAGTATGAGATTCTTCAATGTTGGATTGAAAACATGACACTCGTTCTTACGACAAAACATTACACGTTAAAACTAGTTTTCAGCAAGTCTAATAGGATCTTGAATTTGCGGTTACAACTTTCTGTTGCCTATAATTTAAGATAACGAAAAGACTTCTGTCACATATTTTTGGAGTATGATGTGTGACTTCGTTATATGAAAAATCAGTTGAATGTTTCTGGCTGAAAATTGCAGTATAAGAATAAGACGTTGTGTTCTTTTTCCAAACTTGGGAATTGTGCTGTAGGTAATTTGAAATTTGTTAATGATTTGTATGTAAGGTGGATGCCATGTTATGTGCCAATTTCCTATAAGGAATTCGTAGTTAAATATGAGACCTAAAGAAAATAAAAAGGGGAATTTATTATTTGGACATATTTTACGTGAAGTAACGGAACAATGTGCGACTCACTTCTAGCACTGTGTGCTGTAGCGTGCGGTAGAGAAGAAACTGAATGTTATGATGCACCGGGTCGCTGATGCACTGTGTGCTGTGGTAGAGGATGGGCAGGGGAGTTCAGAGGGGCAGCAAAAGAGGTGTAGAGGGCTGGAAAGAAGGGGAATTTAGCGAGGGTAATGCATGATCGTGCGTGGCTTGAAAATGTTTTTGTGCATATTTTAAAAGACTAATCTGCTATTGAGAAATTGTTTCTAAAGAATTCGATCAGGAAATCAAAGAGAGTTTAACATTTTTCTGAAATTTCATTCAAATTGTAGCCTGAATTGAACTATGTATCTTAGTGGATGTAACAGCCTTCAGTAATATCCAACAAGGGACCTTTATTTAGAAGGTTGCCTATGAGCTCGTACATTCCTAAACCGTCAGATGTTTCTTGCGCGACATATTATGATTCGGGAGAAAAGACGCGCCACATCCTTGTAACAAGTGATAGGTTTTTAAATATAAGATCACTGAATTTGACCTCAGATGATGTTTACCCTCACGAATGTGATGTTCATTAGTAACGAGCTCTCTGAATGGGATATCAGCGAGAGAAATGTTCCGTAACATTTTCTTTGTGTGAGAGTTGTAGTGGACTTCGCCGTTGAACTATTGATCACATTGTTTTTATTGTCACTGTAGATTGAGAACCGTGGTGAACAACGCAGATAGTCAACCTCCGGATGGCGGAGCACCTTGTTTTAGGTGCAATGTGTGCGGAAAATTTCTGACTGGGAAGTTGGGCTTCTTGCGACATCTGAAGAGACACAAAGATGATCGTCCCGTCAACTGCGATTACTGTGGAAAGCTCTTCGGCAGCAGGAGCAGCTTGTCAGAACACCTGAGGATCCACCTGCTGCTAAAATGCGAATTTTGTCATAAATGTTTTACGAACCGGAAGCGGCTAAAAGAGCACATGCGTCTGCATACATGTACAATAGCGAACGAATGCAACATCTGTGGTAAAAATTTCGTCCATAGGAGCCATCTAACAGTCCACATTCGGACTCACACAGGAGAGAAGCCATTCTCCTGCTATGTCTGTGGTAAACACTTCAGGCAGAGCGGTCATATGTATGCCCACATGCGGATTCACACAGGCGAGAAACCATACTGTTGCCATATTTGTGGTAAGCTCTTCACTGATCGAAGTTCACTCTCGAAACACATGCCCACTCACACACGAGAGAAGCCATACTATTGCAGTATATGTTGTACGCTCTTCGCCGATAAAACTTCTGTCTCTAAACACATGCCGACTCACGTAGGCGAGAAGAGATATTGTTGCAATTTTTGTGGTAAGCTCTTCACTGATAACACTTCATTCTCGATACACATGCGGTCTCACACAGGAGAGAAGCCATATTCCTGCAATGTCTGTGGTAAATACTTTAGCCAGAGAGGTCATCTAACAGTCCACATGCGGACTCACACAGGCGAGAAGCCATACTGTTGCAATGTTTGTGGTAGGCTCTTCACCCATAAAACTGCTGTTTCCAAACACATGCCCACACACACAGGCGTGAAGCGATACTCGTGCAATATTTGTGATAAGCGCTTAACCGATAGAAGTTCACTCTCCAAACACCTGCGGACTCACACAGGCGAGAATCAGTACGTATGCAACGACTGTGGCAAATCCTTCAGCCGGAAATTCTATTTAGCAAACCATGTTCGCATTCACGAAAGCGAGAATAAATGCATAATTTGTGGTATGGTGTTCACCGGTAAAAGAACTCTCTCGAATCACATGCGGAATCACAATGGGGAGAAACTACACTAGTGCACTCTCTGTGGCAAATCTTTCTGCTTGTAAGGGCATCTTCCACGTCACACGGGCGCGTAGCCACACTGTTGCAGTATTTGTATTTTGCGCTTCACCGAGAGAATTGTTCTTTCGAAAAATATGCAGGCGCATATACACAGGAACCGATACTGGTGAAATGTCTGTCGCAAAATCTTCAGTCAGAAAAACCGTGTAAGAGTTCCCATCTGAAAGCATACAATTGGTAAGGTACACGTTTTTCTCAGTAACGCGGTAAAATGTTCTCAAAATCATGTAAACTTAACCGAGCACATGTGAACCGCAAGCGAGAGAGATGCCGCACTGCTCCTTGTTTTGTGGCAAATCGCTCGCACAGAGCACAACGCTCTCGGTGCACACGGCCGAGAAGGGGCACGGGGTCACGTCACGCTGGGATAAAGCCGCTAGAGATTAATGAACGTATTTTGCTTTACGTCCCGCTAACTACTGCACGAGAGTTCAAGAGTCCCACAAGGCGTTCTTCAATCCTGGAGCTGTAGCCAGGCACTTGCGATCGCACACAGCAGAGAAGTACGTAGGTGCATCAAAAAGTTAGCTGCACTAACGCGTCGCAGCAGCGCGCTGAGTGTCGCAAATGTGGGCACAGCCGAGAAAGGGACAGACACTGCCCATACATGTGTTAGGCAGGTCGCTGTGGTGTCTCGTCTAGTATTGTGTGAAGAGCGGCCAAATGCAATGGCGCGTCAACTGGACGTTCACTCCAAATATGAGGTGCGTGCGACAATCTGATTCCTGTGGGTCAAAAGGAAGAATTGCACGGACATTCATCGTGAAATTAGTGCTGTGTATGAGGGACGGGCCATTTTCCGGCAAGGTATCGTAAAATGGTGTCAGCAATTCGAAGCCGGACGCACGGATATAATGGACAACCATCGCGAAGGCAGGCCCGCAACGTCCAGGAACCGTGCAAAGGTCAACAGTATGAATGCGATCATTAGACAGACCCGGCGCATTAAACTGTAAGAAATCGCGACGCAGCTGAACATGTCGTATGGCAGTGTGTTCGCCATTGCTCACGAGGACCGTGCACGTGGAATTCATGCCGAAAGGAACGACGATCAACGCGGCGTCGTATTGTCAAACGTTGCACCGGTTGCGTAAAGCGATTAAAGAGAAGCGCCGGTGTGATTTTGTTGCACGATAACACAACACCTCACAAGGCCCGCCAATCGAGAGAACTTCTGCAGCGATTCAGGTGGGAGGTCTGGCAATATTCACCCTACAGTCCCGACCTAGCGCTATGTGACTTGCATCTGTTCGGTAAACTCAAAACGGAGCTCGGTGGTCGATGCTTCCAGACCGATGAGGAGATGAAGGCCGCTGTCTCCGAGTGGTTGCAGAAAGCTGGAGGAAATTTCTATGAATCCGGCTTCGACAAGTTGATTGTGCGTCCGCAGAAATGTTTGAAGTCTCTTGGAAACTATGTGGTACAGTGACGTTATAGTGTATTTCGTTATAGTCGTGTTGCTGTTGTATAGGTGGTGTAATGAATGGCCATAACTGGGAAGTGCAACTTATTTTCTGATCTGCCCTCGTAATAAGCTTTTAATTCAGAACGGCACCTTCTCGGCGCACCTCATAATGTACCATTTCCTCTGAGATACAATTTCCAAGTAACATAATGCGAGGTCCGTGTGCGATAAAACAAAAGTCTGTGACGGTGCGACGTAAAGAAACCAGGATAAAAAGCAGAGGAAATTTTCTGATTTTTCTCCTCATCAAACACAGATATATAACACCCGCTTGTTTTCAGCCGTTGACGACACTTTTTCTGCTTTCGGACATCAGTAACACTCATTGAGGAACAGCCCAGATGAGGGGATATGAAGTGATCCGGATGAACACAGAAGAATCATACGATAAGGAGAAGTTGTAATAGACTAGAAACTGATGAAAAAATAATGAAACGTTCGTATTAACAATTCTAGAGTATAAATAAGTGCCGAATCAAGTCATAATAATTTACGAAATTGTTTGCTGAAGACTGAGCTCACCTATGCTGCCCTTCCTACATGTCACTAGTGTGTTCCTTTAATTATGAGCAGAGCTGTAGCTCAAAACTCTACGTGCTCCCTCGGCTCTTGTACGACAATATTGTGTCTGTCAACCTGTTTTGAATGCAAATTGAAAGTTAAACTTCAGTGCCGTCCCCCATTCATGAAGATCGCGTAGTTCTCGAGGAGGCTTCTGTAAGTAAGGACTCGTATGTCGACAGCTGCTGTATACTCGTGCAAAAGTTCCTCAATTTTTGTTCACCTAGTGTCAGAGAATTGGCCACTTGCTTTTCTCTAACGAAACCACAAATAAGTCACTGTAAATCTCTTATAACTCAACGTTGCAAGTGTTGAAGAGACACACTGAGTACTGAACCCTTTTTGTCATGTCAAATTAATATATGCCTCTTCCAGGTTTTTGGCAGGAATTGTTAACTCTTTTGTTTTGGGGGGGTGTTAATGGCTCTTCGTCACTTCTATACGTGACTATCGGATATGAAGGAAGGCTTACTTACTTAAATTATAAGCTTACATAATATGACTATGTGTATACAATAAAAAACAATGTAATATAATGGTGGGTTTCTTCACAAATATGGCCATAAACTCTGGTCTGTGGCTTTAATATAATGCTGCGTCTGGACAATATCAGGATGAAATTAATTACCACCACAAAAGAAAGCCTCAAGGGATGTTTATAGGAAACGACTTTGTGGTTAATTAGAAAACAACAATATGAGATTCAATCTGCTCGGCGCCATAAACAAGAGTGCATTATGATTCTCGATCGTCTAAATATTAGAAAGTGATCTCGAGACCTCTTTTAATTTAGGCTGTCCACTAACAGACCGTCGGCATAGGACAAGTTACCTGGACCCTTAAATGAATCTGTGTAACCTCCAATTCACAGTACTGAGCTATCATGGTCATCCAATAACATCAATGTTTAAGGTTAAGGGAATGTGCCCGATGACCAAAGTGACCCCTCATTGGAGTTAAGTTAATTGAACATGCCTGATGACCTAAGTGACTCGCCGAAACAAGAGGACCTCAAGTGCCAGTGACAGGTGTAATATTACACAAGATAAAACAGTATTGTGTATGTTAAATGTATGAAGTTACTTCACAAACCAAAACAACAGATTGCAGGCAATGATTGAATTAAATCCATGAAAACCTGTTAAAGGAAATCCTATACTACCACAATTTTACCCATGCTGTCATTTTGTTATGACGTTCAGCGGATCACCAAAATAAGCTCGACTCATGGGTAACCGTTAAATATTATTGGTCACAGAGTTCAACTACATCCACTGCTAAAATATAAACGAGCAAAATACTACAACTCTTATGAACAGCATGGCCATGAATCATGGGAGGGAGCCCTTTTATCTGCATTACAGTACCTTGTGGGCGAGATCACGGATGGTTTCATCGGCGTGGAGTAATACTTGAATGGAGCCCTTAAATCTATTTAACCATACGTGGTCACGGATAGAGACATTAGCAAGGATTGGCATTAGAAAGTCATTTCCTCCATATAACCATACGTGGTGTGTCAGATGTAAGATGGTGACATTTGCAAGATTTGGAATTTACAGGGGACCATCTTCTCTATATAACCTTACCTAGTGAGGCAGTTTGCACGGTTTGGCACATACAGGGATCATTTTTCTCTTAAGAATACCTGGCTTGTCACATAATATTGAGACATCAGCACGGAATGTCACTTTCAAGGAGCAAGTTTCCCTATTTAAGACAATGTACCGGTGAAATTTGTTTAAAATTGTGAAAAAAATCCCCTTTTAGTTTTTTACGTTCTTATATTGTTTATACCTTGTACTTTCTTCTTGAGCTTTGTTTCATTTAAATATCAGAAATTTCAAGCCCTTAGCGGCCATTGAAGAGGCCCAGTGCAAGTGGGCGTTGCCGCCCATCAACACTATTCTCATGAAAATCTTTCGTTTGTTTTGCGAAAATTTTGAATTGAGCGCGGGGTTTGAATGTAAGAAATTTTGTTCCTGTGGGTCTTCTGACGGACTGTCGATATATCGAGTTGAATTGGCTCTTATTTCAGTGATGGAGATTGTCCTTGTGTTGAATTTACACAAAGAGTTGTGATCTCACGTTTTGTGTTTTGGCCTACTCTGCTTTTCTGTAAATTCTTAAATGTTATATTTGTAATAAGTGTGATAATGATCCATAATCATAACAGGATCTGCTTAGTGCAAGCAGCTTAATTTTTTGAGGTTGGGATTTGTGAAATTGTGCAATTATCAGTGTACATCATGAGAAGAAGAATTGAGACTTGTCTTCGCCGGAAGAAACGTCCTAGTAAAGTGTTGGATAAAGTGAAAAATGCCATTTGTAACAGGAATAAGCATGTAAGTACTAGTTTACAGGGTCAAGTAGGAGAAATTAAAATCCCCACACCATACATTGTGCATAGTGTAATTTGGGCTGTGTCCGAAGAAAGTGTTTATGTCAAATAACTGGAGATTGCAGTAACATCAGCAATTGCTGAATTCAACATTAGTGTCATGAGGGACAAGCGTTGAATTGACCACAATGGAGTGTCTGTGCGACAAGGGTTTAAAACAGCCTTAAGGTATGTATTAACGTTCGAAATCGACTTTTTCGCCCAAAAATGCCATTTTAATTTTTTCACTCGAAATGAAGGCTTGAAGTCTCTACTTCAATATGAGATATAATTCATACATACAGTATATTCCAACTGTAAGTATCCGAAAATAATAAAATAGCCACGTGCGCGCGTGTCAGATTTTCTTATTCAAATTTACCTCTTTGGTGTGACATGCCTCCTGAGTACATAGTACATAGTTCTGACTAACAGATGTCAATACTTGTATATTCCAAAGACTTTTATTCCATCGATAGGCAACGGATATAAACAAACCTTCCTTGTGGCCAAGTGGTCTTTCACATTGTGACCAAAGAGTTTGTTTCTCTGTGAAAGTGTATAAAATGTGTTCTAAAAGCCGATGTAGAGCAAAGAAAAAGGAAAAGTTTCATGTAAACAGACATAGCAAGGTGAATGTCAGTGTTGTGCTATCAGTATAAATAGTGAGACGGAAGGTAGGCCTAATGTAAGGGAATCATTTGCTAGTGATTCTCAGTCCAATCTTTCGTCTGTATATATTGAATCTGATAGTGTTAGGGGCATTTACAATATCATTATAGTCATATAGTCCTTTACACGTATATTATCTGCATTAGCTTGCCCTAGTTGCTTCAGCTGTAATACAGTTTTTGAGATTTGGTTGGAGAATGTCCCTTGCATTGTTTTGCAGCTGTGATTATGAATTCCGCAACTGACAGGAGCACTCATCGATTAGATGCAAAATTATTTGGAATTGCTTTACGTTCGAACACAAGCAGTATTCACGCCATGTCAAATGGCATATGGGCCACATTGTACCATTTGACAGCAACAAAGCACCGTCCCACCCACCATTGGTGTCCTCTAGGAACTGACACCTGGTGCTCATATCAGTGAGCTAAAGCAAATAATTAGATAGAACAATTTTAATTCAAACCAGGCCTGTCCTTTGGCATTCTTCAAGCAGTGAAGCCTATTTATGAGCGACTCACCGACCCAGAAATGCTAAGTCCTTGCATGGATTGATTGAAAATAATGAGTCATTCAATGCCATGGTATGGAGAAGGTGTCCTAAAGAGACATAAATGTTGATACCTTAAAATTAGGAGTTTGCCATTTCACCTGGGAGAACGGAGCGGAAATACAAATACTGAAGAGGATAGGAATTGCTCCTGGCAAGTACACATCATCGGGTGTACTTGAAGCTAATGCAGTACGGTTGTACAAAGGTGCAAATCGAAGTACTGCAGAACACAAGCAGAGGAGGCAGTACTTGAGAGGCAGAAGAAAACTAAAAGAAGACAAGAAACTTCTAAACGACGGTCCAACCTATGGAGCAGGCAAGCTTTTAGGTGCCCAAATAAGTGGGTTATGTTCATAACTTAGTCCTAAAACTTCAGTGCTGTTTTTCTTGAATGTAATTTTTTGCACACCTTCCCACATTTCAAATAAATTCAAATAACCTTAAAATTGAGACAGAAAAATCAGTGATAGATTAAATTAAAGCTAATGAATGTGGGAATGTTTAAACTAGTACTTTCTTAATATTGTGAATATTTTATAGCCATTGTCACACGGGTAATTAATTATTTTTAAACTTTTGTCAAAAATTATGTCTAGCTCCCTTTCAGTTTTTGTTAAATAGAAGATCCTAGTTCACAACATTCTATGAATGAAATACTTCAACTTGGTGAAAACAATTTCAAGGTTACAACATTTTTGGGATTTTTATGACATTTTGAAAATTTGTGTTTTTTTCATTAAACTAAATTTTCGGTGAAGATAAGGCACAAAATTTTGATTGCAGTATACGAAATGATTAGTCTACTATTTTTTGTTTTATGGCACGAAACACAAAAAAATCGGTTAAGAATTTCGGATTTTCCTTCGAAACGTTAAAACATACCTTAAGCAAACTAAAAACAGTGAAAACTGCTAGTGTGGCCAGCTAGAAGGAGCAGAGGAGTTCTAAGTCAACTATATTAATGTACTGGACTATAGTTCATGTCTAAAATTTCAATTTCTTTTTCCTCAGAATATATTTTCCAGCACTTTTCAAGATTCAAAATGCTCCTCATGCCAGAATTTTTTATCAGTCTACTTGAAAGTTTTAGGATAATTTCAGATACAACACAATAACAAATTGATGTGCAAAATTTAAAATACATGCAATCTAGTTTTCTCTCATCATGATCATCATAAAAGTATAAAACCCAACCAGAAGCATCAAAAGAAGGATGGTGACGTTTTCACAGATGGACAGTTCCAAAATGCACTACTCTCTATGCAAAGGTGACTAGTGCATCGGTTCTGGGATGGTGACATTTCCAGTGATAGACACAGCAAGGAGACCCTTCCTGCATATAGCCCTACTTGGTGTGTCAGATCTGGGATGGTGACATTTGCACGGTGTTACATCGCAGGTTGCTTCTTCTTCATTTAACCGTACCAGGTTAGTCAGAAGTTTGTGACATTTGCACAGAGTGACACATGCTTGGAACCATTTCCTCTATACTTGGTGGGTGAGATCTAGGATATTGACATTTGGATGGATTGAAATGTGCCGGGAGCCCTGTTCTCTTATTGTACCTTCCACCTGTTTAACCGTACGTGGTGTGTCAGATACAGGTTGGAGACCTTTGCACGGTGTGACACTTTTGTACGGATGGAGATTTCGAGGGAGACCTTTTATCTGTATAACAGTGCCTTGTGCGTTAGATCACGAAAGGTGACATTGGCACGGTTTGAAACTTGCACGGCGCCATTTCCCCTATATAAGTGTACGTGGTGTGTCAGATCTAGAAGGGTGACATGTGCACTTAGTAACACTTGCAGGGAGCCCCGTTCTCTATGTAACTGTACATGATGTGTCAGATCCCTACCTTGTGTGTCAGTTTTAGGACGCTCACGTATGCGCGGTGCGACACATGAATGGAACCCTTCCTCTATACAATCGTACCTGGTGTGTCAGACCTAGGATGGTGACATTTGCACGGATTGAACATGGCAGGGAACCCATATTCTTTCTCTTCCTGTACCTGGAGACTAGTATGGTGACATTTGAAGTGAGTTACACTTCAGGATGGCTCTACACTATATAACGTTACCTGGTGAGTTAGAAGTAAGATTTTGATATTTGCACAGAGTGACATGCTTGGATTCGGAAATATATATATATATATATATATAACCGAAAGAGATATGTCACACCCTTCTTCTACATTACCTAACCTTGTGTGTAAGATCTAGGATGGTAAATTTTGTAGGCAGCCCTTTTATCAGTAAAACCGTACCTGGTGTGTCATATCTAGGATGGAGATATTTGCACTGAATTATACTTACAAGGAACCCTTTCCCCCCAACCGAGTGTGGTGTGTCAATTCTCTGATGGTGACCTTTAGGTACCATTTTGCACAGATGGACAAATGCAGGGAGCCCTTTTATGTGTACAAGAGTCTATGATATCACGGATGGTTACATTAACACGGAGTAAACTTGCATGGAGCCTATTTTTTCCCTAAATAACAGTACGTGGTGTGTCAGTTCTAGTGGGGTGACAATGCACGGACTATCACTTGCAGGGAGTCAAAAGGAAAGTGGTGACTTTCTCACAGATGGACTGTTGCAGGATGCACTTTTTTCTATGTAAACATGCATGGTTTGTCAGATCTCGGATTGTGACATTTGCAGTGGTAGACTCTTGCATGAGGCCCCTTCCTGCATATAGCCGTGCTAGGGGTGTCAGATCAAGGATGTTTACATTTGGATGTATTGATATTTGCCGAGTGCTCTCTTCTCTAAATGACCGTTCCTGGTTAGTGGGAAGTAAGTTGGAATGACAGTTGCAGGGAGTACTTTTCCCTATCTAAGAGAACCTGTAGTGCAAGATCACGGACGGTGTCATTTGTTTGGATGGATACTTCAATGTAGCGCTCAAACCAATAAGCACACGTGGTCTCGGTTAGTGACATTAGCAAGGAGTGATACTTCCATCGAACCCTTCCACCTGTATAAACGTACGTGGTGTGTCAGATGCAGGAAAGAGGCATTTGCACGGTGTGACACATTTACACTAATGGACAATGGCAGGGAGCACTTTTATCTATAGAACAGTACCTTGTGCTGAGTTCACGGAAGGTGACATTGGCACCGTGTGAAACTGCATGGAGCCATTTCCCCTATTTAACTGTACGTGGTGTGTCAGGTCTAGAATGGTGACATGTGCACGGAGTAACAATTGCTGGAAGCCCTCTTCTCTATGCAACAGTACATGATGTGTCTGATCTCGAATGGATCCGTATGCACGGAATTACTCATTCATCGAGCCATTTCACCTTTATAACCGTTAGTTGTGTGTCAGATCCAGGATGGTGACATTTGCTCGGTGTGTCCCTTTTACACGGATCAACAATAGCAGGAAGACCTTTTATTACATTGGCACGGAGTGAACTTTCATGGAGCTATTTCCCCTAAATAACAGTATGTGGTGTGTCGGATGTAGAGTGGTGAAAACGCACGGACTAACATTCTATAGTCCATACATTTAACCGTACCTGGCATGTGAGACCTAGGTTGTTGACATTTGCATGGATTGAAATTTGCTGGGACCCGCCTTCTCAAATAACCGTACCGGGTTAGTTGGAAGTAAGATGGATTGTCAATTGCAGGGAGCACCTTGCTAGTAAGATCACTGAAGGTGGTATTTGCACGGAGTGATACTTGAATGGAGTCCTCTCAAATATATCGTTTGTCAGACGATGGTGACATATGCTCGGATTCTCTCTTTCAGTGTGCCATCTTCTCTATATAACGGAACCTGGTGTGTCAAAAGTAAGACGGTGACATGCATTGATGGACACTTGCAGGCTGCACTTTTCTGAATGTAGCAGCACCCTTTTATCTGTTGTATAGTACCTTGTGGATGAGATCTCGGATGGTTACATTGGCACGGAGTGAACTTGCATGGAGCCTTTTCCCCTGAATAATAGTACGCCGTGTGTCAGATCTAGAGTGGTGAAAATGCACGGACTAACACTTGCAGGGAACAATCCACTCTATATAAACTTACCTGGTGAGTGAAAAGTTAGATTGAGATGTTTGCACAGAGTGACACATGCCTGATGTCAGATCCAGGATAGTGACGTTTCCAAGGATTGGAACTTGATGGAGCCATTTCCACGGATTGAACATGGCAGGGAACCTATATATTTCCTCTTTCCTCTTGCTGGAGAATAGGATCTTGACATTTACACGATAGAAAGGTGCTGGGAGCCATCTTCTCTTATTGACCGTACCTGGTTAGTAGGATATAATGGATTGGCAATTTTCCCCATCTAGCAGAACCAGGTGTGACACTTGCTGGGAGCCCTTTTCTCTATATGATCCTACCTGATGTGTCCGATCTAAGATGGATGGATGGATTCACAGTTGCAGGGAGCCATTTTATCTATATAGCCCTTTTATCTGTATAACAGTACATTGTGGGAGAGATCGCGGATGGTTACATTGGCACGGCGTGAACTTGCATGGTGCCATTTCCTTTAAATAACAGTAACTGGTGTGTCAGATTTACAGTGGTGACAATACACAGACTAACGCTTGCAGGTAGCAATCTACAGTATAAAACCCAACCAGAAGCGTCAAAAGAAGGAGGGTGAAATTTTCACAGATGGACAGTTCCAAAATGCACAATTCTCTATGCAAAGGTTGTGTCAAAATAAGACGGTGACTTGTGCTTGGATGGTTACTTTTCTCAATGTAACAGTACCCGATGTGTCGGATCTCGGATAGTGACATTAACAAGGAGTGATACTTCCAACGAGCCCTTCCACCTGTATAACCGTACGTAATGTGTACGTGCAGGATAGTGACATTTGCACGGTTAGACACTTTCGCACGGATGGACAATTGCAGGGAGCCCTTTTATCTGCATAACAGTACCTTGTGGGCGAGATCACGGATGGTGTCATTGGCGTGGAGTAATACTTGAATGGAGCCCTTAAATCTATTTAACCATACGCGGTCACGGATAGAGACATTAGCAAGGATTGGCATTAGAAAGTCATTTCCTCCATATAACCATACGTGGTGTGTCAGATGTAAGATGGTGACATTTGCAAGATTTGGAATTTACAGGGGACCATCTTCTCTATATAACCTTACCTAGTGAGGCAGTTTGCACGGTTTGGCACATACAGGGATCATTTTTCTCTTAAGAGTATCTGGCTTGTCATATATAATATTGAGACATCAGCACGGAATGTCACTTTCAAGGAGCAAGTTTCCCTATTTAAGACTATGTATCGGTGAAATTTGTTGAAAATTGTGAAAAAATCCCCTTTTAGTTTTTTACGTTCTTTTATTGTTTATACCTTGTACTTTCTTTTTGAGCTTTGTTTTATTTAAATATCAGAAATTTCAAGCCCTTAGCGGCCATTGAAGAGGCCCAGTGCAAGTGGGCGTTGCCGCCCATCAACACTATTCTCATGAAAATCTTTCGGTTGTTTTGCGAAAATTTTGAATTGAGCGCGGGGTTTGAATGTAAGAAATTTTGTTCCTGTGGATCTTCTGACGGACTATCGATATATCGAGTTGAATTGGCTCTTATTTCAGTGATGGAGATTGTCCTTGTGTTGAATTTACACAAAGAGTTGTGATCTCACGTTTTGTGTTTTGGCCTACTCTGCTTTTCTGTAAATTCTTAAATGTTATATTTGTAATAAGTGTGATAATGATCCATAATCATAACAGGATCTGCTTAGTGCAAGCAGCTTAATTTTTTGAGGTTGGGATTTGTGAAATTGTGCAATTATCAGTGTACATCATGAGAAGAAGAATTGAGACTTGTCTTCGCCGGAAGAAACGTCCTAGTAAAGTGTTGGATAAAGTGAAAAATGCCATTTGTAACAGGAATAAGCATGTAAGTACTAGTTTACAGGGTCAAGTAGGAGAAATTAAAATCCCCACACCATACATTGTGCATAGTGTAATTTGGGCTGTGTCCGAAGAAAGTGTTTATGTCAAATAACTGGAGATTGCAGTAACATCAGCAATTGCTGAATTCAACATTAGTGTCATGAGGGACAAGCGTTGAATTGACCACAATGGAGTGTCTGTGCGACAAGGGTTTAAAACAGCCTTAAGGTATGTATTAACGTTCGAAATCGACTTTTTCGCCCAAAAATGCCATTTTAATTTTTTCACTCGAAATGAAGGCTTGAAGTCTCTACTTCAATATGAGATATAATTCATACATACAGTATATTCCAACTGTAAGTATCCGAAAATAATAAAATAGCCACGTGCGCGCGTGTCAGATTTTCTTATTCAAATTTACCTCTTTGGTGTGACATGCCTCCTGAGTACATAGTACATAGTTCTGACTAACAGATGTCAATACTTGTATATTCCAAAGACTTTTATTCCATCGATAGGCAACGGATATAAACAAACCTTCCTTGTGGCCAAGTGGTCTTTCACATTGTGACCAAAGAGTTTGTTTCTCTGTGAAAGTGTATAAAATGTGTTCTAAAAGCCGATGTAGAGCAAAGAAAAAGGAAAAGTTTCATGTAAACAGACATAGCAAGGTGAATGTCAGTGTTGTGCTATCAGTATAAATAGTGAGACGGAAGGTAGGCCTAATGTAAGGGAATCATTTGCTAGTGATTCTCAGTCCAATCTTTCGTCTGTATATATTGAATCTGATAGTGTTAGGGCATTTACAATATCATTATAGTCATATAGTCCTTTACACGTATATTATCTGCATTAGCTTGCCCTAGTTGCTTCAGCTGTAATACAGTTTTTGAGATTTGGTTGGAGAATGTCCCTTGCATTGTTTTGCAGCTGTGATTATGAATTCCGCAACTGACAGGAGCACTCATCGATTAGATGCAAAATTATTTGGAATTGCTTTACGTTCGAACACAAGCAGTATTCACGCCATGTCAAATGGCATATGGGCCACATTGTACCATTTGACAGCAACAAAGCACCGTCCCACCCACCATTGGTGTCCTCTAGGAACTGACACCTGGTGCTCATATCAGTGAGCTAAAGCAAATAATTAGATAGAACAATTTTAATTCAAACCAGGCCTGTCCTTTGGCATTCTTCAAGCAGTGAAGAATGCCATGAGCGACTCACCGACCCAGAAATGCTAAGTCCTTTCATGGATTGATTGAAAATAATGAGTCATTCAATGCCATGGTATGGAGAATGTGTCCTAAAGAGACATAAATGTTGATACCTTAAAATTAGGAGTTTGCCATTTCACCTGGGAGAACGGAGCGGAAATACAAATACTGAAGAGGATAGGAATTGCTCCTGGCAAGTACACATCATCGGGTGTACTTGAAGCTAATGCAGTACGGTTGTACAAAGGTGCAAATCGAAGTACTGCAGAACACAAGCAGAGGAGGCAGTACTTGAGAGGCAGAAGAAAACTAAAAGAAGACAAGAAACTTCTAAACGACGGTCCAACCTATGGAGCAGGCAAGTTTTTAGGTGCCCAAATAAGTGGGTTATGTTCATAACTTAGTCCTAAAACTTCAGTGCTGTTTTTTTGAATGTAATTTTTTGCACACCTTCCCACATTTCAAATAAATTAAAATATCCTTAAAATTGAGACAGAAAAATCAGTGATATATTAAATTAAAGCTAATGAATGTGGGAATGTTTAAACTAGTACTTTCTTAATATTGTGAATATTTTATAGCCATTGTCACACGGGTAATTAATTATTTTTAAACTTTTGTCAAAAATTATGTCTAGCTCCCTTTCAGTTTTTGTTAAATAGAAGATCCTAGTTCACAACATTCTATGAATGAAATACTTCAACTTGGTGAAAACAATTTCAAGGTTATAACATTTTTGGGATTTTTATGACATTTTGAAAATTTGTGGTTTTTTTTCATTAAACTAAATTTTCGGTGAAGATAAGGCACAAAATTTTGATTGCAGTATACGAAATGATTAGTCTACTATTTTTTGTTTTATGGTACGAAACACAAAAAAATCGGTTAAGAATTTCGAATTTTCCTTCGAAACGTTAAAACATACCTTAAGCAAACTAAAAACAGTGAAAACTGCTAGTGTGGCCAGCTAGAAGGAGCAGAGGAGTTCTAAGTCAACTATATTAATGTACTGGACTATTGTTCATGTCTAAAATTTCAATTTCTGTTTCCTCAGAATATATTTTCCAGCACTTTTCAAGATTCAAAATGCTCCTCATGCCAGAATTTTTTATCAGTCTACTTGAAAGTTTTAGGATAATTTCAGATACAACACAATAACAAATTGATGTGCAAAATTTAAAATACATGCAATCTAGTTTTCTCTCATCATGATCATCATAAAAGTATAAAACCCAACCAGAAGCATCAAAAGAAGGATGGTGACGTTTTCACAGATGGACAGTTCCAAAATGCACTACTCTCTATGCAAAGGTGACTAGTGCATCGGTTCTGGGATGGTGACATTTCCAGTGATAGACACAGCAAGGAGACCCTTCCTGCATATAGCCCTACTTGGTGTGTCAGATCTGGGATGGTGACATTTGCACGGTGTTACACCGCAGGTTGCTTCTTCTTCATTTAACCGTACCAGGTTAGTCAGAAGTTTGTGACATTTGCACAGAGTGACACATGCTTGGAACCATTTCCTCTATACTTGGTGGGTGAGATCTAGGATATTGACATTTGCATGGATTGAAATGTGCCGGGAGCCCTGTTCTCTTATTGTACCTTCCACCTGTTTAACCGTACGTGGTGTGTCAGATACAGGTTGGAGACCTTTGCACGGTGTGACACTTTTGTACGGATGGAGAATTCGAGGGAGACCTTTTATCTGTATAACAGTGCCTTGTGCGTTAGATCACGAAAGGTGACATTGGCACGGTTTGAAACTTGCACGGCGCCATTTCCCCTATATAAGTGTACGTGGTGTGTCAGATCTAGAAGGGTGACATGTGCACTTAGTAACACTTGCAGGGAGCCCCGTTCTCTATGTAACTGTACATGATGTGTCAGATCCCTACCTTGTGTGTCAGTTTTAGGACGCTCACGTATGCGCGGTGCGACACATGAATGGAACCCTTCCTCTATACAATCGTACCTGGTGTGTCAGACCTAGGATGGTGACATTTGCACGGATTGAACATGGCAGGGAACCCATATTCTTTCTCTTCCTGTACCTGGAGACTAGTATGGTGACATTTGAAGTGAGTTACACTTCAGGATGGCTCTACACTATATAACGTTACCTGGTGAGTTAGAAGTAAGATTTTGATATTTGCACAGAGTGACATGCTTGGATTCGGAAATATATATATAACCGAAAGAGATATGTCACACCCTTCTTCTACATTACCTAACCTTGTGTGTAAGATCTAGGATGGTAAATTTTGTAGGCAGCCCTTTTATCAGTAAAACCGTACCTGGTGTGTCATATCTAGGATGGAGATATTTGCACTGAATTATACTTACAAGGAACCCTTTCCCCCCAACCGAGTGTGGTGTGTCAATTCTCTGATGGTGACCTTTAGGGACCCTGTTGCACAGATGGACAAATGCAGGGAGCCCTTTTATGTGTACAAGAGTCTATGATATCACGGATGGTTACATTAACACGGAGTAAACTTGCATGGAGCCTATTTTTTCCGTAAATAACAGTACCTGGTGTGTCAGTTCTAGTGGGGTGACAATGCACGGACTATCACTTGCAGGGAGTCAAAAGGAAAGTGGTGACTTTCTCACAGATGGACTGTTGCAGGATGCACTTTTTTCTATGTAAACATGCATGGTTTGTCAGATCTCGGATTGTGACATTTGCAGTGGTTGACTCTTGCATGAGGCCCCTTCCTGCATATAGCCGTGCTAGGGGTGTCAGATCAAGGATGTTTACATTTGGATGTATTGGAATTTGCCGAGTGCTCTCTTCTCTAAATGACCGTTCCTGGTTAGTGGGAAGTAAGTTGGAATGACAGTTGCAGGGAGTACTTTTCCCTATCTAAGAGAACCTGTAGTGCAAGATCACGGACGTTGTCATTTGTTTGGATGGATACTTCAATGTAGCGCTCAAACCAATAAGCACACGTGGTCTCGGTTAGTGACATTAGCAAGGAGTGATACTTCCATCGAACCCTTCCACCTGTATAAACGTACGTGGTGTGTCAGATGCAGGAAAGAGGCATTTGCACGGTGTGACACATTTACACTAATGGACAATGGCAGGGAGCACTTTTATCTGTAGAATAGTACCTTGTGCGTGAGTTCACGGAAGGTGACATTGGCACCGTGTGAAACTGCATGGAGCCATTTCCCCTATTTAACTGTACGTGGTGTGTCAGGTCTAGAATGGTGACATGTGCACGGAGTAACAATTGCTGGAAGCCCTCTTCTCTATGCAACAGTACATGATGTGTCTGATCTCGAATGGATCCGTATGCACGGAATTACTCATTCATCGAGCCATTTCACCTTTATAACCGTTAGTTGTGTGTCAAATCCAGGATGGTGACATTTGCTCGGTGTGTCCCTTTTACACGGATCAACAATAGCAGGAAGACCTTTTATTACATTGGCACGGAGTGAACTTTCATGGAGCTATTTCCCCTAAATAACAGTACGTGGTGTGTCGGATGTAGAGTGGTGAAAACGCACGGACTAACATTCTATAGTCCATACATTTAACCGTACCTGGCATGTGAGACCTAGGTTGTTGACATTTGCATGGATTGAAATTTGCTGGGACCCGCCTTCTCAAATAACCGTACCGGGTTAGTTGGAAGTAAGATGGATTGACAATTGCAGGGAGCACCTTGCTAGTAAGATCACTGAAGGTGGTATTTGCACGGAGTGATACTTGAATGGAGTCCTCTCAAATATATCGTTTGTCAGACGATGGTGACATATGCTCGGATTCTCTCTTTCAGTGTGCCATCTTCTCTATATAACGGAACCTGGTGTGTCAAATGTAAGACGGTGACATGCATTGATGGACACTTGCAGGCTGCACTTTTCTGAATGTAGCAGCACCCTTTTATCTGTTGTATAGTACCTTATGGATGAGATCTCGGATGGTTACATTGGCACGGAGTGAACTTGCATGGAGCCTTTTCCCCTGAATAATAGTACGCCGTGTGTCAGATCTAGAGTGGTGAAAATGCACGGACTAACACTTGCAGGGAACAATCCACTCTATATTAACTTACCTGGTGAGTGAAAAGTTAGATTGAGATGTTTGCACAGAGTGACACATGCCTGATGTCAGATCCAGGATAGTGACGTTTCCAAGGATTGGAACTTGATGGAGCCATTTCCACGGATTGAACATGGCAGGGAACCTATATATTTCCTCTTTCCTCTTGCTGGAGAATAGGATCTTGACATTTACACGATAGAAAGGTGCTGGGAGCCATCTTCTCTTATTGACCGTACCTGGTTAGTAGGATATAATGGATTGGCAATTTTCCCCATCTAGCAGAACCAGGTGTGACACTTGCTGGGAGCCCTTTTCTCTATATGATCCTACCTGATGTGTCCGATCTAAGATGGATGGATGGATTCACAGTTGCAGGGAGCCATTTTATCTATATAGCCCTTTTATCTGTATAACAGTACATTGTGGGTGAGATCGCGGATGGTTACATTGGCACGGCGTGAACTTGCATGGTGCCATTTCCTTTAAATAACAGTAACTGGTGTGTCAGATTTACAGTGGTGACAATACACAGACTAACGCTTGCAGGTAGCAATCTACAGTATAAAACCCAACCAGAAGCGTCAAAAGAAGGAGGGTGAAGTTTTCACAGATGGACAGTTCCAAAATGCACAATTCTCTATGCAAAGGTTGTGTCAAAATAAGACGGTGACTTGTGCTTGGATGGTTACTTTTCTCAATGTAACAGTACCCGATGTGTCGGATCTCGGATAGTGACATTAACAAGGAGTGATACTTCCAACGAGCCCTTCCACCTGTATAACCGTACGTAGTGTGTACGTGCAGGATAGTGACATTTGCACGGTTAGACACTTTCGCACGGATGGACAATTGCAGGGAGCCCTTTTATCTGCATAACAGTACCTTGTGGGCGAGATCACGGATGGTGTCATTGGCGTGGAGTAGTACTTGAATGGAGCCCTTAAATCTATTTAACCATACGCGGTCACGGATAGAGACATTAGCAAGGATTGGCATTAGAAAGTCATTTCCTCCATATAACCATACGTGGTGTGTCAGATGTAAGATGGTGACATTTGCAAGATTTGGAATTTACAGGGGACCATTTTCTCTATATAACCTTACCTAGTGAGGCAGTTTGCACAGTTTGGCACATACAGGGATCATTTTTCTCTTAAGAGTACCCGGCTTGTCATATATAATATTGAGACATCAGCACGGAATGTCACTTTCAAGGAGCAAGTTTCCCTATTTAAGACAATGTATCGGTGAAATTTGTTGAAAATTGTGAAAAAATCCCCTTTTAGTTTTTTACGTTCTTTTATTGTTTATACCTTGTACTTTCTTCTTGAGCTTTGTTTTATTTAAATATCAGAAATTTCAAGCCCTTAGCGGCCATTGAAGAGGCCCTGTGCAAGTGGGTGTTGCCGCCCATCAACACTATTCTCATGAAAATCTTTCGGTTGTTTTGCGAAAATTTTGAATTGAGCGCGGGGTTTGAATGTAAGAAATTTTGTTCCTGTGGATCTTCTGACGGACTATCGATATATCGAGTTGAATTGGCTCTTATTTCAGTGATGGAGATTGTCCTTGTGTTGAATTTACACAAAGAGTTGTGATCTCACGTTTTGTGTTTTGGCCTACTCTGCTTTTCTGTAAATTCTTAAATGTTATATTTGTAATAAGTGTGATAATGATCCATAATCATAACAGGATCTGCTTAGTGCAAGCAGCTTAATTTTTTGAGGTTGGGATTTGTGAAATTGTGCAATTATCAGTGTACATCATGAGAAGAAGTATTGAGACTTGTCGTCGCCGGAAGAAACGTCCTAGTAAAGTGTTGGATAAAGTGAAAAATGCCATTTGTAACAGGAATAAGCATGTAAGTACTAGTTTACAGGGTCAAGTAGGAGAAATTAAAATCCCCACACCATACATTGTACATAGTGTAAGTTGGGCTGTGTCCGAAGAAAGTGTTTATGTCAAATAACTGGAGATTGCAGTAACATCAGCAATTGCTGAATTCAACATTAGTGTCATGAGGGAGAAGCGTTGAACTGACCACAATGGAGTGTCTGTGGGTTTAAAACAGCCTTAAGGTATGTATTAACGTTCGAAATCGACTTTTTCGCCCAAAAATGCCATTTTAATTTTTTCACTCGAAATGAAAGCTTGAAGTCTCTACTGCAAAATGAGATATAATTCATACATACAGTATATTCCAACTGTAAGTATCCGAAAATTATAAAATAGCCACGTGCGCGCGTGTCAGATTTTCTTATTGAAATTTAGCTCTTTGGTGTGACATGCCTCCTGAGTACATAGTACATAGTTCTGACTAACAGATACTTGTATATACTTTGTATATTCCAAAGACTTTTATTCCATCGATAGGCAACGGATATAAACAAACCTTCCTTGTGGCCAAGTGGTCTTTCACATTGTGACCAAAGAGTTTGTTTCTCTGTGAAAGTGTATAAAATGTGTTCTAAAAGCCGATGTAGAGCAAAGAAAAAGGGAAGGTTTCATGTAAACAGACATAGCAAGGTGAATGTCAGTGTTGTGCTATCAGTATAAATAGTGAGACGGAAGGTAGGCCTAATGTAAGGGAATCATTTGCTAGTGATTCTCAGACCAGTCCTTCGTCTGTATATATTGAATCTGATAGTGTTAGGGGCATTTACACGTATATTATCTGCATTAGCTTGCCCTAGTTGCTTCAGCTGTAACACAGTTTTTGAGATTTGGTTGGAGAATGTCCCTTGCATTGTTTTGCAGCTGTGATTATGAATTCCGCAACTGACAGGAGCACTCATCGATTAGATGCAAAATTATTTGGAATTGCTTTACGTTCGAACACAAGCAGTATTCACGCCATGTCAAATGGCATATGGGCCACATTGTACCATTTGACAGCAACAAAGCACCGTCCCACCCACCATTGGTGTCCTCTAGGAACTGACAGCTGGTGCTCATATCAGTGAGCTAAAGCAAATAATTAGATAGAACAATTTTAATTCAAACCAGGCCTGTCCTTTGGCATGAGCGACTCACCGACCCAGAAATGCTAAGTCCTTGCATGGATTGATTGAAAATAATGAGTCATTCAATGCCATGGTATGGAGAAGGTGTCCTAAAGAGACATAAATGTTGATACCTTAAAATTAGGAGTTTGCCATTTCACCTGGGAGAACGGAGCGGAAATACAAATACTGAAGAAGATAGGAATTGCTCCTGGCAAGTACACATCATCGGGTGTACTTGAAGCTAATGCAGTACGGTTGTACAAAGGTGCAAATCGAAGTACTGCAGAACACAAGCAGAGGAGGCAGTACTTGAGAGGCAGAAGAAAACTAAAAGAAGACAAGAAACTTCTAAACGACGGTCCAACCTATGGAGCAGGCAAGTTTTTAGGTGCCCAAATAAGTGGGTTATGTTCATAACTTAGTCCTAAAACTTCAGTGCTGTTTTTCTTGAATGTAATTTTTTGCACACCTTCCCACATTTCAAATAAATTCAAATATCCTTAAAATTGAGACAGAAAAATCAATGATAGATTAAATTAAAGCTAATGAATGTGGGAATGTTTAAACTAGTACTTTCTTAATATTGTGAATATTTTATAGCCATTGTCACACAGGTAATTAATTTTTTTTAAACTTTTGTCAAAAATTATGTCTAGCTCCCTTTCTGTTTTTGTTAAATAGAAGATCCTAGTTCACAACATTCTATGAATGAAATACTTCAACTTGGTGAAAACAATTTCAAGGTTATAACATTTTTGGGATTTTTATGACATTTTGAAAATTTGTGTTTTTTTCATTAAACTAAATTTTCGGGTGAAGATAGGGCACAAAATTTTGATTGCAGTATACGAAATGATTAGTCTACTATTTTTTGTTTTATGGTACGAAACACAAAAAAATCGGTTAAGAATTTCGGATTTTCCTTCGAAACGTTAAAACATACCTTAAGCAAACTAAAACAGTGAAAACTTCTAGTGTGGCCAGCTAGAAGGAGCAGAGGAGTTCTAAGTCAACTACATTAATGTACTGGACTATTGTTCATGTCTAAAATTTCAATTTCTTTTTCCTCAGAATATATTTTCCAGCACTTTTCAAGATTCAAAATGCTCCTCATGCCAGAATTTTTTATCAGTCTACTTGAAACTTTTAGGATAATTTCAGATACAACACAATAACAAATTGATGTGCAAATTTTAAAATACATGCAATCTAGTTTTTTCTCATCATGATCATCATAAAAGTATAAAACCCAACCAGAAGCATCAAAAGAAGGATGGTGACGTTTTCACAGATGGACAGTTCCAAAATGCACTACTCTCTATGCAAAGGTGACTAGTGCATCGGTTCTGGGATGGTGACATTTCCAGTGATAGACGCAGCAAGGAACCCCTTCCTGCATATAGCCCTACTTGGTGTGTCAGATCTGGGATGGTGACATTTGCACGGTGTTACACCGCAGGTTGCTTCTTCTTCATTTAACCGTACCAGGTTAGTCAGAAGTTTGTGACATTTGCACAGAGTGACACATGCTTGGAACCATTTCCTCTATACTTGGTGGGTGAGATCTAGGATATTGACATTTGCATGGATTGAAATGTGCTGGGAGCTCTGTTCTGTTATTGTACCTTCCACCTGTTTAACCGTACGTGGTGTGTCAGATACAGGTTGGAGACATTTGCACGGTGTGACACTTTTGTACGGATGGACAATCCGAGGGAGAAGTATAGAAGTGCCTTGTGCGTTAGATCATATAGGTGACATTGGCACGGTTTGAAACTTGCACGGCGCCATTTCCCCTATATAAGTGTACGTGGTGTGTCAGATCTAGAATGGTGACATGTGCACTTAGTAACACTTGCAGGGAGCCCCGTTCTCTATGTAACTGTACATGATGTGTCAGATCCCTACCTTGTGTGTCAGTTTTAGGACGCTCACGTATGCGCGGTGCGACACATGAATGGAACCCTTCCTCTACACAATCGTACCTGGTGTGTCAGACCTAGGATGGTGACATTTGCACGGATTGAACATGGCAGGGAACACATATTCTCTCTCTTCCTGTACCTGGAGACTAGGATGGTGACATTTGAATTGAGTTACACTTCAGGATGACTCTACACTATATAACGTTACCTGGTGAGTTAGAAGTAAGATTTTGATATTTGCACAGAGTGACATGCTTGGATTCGGAAATAAGATGGTCACACTTCATATATATATATAACCGAAAGTGATATGTCACACCCTTCCTCTGCATTACCTAACCTTGTGTGTAAGATCTAGGATGGTAAATTTTGTAGGCAGCCCTTTTATCAGTAAAACCGTACCTGGTGTGTCATATCTAGGATGGAGATATTTGCACTGAATTATACTTACAAGGAACCCTTTCCCCCCAACCGAGTGTGGTGTGTCAATTCTCTGATGGTGACCTTTAGGGACCCTTTTGCACAGATGGACAAATGCAGGGAGCCCTTTTATGTGTACAAGAGTGGATGATATCACGGATGGTTACATTAGCACGGAGTAAACTTGCATGGAGCCTTTTTTTTCTAAATAACAGTACGTGGTGTGTCAGTTCTAGTGGGGTGACAATGCACTGACTATCACTTGCAGGGAGTCAAAAGGAAAGTGGTGACTTTCTCACAGATGGACTGTTGCAGGATGCACTTTTTTCTATGTAAACATGCATGGTTTGTCAGATCTCGGATTGTGACATTTGCAGTGGTAGACTCTTGCATGAGGCCCCTTCCTGCATATAGCCGTGCTAGGGGTGTCAGATCAAGGATGTTTACATTTGGATGTATTGAAATTTGCCGAGTGCTCTCTTCTCTAAATGACCGTTCCTGGTTAGTGGGAAGTAAGTTGGAATGACAGTTGCAGGGAGTACTTATCCCTATCTAAGAGAACCTGTAGTGCAAGATCACGGACGGTGTCATTTGTACGGATGGATACTTCAATGTAGCGCTCAAACCAATAAGCACACGTGGTCTCGGTTAGTGACATTAGCAAGGAGTGATACTTCCATCGAACCCTTCCACCTGTATAAACGTACGTGGTGTGTCAGATGCAGGAAAGAGACATTTGCACGGTGTGACACATTTACACTAATGGACAATGGCAGGGAGCACTTTTATCTGTAGAATAGTACCTTGTGCGTGAGTTCACGGAAGGTGACATTGACACCGTGTGAAACTGCATGGAGCCATTTCCCCTATTTAACTGTACGTGGTGTGTCAGGTCTAGAATTGTGACATGTGCACGGAGTAACAATTGCTGGAAGCCCTCTTCTCTATGCAACAGTACATGATGTGTCTGATCTCGAATGGATCCGTATGCACGGAATTACTCATTCATCGAGCCATTTCACCTTTATAACCGTTAGTGGTGTGTCAGATCCAGGATGGTGACATTTGCTCGGTGTGTCCCTTTTACACGGATCAACAATAGCAGGAAGACCTTTTATTACATTGGCACGGAGTGAACTTTCATGGAGCTATTTCCCCTAAATAACAGTACGTGGTGTGTCGGATGTAGAGTGGTGAAAACGCACGGACTAACATTCTATAGTCCATACATTTAACCGTACCTGGCATGTGAGACCTAGGTTGTTGACATTTGCATGGATTGAAATTTGCTGGGACCCGCCTTCTCAAATAACCGTACCGGCTTAGTTGGAAGTAAGATGGATTGACAATTGCAGGGAGCACCTTGCTAGTAAGATCACTGAAGGTGGCATTTGCACGGAGTGATACTTGAATGGAGTCTTCTCAAGTATATCGTTTGTCAGACGATGGTGACATATGCTCGGATTCTCTCTTTCAGTGTGCCATCTTCTCTATATAACGGAACCTGGTGTGTCAAATGTAAGACGGTGACATGCATTGATGGACACTTGCAGGCTGCACTTTTCTGAATGTAGCAGCACCCTTTTATCTGTTGTATAGTACCTTGTGGATGAGATCTCGGATGGTTACATTGGCACGGAGTGAACTTGCATGGAACATTTTCCCCTGAATAATAGTACGCCGTGTGTCAGATCTAGAGTGGTGAAAATGCACGGACTAACACTTTGCAGGGAGCAGGTGAGTGAAAAGTTAGATTGAGATGTTTGCACAGAGTGACACATGCCTGATGTCAGATCCAGGATAGTGACGTTTCCAAGGATTGGAACTTGATGGAGCCATTTTCACGGATTGAACATGGCAGGGAACCTATATATTCTCTCTTTCCTCTTGCTGGAGAATAGGATCTTGACATTTACACGATAGAAAGGTGCTGGGAGCCATCTTCTCTTATTGACCGTACCTGGTTAGTAGGAAGTAAGATGGTCATATATACATGGATTGGCAATTTTCCCCATCTAGCAGAACCAGGTGTGACACATGCTGGGAGCCCTTTTCTCTATATGATCCTACCTGATGTGTCCGATCTAAGATGGATGGATGGATTCACAGTTGCAGGGAGCCATTTTATCTATATAGCCCTTTTATCTGTATAACAGTACATTGTGGGTGAGATCGCGGATGGTTACATTGGCACGGCGTGAACTTGCATGGTGCCATTTCCTTTAAATAACAGTAACTGGTGTGTCAGATTTACAGTGGTGACAATACACAGACAAACGCTTGCAGGTAGCAATCTACAGTATAAAACCCAACCAGAAGCGTCAAAAGAAGGAGGGTGAAGTTTTCACAGATGGACAGTTCCAAAATGCACAATTCTCTATGCAAAGGTTGTGTCAAAATAAGACGGTGACTTGTGCTTGGATGGTTACTTTTCTCATTGTAACAGTACCCGATGTGTCGGATCTCGGATAGTGACATTAACAAGGAGTGATACTTCCAAGGAGCCCTTCCACCTGTATAACCGTACGTAGTGTGTACGTGCAGGATAGTGACATTTGCACGGTTAGACACTTTCGCACGGATGGACAATTGCAGGGAGCCCTTTTATCTGCATAACAGTACCTTGTGGGCGAGATCACGGATGGTGTCATTGGCGTGGAGTAATACTTGAATGGAGCCCTTAAATCTATTTAACCATACGTGGTCACGGATAGAGACATTAGCAAGGATTGGCATTAGAAAGTCATTTCCTCCATATAACCATACGTGGTGTGTCAGGTGTAAGATGGTGACATTTGCAAGATTTGGAATTTACAGGGGACCATCTCCTCTATATAACCTTACCTAGTGAGGCAGTTTGCACGGTTTGGCACATACAGGGATCATTTTTCTCTTAAGAGTACCTGGCTTGTCATATATAATATTGAGACATCAGCACGGAATGTCACTTTCAAGGAGCAAGTTTCCCTATTTAAGACACTGTATCGGTGAAATTTGTTGAAAATTGTGAAAAAAATCCCCTTTTAATTTTTTACGTTCTTACATTGTTTATACCTTGTACTTTCTTTTTGAGCTTTGTTTTATTTAATTATCAGAAATTTCAAGCCCTTAGCGGCCATTGAAGAGGCCCAGTGCAAGTGGGCGTTGCCGCCCATCAACAATATTCTCATGAAAATCTTTCGGTTGTTTTGCGAAAATTTTGAATTGAGCGCGGGGTTTGAATGTAAGAAATTTTGTTCCTGTGGGTCTTATGACGGACTATCGATATATCGAGTTGAATTGGCTCTTATTTCAGTGATGGAGATTGTCCTTGTGTTGAATTTAAACAAGGAGTTGTGATCTCACGTTTTGAGTTTATCATTTGTGTTTTGGCCTACTCTGCTTTTCTGTAAATTCTTAAATGTTATATTTGTAATAAGTGTGATAATGATCCATAAACATAACAGGATCTACTTAGCGCAAGCAGCTTAGTTTCTGAGGTTGGGATTTGTGAAATTGTGCAATTATCAGTGTACATCATGGGAAGAAGAATTGAGACTTGTCGTCGCCGGAAGAAACGTCCTAGTAAAGTGTTGGATAAAGTGAAAAATGCCATTTGTAACAGGAATAAGCATGTAAGTACTAGTTTACAGGATCAAGTAGGAGAAATTAAAATCCCCACACCATACATTGTGCATAGTGTAATTTGGGCTGTGTCCGAAGGAAGTGTTTATGTCAAATAACTGGAGATTGCAGTAACATCAGCAATTGCTGAATTCAACATTAGTGTCATGAGGGACAAGCGTTGAATTGACCACAATGGAGTGTCTGGGCGACAAGGGTTTAAAACAGCCCTAAGGTATGTATTAACGTTCGAAATCGACTTTTTCGCCCAAAAATGCCATTTTAATTTTTTCACTCGAAATGAAAGCTTGAAGTCTATACTTCATAATGAGATATAATTCATACATACAGTATATGCCAACTGTAAGTATCCGAAAATAATAAAATAGCCACGTGCGCGCGTGTCAGATTTTCTTATTCAAATTTACCTCTTTGGTGTGACATGCCTCCTGAGTACATAGTACATAGTTCTGACTAACAGATACTTGTATATACTTTGTATATTCCAAAGACTTTTATTCCATCCATAGGCAACGGATATAAACAAACCTTCCTTGTGGCCAAGTGGTCTTTCACATTGTGACCAAAGAGTTTGTTTCTCTGTGAAAGTATATAAAATGTGTTCTAAAAGCCGATGTAGAGCAAAGAAAAAGGGAAAGTTTCATGTAAACAGACATAGCAAGGTGAATGTCAGTGTTGTGCTATCAGTAAAAATAGTGAGACGGAAAATAGGCCAAATGTAAGGGAATCATTTGCTAGTGATTCTCAGTCCAATCTTTCGTCTGTATATATTGAATCTGATAGTGTTAGGGGCATTTACACGTATATTATCTGCATTAGCTTGCCCTAGTTGCTTCAGCTGTAATACAGTTTTTGAGATTTGGTTGGAGAATGTCCCTTGCATTGTTTTGCAGCAGTGATTATGAATTCCGCAACTGACAGGAGCACTCATCGATTAGATGCAAAATTATTTGGAATTGCTTTACGTTCGAACACAAGCAGTATTCACGCCATGTCAAATGGCATATGGGCCACATTGTACCATTTGACAGCAACAAAGCACCGTCCCACCCACCATTGGTGTCCTCTAGGAACTGACAGCTGGTGCTCATATCAGTGAGCTAAAGCAAATAATTAGATAGAACAATTTTAATTCAAACCAGGCCTGTCCTTTGGCATGAGCGACTCACCGACCCAGAAATGCTAAGTCCTTGCATGGATTGATTGAAAATAATGAGTCATTCAATGCCATGGTATGGAGAAGGTGTCCTAAAGAGACATAAATGTTGATACCTTAAAATTAGGAGTTTGCCATTTCACCTGGGAGAACGGAGCGGAAATACAAATACTGAAGAAGATAGGAATTGCTCCTGGCAAGTACACATCATCGGGTGTACTTGAAGCTAATGCAGTACGGTTGTACAAAGGTGCAAATCGAAGTACTGCAGAACACAAGCAGAGGAGGCAGTACTTGAGAGGCAGAAGAAAACTAAAAGAAGACAAGAAACTTCTAAACGACGGTCCAACCTATGGAGCAGGCAAGTTTTTAGGTGCCCAAATAAGTGGGTTATGTTCATAACTTAGTCCTAAAACTTCAGTGCTGTTTTTCTTGAATGTAATTTTTTGCACACCTTCCCACATTTCAAATAAATTCAAATATCCTTAAAATTGAGACAGAAAAATCAATGATAGATTAAATTAAAGCTAATGAATGTGGGAATGTTTAAACTAGTACTTTCTTAATATTGTGAATATTTTATAGCCATTGTCACACAGGTAATTAATTTTTTTTAAACTTTTGTCAAAAATTTTGTCTAGCTCCCTTTCTGTTTTTGTGAAATAGAAGATCCTAGTTCACAACATTCTATGAATGAAATACTTCAACTTGGTGAAAACAATTTCAAGGTTATAACATTTTTGGGATTTTTATGACATTTTGAAAATTTGTGTTTTTTTCATTAAACTAAATTTTCGGGTGAAGATAGGGCACAAAATTTTGATTGCAGTATACGAAATGATTAGTCTACTATTTTTTGTTTTATGGTACGAAACACAAAAAAATCGGTTAAGAATTTCGGATTTTCCTTCGAAACGTTAAAACATACCTTAAGCAAACTAAAACAGTGAAAACTTCTAGTGTGGCCAGCTAGAAGGAGCAGAGGAGTTCTAAGTCAACTACATTAATGTACTGGACTATTGTTCATGTCTAAAATTTCAATTTCTTTTTCCTCAGAATATATTTTCCAGCACTTTTCAAGATTCAAAATGCTCCTCATGCCAGAATTTTTTATCAGTCTACTTGAAACTTTTAGGATAATTTCAGATACAACACAATAACAAATTGTTGTGCAAATTTTAAAATACATGCAATCTAGTTTTTTCTCATCATGATCATCATAAAAGTATAAAACCCAACCAGAAGCATCAAAAGAAGGATGGTGACGTTTTCACAGATGGACAGTTCCAAAATGCACTACTCTCTATGCAAAGGTGACTAGTGCATCGGTTCTGGGATGGTGACATTTCCAGTGATAGACGCAGCAAGGAACCCCTTCCTGCATATAGCCCTACTTGGTGTGTCAGATCTGGGATGGTGACATTTGCACGGTGTTACACCGCAGGTTGCTTCTTCTTCATTTAACCGTACCAGGTTAGTCAGAAGTTTGTGACATTTGCACAGAGTGACACATGCTTGGAACCATTTCCTCTATACTTGGTGGGTGAGATCTAGGATATTGACATTTGCATGGATTGAAATGTGCTGGGAGCTCTGTTCTCTTATTGTACCTTCCACCTGTTTAACCGTACGTGGTGTGTCAGATACAGGTTGGAGACATTTGCACGGTGTGACACTTTTGTACGGATGGACAATCCGAGGGAGAAGTATAGAAGTGCCTTGTGCGTTAGATCATATAGGTGACATTGGCACGGTTTGAAACTTGCACGGCGCCATTTCCCCTATATAAGTGTACGTGGTGTGTCAGATCTAGAATGGTGACATGTGCACTTAGTAACACTTGCAGGGAGCCCCGTTCTCTATGTAACTGTACATGATGTGTCAGATCCCTACCTTGTGTGTCAGTTTTAGGACGCTCACGTATGCGCGGTGCGACACATGAATGGAACCCTTCCTCTACACAATCGTACCTGGTGTGTCAGACCTAGGATGGTGACATTTGCACGGATTGAACATGGCAGGGAACACATATTCTCTCTCTTCCTGTACCTGGAGACTAGGATGGTGACATTTGAATTGAGTTACACTTCAGGATGACTCTACACTATATAACGTTACCTGGTGAGTTAGAAGTAAGATTTTGATATTTGCACAGAGTGACATGCTTGGATTCGGAAATAAGATGGTCACACTTCATATATATATATAACCGAAAGTGATATGTCACACCCTTCCTCTGCATTACCTAACCTTGTGTGTAAGATCTAGGATGGTAAATTTTGTAGGCAGCCCTTTTATCAGTAAAACCGTACCTGGTGTGTCATATCTAGGATGGAGATATTTGCACTGAATTATACTTACAAGGAACCCTTTCCCCCCAACCGAGTGTGGTGTGTCAATTCTCTGATGGTGACCTTTAGGGACCCTTTTGCACAGATGGACAAATGCAGGGAGCCCTTTTATGTGTACAAGAGTGGATGATATCACGGATGGTTACATTAGCACGGAGTAAACTTGCATGGAGCCTTTTTTTTCTAAATAACAGTACGTGGTGTGTCAGTTCTAGTGGGGTGACAATGCACTGACTATCACTTGCAGGGAGTCAAAAGGAAAGTGGTGACTTTCTCACAGATGGACTGTTGCAGGATGCACTTTTTTCTATGTAAACATGCATGGTTTGTCAGATCTCGGATTGTGACATTTGCAGTGGTAGACTCTTGCATGAGGCCCCTTCCTGCATATAGCCGTGCTAGGGGTGTCAGATCAAGGATGTTTACATTTGGATGTATTGAAATTTGCCGAGTGCTCTCTTCTCTAAATGACCGTTCCTGGTTAGTGGGAAGTAAGTTGGAATGACAGTTGCAGGGAGTACTTATCCCTATCTAAGAGAACCTGTAGTGCAAGATCACGGACGGTGTCATTTGTACGGATGGATACTTCAATGTAGCGCTCAAACCAATAAGCACACGTGGTCTCGGTTAGTGACATTAGCAAGGAGTGATACTTCCATCGAACCCTTCCACCTGTATAAACGTACGTGGTGTGTCAGATGCAGGAAAGAGACATTTGCACGGTGTGACACATTTACACTAATGGACAATGGCAGGGAGCACTTTTATCTGTAGAATAGTACCTTGTGCGTGAGTTCACGGAAGGTGACATTGACACCGTGTGAAACTGCATGGAGCCATTTCCCCTATTTAACTGTACGTGGTGTGTCAGGTCTAGAATTGTGACATGTGCACGGAGTAACAATTGCTGGAAGCCCTCTTCTCTATGCAACAGTACATGATGTGTCTGATCTCGAATGGATCCGTATGCACGGAATTACTCATTCATCGAGCCATTTCACCTTTATAACCGTTAGTGGTGTGTCAGATCCAGGATGGTGACATTTGCTCGGTGTGTCCCTTTTACACGGATCAACAATAGCAGGAAGACCTTTTATTACATTGGCACGGAGTGAACTTTCATGGAGCTATTTCCCCTAAATAACAGTACGTGGTGTGTCGGATGTAGAGTGGTGAAAACGCACGGACTAACATTCTATAGTCCATACATTTAACCGTACCTGGCATGTGAGACCTAGGTTGTTGACATTTGCATGGATTGAAATTTGCTGGGACCCGCCTTCTCAAATAACCGTACCGGCTTAGTTGGAAGTAAGATGGATTGACAATTGCAGGGAGCACCTTGCTAGTAAGATCACTGAAGGTGGCATTTGCACGGAGTGATACTTGAATGGAGTCTTCTCAAGTATATCGTTTGTCAGACGATGGTGACATATGCTCGGATTCTCTCTTTCAGTGTGCCATCTTCTCTATATAACGGAACCTGGTGTGTCAAATGTAAGACGGTGACATGCATTGATGGACACTTGCAGGCTGCACTTTTCTGAATGTAGCAGCACCCTTTTATCTGTTGTATAGTACCTTGTGGATGAGATCTCGGATGGTTACATTGGCACGGAGTGAACTTGCATGGAACATTTTCCCCTGAATAATAGTACGCCGTGTGTCAGATCTAGAGTGGTGAAAATGCACGGACTAACACTTTGCAGGGAGCAGGTGAGTGAAAAGTTAGATTGAGATGTTTGCACAGAGTGACACATGCCTGATGTCAGATCCAGGATAGTGACGTTTCCAAGGATTGGAACTTGATGGAGCCATTTTCACGGATTGAACATGGCAGGGAACCTATATATTCTCTCTTTCCTCTTGCTGGAGAATAGGATCTTGACATTTACACGATAGAAAGGTGCTGGGAGCCATCTTCTCTTATTGACCGTACCTGGTTAGTAGGAAGTAAGATGGTCATATATACATGGATTGGCAAATTTCCCCATCTAGCAGAACCAGGTGTGACACATGCTGGGAGCCCTTTTCTCTATATGATCCTACCTGATGTGTCCGATCTAAGATGGATGGATGGATTCACAGTTGCAGGGAGCCATTTTATCTATATAGCCCTTTTATCTGTATAACAGTACATTGTGGGTGAGATCGCGGATGGTTACATTGGCACGGCGTGAACTTGCATGGTGCCATTTCCTTTAAATAACAGTAACTGGTGTGTCAGATTTACAGTGGTGACAATACACAGACAAACGCTTGCAGGTAGCAATCTACAGTATAAAACCCAACCAGAAGCGTCAAAAGAAGGAGGGTGAAGTTTTCACAGATGGACAGTTCCAAAATGCACAATTCTCTATGCAAAGGTTGTGTCAAAATAAGACGGTGACTTGTGCTTGGATGGTTACTTTTCTCAATGTAACAGTACCCGATGTGTCGGATCTCGGATAGTGACATTAACAAGGAGTGATACTTCCAAGGAGCCCTTCCACCTGTATAACCGTACGTAGTGTGTACGTGCAGGATAGTGACATTTGCACGGTTAGACACTTTCGCACGGATGGACAATTGCAGGGAGCCCTTTTATCTGCATAACAGTACCTTGTGGGCGAGATCACGGATGGTGTCATTGGCGTGGAGTAATACTTGAATGGAGCCCTTAAATCTATTTAACCATACGTGGTCACGGATAGAGACATTAGCAAGGATTGGCATTAGAAAGTCATTTCCTCCATATAACCATACGTGGTGTGTCAGGTGTAAGATGGTGACATTTGCAAGATTTGGAATTTACAGGGGACCATCTTCTCTATATAACCTTACCTAGTGAGGCAGTTTGCACGGTTTGGCACATACAGGGATCATTTTTCTCTTAAGAGTACCTGGCTTGTCATATATAATATTGAGACATCAGCACGGAATGTCACTTTCAAGGAGCAAGTTTCCCTATTTAAGACACTGTATCGGTGAAATTTGTTGAAAATTGTGAAAAAAATCCCCTTTTAATTTTTTACGTTCTTATATTGTTTATACCTTGTACTTTCCTTTTGAGCTTTGTTTTATTTAAATATCAGAAATTTCAAGCCCTTAGCGGCCATTGAAGAGGCCCAGTGCAAGTGGGCGTTGCCGCCCATCAACAATATTCTCATGAAAATCTTTCGGTTGTTTTGCGAAAATTTTGAATTGAGCGCGGGGTTTGAATGTAAGAAATTTTGTTCCTGTGGGTCTTCTGACGGACTATCGATATATCGAGTTGAATTGGCTCTTATTTCAGTGATGGAGATTGTCCTTGTGTTGAATTTAAACAAGGAGTTGTGATCTCACGTTTTGAGTTTATCATTTGTGTTTTGGCCTACTCTGCTTTTCTGTAAATTCTTAAATGTTATATTTGTAATAAGTGTGATAATGATCCATAAACATAACAGGATCTACTTAGCGCAAGCAGCTTAGTTTCTGAGGTTGGGATTTGTGAAATTGTGCAATTATCAGTGTACATCATGGGAAGAAGAATTGAGACTTGTCGTCGCCGGAAGAAACGTCCTAGTAAAGTGTTGGATAAAGTGAAAAATGCCATTTGTAACAGGAATAAGCATGTAAGTACTAGTTTACAGGATCAAGTAGGAGAAATTAAAATCCCCACACCATACATTGTGCATAGTGTAATTTGGGCTGTGTCCGAAGGAAGTGTTTATGTCAAATAACTGGAGATTGCAGTAACATCAGCAATTGCTGAATTCAACATTAGTGTCATGAGGGACAAGCGTTGAATTGACCACAATGGAGTGTCTGGGCGACAAGGGTTTAAAACAGCCCTAAGGTATGTATTAACGTTCGAAATCGACTTTTTCGCCCAAAAATGCCATTTTAATTTTTTCACTCGAAATGAAAGCTTGAAGTCTATACTTCATAATGAGATATAATTCATACATACAGTATATGCCAACTGTAAGTATCCGAAAATAATAAAATAGCCACGTGCGCGCGTGTCAGATTTTCTTATTCAAATTTACCTCTTTGGTGTGACATGCCTCCTGAGTACATAGTACATAGTTCTGACTAACAGATACTTGTATATACTTTGTATATTCCAAAGACTTTTATTCCATCCATAGGCAACGGATATAAACAAACCTTCCTTGTGGCCAAGTGGTCTTTCACATTGTGACCAAAGAGTTTGTTTCTCTGTGAAAGTATATAAAATGTGTTCTAAAAGCCGATGTAGAGCAAAGAAAAAGGGAAAGTTTCATGTAAACAGACATAGCAAGGTGAATGTCAGTGTTGTGCTATCAGTAAAAATAGTGAGACGGAAAATAGGCCAAATGTAAGGGAATCATTTGCTAGTGATTCTCAGTCCAATCTTTCGTCTGTATATATTGAATCTGATAGTGTTAGGGGCATTTACACGTATATTATCTGCATTAGCTTGCCCTAGTTGCTTCAGCTGTAATACAGTTTTTGAGATTTGGTTGGAGAATGTCCCTTGCATTGTTTTGCAGCAGTGATTATGAATTCCGCAACTGACAGGAGCACTCATCGATTAGATGCAAAATTATTTGGAATTGCTTTACGTTCGAACACAAGCAGTATTCACGCCATGTCAAATGGCATATGGGCCACATTGTACCATTTGACAGCAACAAAGCACCGTCCCACCCACCATTGGTGTCCTCTAGGAACTGACAGCTGGTGCTCATATCAGTGAGCTAAAGCAAATAATTAGATAGAACAATTTTAATTCAAACCAGGCCTGTCCTTTGGCATGAGCGACTCACCGACCCAGAAATGCTAAGTCCTTGCATGGATTGATTGAAAATAATGAGTCATTCAATGCCATGGTATGGAGAAGGTGTCCTAAAGAGACATAAATGTTGATACCTTAAAATTAGGAGTTTGCCATTTCACCTGGGAGAACGGAGCGGAAATACAAATACTGAAGAAGATAGGAATTGCTCCTGGCAAGTACACATCATCGGGTGTACTTGAAGCTAATGCAGTACGGTTGTACAAAGGTGCAAATCGAAGTACTGCAGAACACAAGCAGAGGAGGCAGTACTTGAGAGGCAGAAGAAAACTAAAAGAAGACAAGAAACTTCTAAACGACGGTCCAACCTATGGAGCAGGCAAGTTTTTAGGTGCCCAAATAAGTGGGTTATGTTCATAACTTAGTCCTAAAACTTCAGTGCTGTTTTTCTTGAATGTAATTTTTTGCACACCTTCCCACATTTCAAATAAATTCAAATATCCTTAAAATTGAGACAGAAAAATCAATGATAGATTAAATTAAAGCTAATGAATGTGGGAATGTTTAAACTAGTACTTTCTTAATATTGTGAATATTTTATAGCCATTGTCACACAGGTAATTAATTTTTTTTAAACTTTTGTCAAAAATTTTGTCTAGCTCCCTTTCTGTTTTTGTGAAATAGAAGATCCTAGTTCACAACATTCTATGAATGAAATACTTCAACTTGGTGAAAACAATTTCAAGGTTATAACATTTTTGGGATTTTTATGACATTTTGAAAATTTGTGTTTTTTTCATTAAACTAAATTTTCGGGTGAAGATAGGGCACAAAATTTTGATTGCAGTATACGAAATGATTAGTCTACTATTTTTTGTTTTATGGTACGAAACACAAAAAAATCGGTTAAGAATTTCGGATTTTCCTTCGAAACGTTAAAACATACCTTAAGCAAACTAAAACAGTGAAAACTTCTAGTGTGGCCAGCTAGAAGGAGCAGAGGAGTTCTAAGTCAACTACATTAATGTACTGGACTATTGTTCATGTCTAAAATTTCAATTTCTTTTTCCTCAGAATATATTTTCCAGCACTTTTCAAGATTCAAAATGCTCCTCATGCCAGAATTTTTTATCAGTCTACTTGAAACTTTTAGGATAATTTCAGATACAACACAATAACAAATTGTTGTGCAAATTTTAAAATACATGCAATCTAGTTTTTTCTCATCATGATCATCATAAAAGTATAAAACCCAACCAGAAGCATCAAAAGAAGGATGGTGACGTTTTCACAGATGGACAGTTCCAAAATGCACTACTCTCTATGCAAAGGTGACTAGTGCATCGGTTCTGGGATGGTGACATTTCCAGTGATAGACGCAGCAAGGAACCCCTTCCTGCATATAGCCCTACTTGGTGTGTCAGATCTGGGATGGTGACATTTGCACGGTGTTACACCGCAGGTTGCTTCTTCTTCATTTAACCGTACCAGGTTAGTCAGAAGTTTGTGACATTTGCACAGAGTGACACATGCTTGGAACCATTTCCTCTATACTTGGTGGGTGAGATCTAGGATATTGACATTTGCATGGATTGAAATGTGCTGGGAGCTCTGTTCTCTTATTGTACCTTCCACCTGTTTAACCGTACGTGGTGTGTCAGATACAGGTTGGAGACATTTGCACGGTGTGACACTTTTGTACGGATGGACAATCCGAGGGAGAAGTATAGAAGTGCCTTGTGCGTTAGATCATATAGGTGACATTGGCACGGTTTGAAACTTGCACGGCGCCATTTCCCCTATATAAGTGTACGTGGTGTGTCAGATCTAGAATGGTGACATGTGCACTTAGTAACACTTGCAGGGAGCCCCGTTCTCTATGTAACTGTACATGATGTGTCAGATCCCTACCTTGTGTGTCAGTTTTAGGACGCTCACGTATGCGCGGTGCGACACATGAATGGAACCCTTCCTCTACACAATCGTACCTGGTGTGTCAGACCTAGGATGGTGACATTTGCACGGATTGAACATGGCAGGGAACACATATTCTCTCTCTTCCTGTACCTGGAGACTAGGATGGTGACATTTGAATTGAGTTACACTTCAGGATGACTCTACACTATATAACGTTACCTGGTGAGTTAGAAGTAAGATTTTGATATTTGCACAGAGTGACATGCTTGGATTCGGAAATAAGATGGTCACACTTCATATATATATATAACCGAAAGTGATATGTCACACCCTTCCTCTGCATTACCTAACCTTGTGTGTAAGATCTAGGATGGTAAATTTTGTAGGCAGCCCTTTTATCAGTAAAACCGTACCTGGTGTGTCATATCTAGGATGGAGATATTTGCACTGAATTATACTTACAAGGAACCCTTTCCCCCCAACCGAGTGTGGTGTGTCAATTCTCTGATGGTGACCTTTAGGGACCCTTTTGCACAGATGGACAAATGCAGGGAGCCCTTTTATGTGTACAAGAGTGGATGATATCACGGATGGTTACATTAGCACGGAGTAAACTTGCATGGAGCCTTTTTTTTCTAAATAACAGTACGTGGTGTGTCAGTTCTAGTGGGGTGACAATGCACTGACTATCACTTGCAGGGAGTCAAAAGGAAAGTGGTGACTTTCTCACAGATGGACTGTTGCAGGATGCACTTTTTTCTATGTAAACATGCATGGTTTGTCAGATCTCGGATTGTGACATTTGCAGTGGTAGACTCTTGCATGAGGCCCCTTCCTGCATATAGCCGTGCTAGGGGTGTCAGATCAAGGATGTTTACATTTGGATGTATTGAAATTTGCCGAGTGCTCTCTTCTCTAAATGACCGTTCCTGGTTAGTGGGAAGTAAGTTGGAATGACAGTTGCAGGGAGTACTTATCCCTATCTAAGAGAACCTGTAGTGCAAGATCACGGACGGTGTCATTTGTACGGATGGATACTTCAATGTAGCGCTCAAACCAATAAGCACACGTGGTCTCGGTTAGTGACATTAGCAAGGAGTGATACTTCCATCGAACCCTTCCACCTGTATAAACGTACGTGGTGTGTCAGATGCAGGAAAGAGACATTTGCACGGTGTGACACATTTACACTAATGGACAATGGCAGGGAGCACTTTTATCTGTAGAATAGTACCTTGTGCGTGAGTTCACGGAAGGTGACATTGACACCGTGTGAAACTGCATGGAGCCATTTCCCCTATTTAACTGTACGTGGTGTGTCAGGTCTAGAATTGTGACATGTGCACGGAGTAACAATTGCTGGAAGCCCTCTTCTCTATGCAACAGTACATGATGTGTCTGATCTCGAATGGATCCGTATGCACGGAATTACTCATTCATCGAGCCATTTCACCTTTATAACCGTTAGTGGTGTGTCAGATCCAGGATGGTGACATTTGCTCGGTGTGTCCCTTTTACACGGATCAACAATAGCAGGAAGACCTTTTATTACATTGGCACGGAGTGAACTTTCATGGAGCTATTTCCCCTAAATAACAGTACGTGGTGTGTCGGATGTAGAGTGGTGAAAACGCACGGACTAACATTCTATAGTCCATACATTTAACCGTACCTGGCATGTGAGACCTAGGTTGTTGACATTTGCATGGATTGAAATTTGCTGGGACCCGCCTTCTCAAATAACCGTACCGGCTTAGTTGGAAGTAAGATGGATTGACAATTGCAGGGAGCACCTTGCTAGTAAGATCACTGAAGGTGGCATTTGCACGGAGTGATACTTGAATGGAGTCTTCTCAAGTATATCGTTTGTCAGACGATGGTGACATATGCTCGGATTCTCTCTTTCAGTGTGCCATCTTCTCTATATAACGGAACCTGGTGTGTCAAATGTAAGACGGTGACATGCATTGATGGACACTTGCAGGCTGCACTTTTCTGAATGTAGCAGCACCCTTTTATCTGTTGTATAGTACCTTGTGGATGAGATCTCGGATGGTTACATTGGCACGGAGTGAACTTGCATGGAACATTTTCCCCTGAATAATAGTACGCCGTGTGTCAGATCTAGAGTGGTGAAAATGCACGGACTAACACTTTGCAGGGAGCAGGTGAGTGAAAAGTTAGATTGAGATGTTTGCACAGAGTGACACATGCCTGATGTCAGATCCAGGATAGTGACGTTTCCAAGGATTGGAACTTGATGGAGCCATTTTCACGGATTGAACATGGCAGGGAACCTATATATTCTCTCTTTCCTCTTGCTGGAGAATAGGATCTTGACATTTACACGATAGAAAGGTGCTGGGAGCCATCTTCTCTTATTGACCGTACCTGGTTAGTAGGAAGTAAGATGGTCATATATACATGGATTGGCAAATTTCCCCATCTAGCAGAACCAGGTGTGACACATGCTGGGAGCCCTTTTCTCTATATGATCCTACCTGATGTGTCCGATCTAAGATGGATGGATGGATTCACAGTTGCAGGGAGCCATTTTATCTATATAGCCCTTTTATCTGTATAACAGTACATTGTGGGTGAGATCGCGGATGGTTACATTGGCACGGCGTGAACTTGCATGGTGCCATTTCCTTTAAATAACAGTAACTGGTGTGTCAGATTTACAGTGGTGACAATACACAGACAAACGCTTGCAGGTAGCAATCTACAGTATAAAACCCAACCAGAAGCGTCAAAAGAAGGAGGGTGAAGTTTTCACAGATGGACAGTTCCAAAATGCACAATTCTCTATGCAAAGGTTGTGTCAAAATAAGACGGTGACTTGTGCTTGGATGGTTACTTTTCTCAATGTAACAGTACCCGATGTGTCGGATCTCGGATAGTGACATTAACAAGGAGTGATACTTCCAAGGAGCCCTTCCACCTGTATAACCGTACGTAGTGTGTACGTGCAGGATAGTGACATTTGCACGGTTAGACACTTTCGCACGGATGGACAATTGCAGGGAGCCCTTTTATCTGCATAACAGTACCTTGTGGGCGAGATCACGGATGGTGTCATTGGCGTGGAGTAATACTTGAATGGAGCCCTTAAATCTATTTAACCATACGTGGTCACGGATAGAGACATTAGCAAGGATTGGCATTAGAAAGTCATTTCCTCCATATAACCATACGTGGTGTGTCAGGTGTAAGATGGTGACATTTGCAAGATTTGGAATTTACAGGGGACCATCTTCTCTATATAACCTTACCTAGTGAGGCAGTTTGCACGGTTTGGCACATACAGGGATCATTTTTCTCTTAAGAGTACCTGGCTTGTCATATATAATATTGAGACATCAGCACGGAATGTCACTTTCAAGGAGCAAGTTTCCCTATTTAAGACACTGTATCGGTGAAATTTGTTGAAAATTGTGAAAAAAATCCCCTTTTAATTTTTTACGTTCTTATATTGTTTATACCTTGTACTTTCCTTTTGAGCTTTGTTTTATTTAAATATCAGAAATTTCAAGCCCTTAGCGGCCATTGAAGAGGCCCAGTGCAAGTGGGCGTTGCCGCCCATCAACAATATTCTCATGAAAATCTTTCGGTTGTTTTGCGAAAATTTTGAATTGAGCGCGGGGTTTGAATGTAAGAAATTTTGTTCCTGTGGGTCTTCTGACGGACTATCGATATATCGAGTTGAATTGGCTCTTATTTCAGTGATGGAGATTGTCCTTGTGTTGAATTTAAACAAGGAGTTGTGATCTCACGTTTTGAGTTTATCATTTGTGTTTTGGCCTACTCTGCTTTTCTGTAAATTCTTAAATGTTATATTTGTAATAAGTGTGATAATGATCCATAAACATAACAGGATCTACTTAGCGCAAGCAGCTTAGTTTTTGAGGTTGGGATTTGTGAAATTGTGCAATTATCAGTGTACATCATGGGAAGAAGAATTGAGACTTGTCGTCGCCGGAAGAAACGTCCTAGTAAAGTGTTGGATAAAGTGAAAAATGCCATTTGTAACAGGAATAAGCATGTAAGTACTAGTTTACAGGATCAAGTAGGAGAAATTAAAATCCCCACACCATACATTGTGCATAGTGTAATTTGGGCTGTGTCCGAAGGAAGTGTTTATGTCAAATAACTGGAGATTGCAGTAACATCAGCAATTGCTGAATTCAACATTAGTGTCATGAGGGACAAGCGTTGAATTGACCACAATGGAGTGTCTGGGCGACAAGGGTTTAAAACAGCCCTAAGGTATGTATTAACGTTCGAAATCGACTTTTTCGCCCAAAAATGCCATTTTAATTTTTTCACTCGAAATGAAAGCTTGAAGTCTATACTTCATAATGAGATATAATTCATACATACAGTATATGCCAACTGTAAGTATCCGAAAATAATAAAATAGCCTCGTGCGCGCGTGTCAGATTTTCTTATTCAAATTTACCTCTTTGGTGTGACATGCCTCCTGAGTACATAGTACATAGTTCTGACTAACAGATACTTGTATATACTTTGTATATTCCAAAGACTTTTATTCCATCTATAGGCAACGGATATAAACAAACCTTCCTTGTGGCCAAGTGGTCTTTCACATTGTGACCAAAGAGTTTGTTTCTCTGTGATAGTATATAAAATGTGTTCTAAAAGCCGATGTAGAGCAAAGAAAAAGGGAAAGTTTCACGTAAACAGACATAGCAAGGTGAATGTCAGTGTTGTGCTATCAGTATAAATAGTGAGACGGAAAATAGGCCTAATGTAAGGGAATCATTTGCTAGTGATTCTCAGTCCAATCTTTCGTCTGTATATATTGAATCTGATAGTGTTAGGGGGATTTACACGTATATTATCTGCATTAGCTTGCCCTAGTTGCTTCAGCTGTAATACAGTTTTTGAGATTTGGTTGGAGAATGTCCCTTGCATTGTTTTGTAGCTGTGATTATGAATTCCGCAACTGACAGGAGCACTCATCGATTAGATGCAAAATTATTTGGAATTGCTTTACGTTCGAACACAAGCAGTATTCACGCCATGTCAAATGGCATATGGGCCACATTGTACCATTTGACAGCAACAAAGCACCGTCCCACCCACCATTGGTGTCCTCTAGGAACTGACACCTGGTGCTCATATCAGTGAGCTAAAGCAAATAATTAGATAGAACAATTTTAATTCAAACCAGGCCTGTCCTTTGGCATTCTTCAAGCAGTGAAGCCTATATATGAGCGACTCACCGACCCAGAAATGCTAAGTCCTTGCATGGATTGATTGAAAATAATGAGTCATTCAATGCCATGGTATGGAGAAGGTGTCCTAAAGAGACATAAATGTTGATACCTTAAAATTAGGAGTTTGCCATTTCACCTGGGAGAACGGAGCGGAAATACAAATACTGAAGAAGATAGGAATTGCTCCTGGCAAGTACACATCATCGGGTGTACTTGAAGCTAATGCAGTACGGTTGTACAAAGGTGCAAATCGAAGTACTGCAGAACACAAGCAGAGGAGGCAGTACTTGAGAGGCAGAAGAAAACTAAAAGAAGACAAGAAACTTTTAAACGACGGTCCAACCTATGGAGCAGGCAAGTTTTTAGGTGCCCAAATAAGTGGGTTATGTTCATAACTTAGTCCTAAAACTTCAGTGCTGTTTTTCATGAATGTAATTTTTTGCACACCTTCCCACATTTCAAATAAATTCAAATATCCTTAAAATTGAGACAGAAAAATCAATGATAGATTAAATTAAAGCTAATGAATGTGGGAATGTTTAAACTAGTACTTTCTTAATATTGTGAATATTTTATAGCCATTGTCACACAGGTAATTAATTTTTTTTAAACTTTTGTCAAAAATTATATCTAGCTCCCTTTCTGTGGAGTACTGTGTGTATAGTGCCGTGTAGTACTGAGTGGAGTACAGTGCCTGTACTGCCGTGTAGCACCGAGTGGAGTACTGTGTGCATACTGCCGTGTAGTACTGAGTGGAGTACAGTGCCTGTACTAACGTGTAGTCCCGAGTGGAGTACTGTGTGTATAGTGCAGTGTAGTACTGAGTGTTGTACAGTGCCTGTACTGTCGTGTAGTACTGAGTGGAGTACAGTGCCTGTACTCCCGTGTAGTCCCGAGTGGAGTACTGTGTGTATAGTGCCGTGTAGTACTGAGTGGAGTACAGTGCCTGTACTGCCGTGTAGTACTAAGTGGAGTACAGTGGCTGTACTGCCGTGTAGTCCCGAGTGTAATAGTGTGTGTATAGTGCAGTGTAGTGCTGAGTGGTGTACAGTGCTTGTACTGCCGTGTAGTACTGAGTGGAGTACAGTGTGTTTAGTGCCGTGTAGTACCGAGTGGGGGACTGTGTGCATACTGCCGTGTAGTACTGAGTGGAGTACAGTGCCTGTACTGCCATGTAGTCCCGAGTGGAGTACTGTGTGTATAGTGCCGTGTAGTACCGAGTGGAGTACTGTGTGCATACTGCCATGTAGTACTGAGTTGAGTACAGTGCCAGTACTGCCGTGTAGTACCGAGTGGAGGACTGTGTGTATAGTGCCGTGTAGTACCGAGTGGAGTACAGTGCATGTACTGTCGTGTATTACCGAGTGGAGTACTGTGTGTATAGTGCGGTGTAGTACCGAGTGGAGTACAGTGCATGTACTGCCGTGTAGTACCGAGTGGAGTACTGTGTGTACAGTGCCGTGTAGTACCGAGTGGAGTACAGTGCCTGTATTGCCGTGTAGTACCGAGTGGAGTACTGTGTGTATAGTGCCGTGTAGTACCGAGTGGCGTACTGTGTGCATGCTGCCGTGTAGTACTGAGTGGAGTACAGTACCTGTACTGCCGTGTAGTACCGAGTGGAGTACTGTGTGTATAGTGCCGTGTAGTACCGAGTGGAGTACAGTGCCTGTACTGCCGTGTAGTACTGCTTGGAGTACAGTGCCTGTACTGCCGTGTTGTCCCGAGTGGAGTACAGTGCCTGTACTGCCGTGTAGTAGTGAGTGGAGTACTGTGCCTGTACTGCCGTGTAGTACAGAGCGGAGTACTGTGTGTATAGTGCCGTGTAGTACCGAGTGGAATACGGAATACAGTGGGTGTACTGCCGTGTAATACTGAGTGGAGTACAGTGCCTGTACTGCCGTGTAGTACTGAGTGGGGTACAGTGCCTGTATTGCCGTGTAGTCCCGAGTGGAGTAGAGTGCCTGTACTGCCGTGTAGTACTGAGTGGAGTACTGTATGTATAGTGCCGTGTAGTACCGAGTGGAATACAGTGCCTGTACTCCCTTGTAGTACTGAGTGGATTCCAGTGCCTGTACTGCCGTGTAGTATTGAGTGGAGTATAGTGCCTGTACTGCCGTGTAGTACTGAGCGGAGTACAGTGCCTGTACTGCCGTGTAGTACTGAGTGGAGTACTGTGTGTATAGTGCCGTGTAGTACCGAGTGGAGTACACTGCCTGTACTCCCTTGTAGTACTGAGTGGATTCCAGTGCCTGTACTGCCGTGTAGTACTGAGTGGAGTACAGTGCCTGTACTGCCGTGTAGTACCGAGTGGAGTACAGTGCCTGTACTGCCGTATAGTACTGAGTGTAGTACAGTGCCTGTACTCCCGTGTAGTCCCGAGTGGATTACTGTGTGTATAGTGCCGTGTAGTACTGAGTGGAGTACAGTGCCTGTACTGCCGTGTAGTACTAAGTGGAGTACAGTGCCTGTACTACCGTGTAGTCCCGAGTGGAGTACTGTGTGTATAGTGCAGTGTAGTACTGAGTGGTGTACAGTGCCTCTACTGCCGTGTAGTACTGAGTGGATTACAGTGCCTGTACTGCCGTGTAGTACTGGGTTGAGTACAGTGCCTGTACTGCCGTGTAGTACCGCGTGGGGGACTGTGTGTATACTGCCGTGTAGTACCGTGTGGAGTACAGTGCCTGTACTGCCGTGTGGTACCGAGTGGAGTACTGTGTGTATAGTGCGTGTAGTACCGAGTGGAGTACTGTGTGCATACTGCCGTGTAGTACCGAGTGGGGTACAGTGCCTGTACTGCCGTGTAGTACCGAGTGGAGTACAGTGCGTATAGTGCCGTCTAGTACCGAGTGGAATACAGTGTGTATATTGCCGTGTAGTACTGAGTGGAGTGCAGTGCCTGTGCTGCCGTGTAGTACCGAGTGGAGTACAGTGCGTATAGAGCCGTCTAGTACCGAGTGGAGTACAGTGTGTATATTGCCGTGTAGTACTGAGTGGAGTACAGTGCCTGTACTGCCGTGTAGTACCGAGTGGAGTACAGTGTGTATAGTGCCGTGTAGTACCGAGTGGTGTACAGTGCCTGTACTGCCGTGTAGTACTGAGTGGAGTACAGTGCCTGTACTGCCGTGTAGTACCGAGTGGAGTACAGTGTGTATAGTGCCGTGTAGTACTGAGTGGAGTACAGTGCCTGTACAGCCGTGTAGCACTGAGTGAGGTAAAGTGCCTGTACTGCCGTGTAGTACCGAGTGGGTGACTGTGTGTATACTGCCGTGTAGTACTGAGTATCGTACAGTGCCTGTACTGCCGTGTAGTACCGAGTGGAGTACTGTGTGCATACTGCCGTGTAGTACTGAGTGGAGTACAGTACCTGTACTGCCGTGTAGTACCGAGTGGGGGCTCTATGTATACTGCCGTGTAGTACTGAGTGGAGTACAGTGCCTGTGCTGCCGTGTAGTACCGAATGGGGGACTGTGTGTATTCTGCCGTGTACTACTGAGTGGAGTACAGTGCCTGTACTGCCGTGTAGTACAGAGTGGAGTACTGTGTGCATACTGCCGTGTAGTACTGAGTGGAGTACAGTGCCTATACTGCCGTGTAGTACCGAGTGGATTACTGTGTGTATAGTGCAGTGTAGTGCTGAGTGGAGTACAGTACCTGTACAGCCGTGTAGCACTGAGTGAGGTAAAGTGCCTGTACTGCCGTGTAGTACCGAGTGGGTGACTGTGTGTATACTGCCGTGTAGTACTGAGTATTGTACAGTGCCTGTACTGCCGTGTAGTACCGAGTGGAGTACTGTGTGCATACTGCCGTGTAGTACTGAGTGGAGTACAGTACCTGTACTGCCGTGTAGTACCGAGTGGGGGCTCTATGTATACTGCCGTGTAGTACTGAGTGGAGTACAGTGCCTGTGCTGCCGTGTAGTACCGAATGGGGGACTGTGTGTATTCTGCCGTGTACTACTGAGTGGAGTACAGTGCCTGTACTCCCGTGTAGTCCCGAGTGGATTACTGTGTGTATAGTGCCGTGTAGTACTGAGTGGAGTACAGTGCCTGTACTGCCGTGTAGTACTAAGTGGAGTACAGTGCCTGTACTACCGTGTAGTCCCGAGTGGAGTACTGTGTGTATACTGCCGTGTAGTACTGAGTGGAGTACAGTGTGTATAGTGCAGTGTAGTGCTGAGTCGAGTACAGTGCCTGTACTGCCGTGTAGTACCGAGTGGATTACTGTGTGTATAGTGCAGTGTAGTGCTGAGTGGAGTACAGTACCTGTACTGCCGTGTAGTACTGAGTATAGTACAGTGCCTGTACCGCCGTGTAGTACCGAGTGGGGGACTGTGTGTATACTGCCGTGTAGGACTGAGTGGAGTACAATGCCTATACTGCCGTGTAGTACCGAGTGGAGTACAGTGCCTGTACTGCCATGTAGTACCGAGTGGAGTACTGTGTGCATACTGCCGTGTAGTACTGAGTGGAGTACAGTGCCTATACTGCCGTGTAGTACCGAGTGGAGTACTGTGTGTATAGTGCCGTGTAGTACCGAGTGGAGTACTGTGTGCATACTGCCGTGTAGTACTGAGTGGAGTACAGTGCCTGTACTGCCGTGGAGTACCGAGTGGAGTACTGTGTGTATAGTGCCGTGTAGTACCGAGTTTAGTACAGTGCATGTACTGCCGTGTATTACCGAGTGGAGTACTGTGTGTATAGTGCGGTGTAGTACCGAGTGGAGTACAGTGCATGTACTGCCTTGTAGTACCGAGTGGAGTACTGTGTGTATAGTGCCGTGAAGTACCGAGTGGAGTACAGTGCCTGTATTGCCGTGTAGTACCGAGTGGAGTAGTGTGTGTATAGTGCCGTGTAGTACCGATTGGAGTACTGTGTGCATACTGCCGTGTAGTACTGAGTGGAGTACATTACCTGTACTGCCGTGTAGTACCGAGTGGAGTACTGTGTGTATAGTGCCGTGTAGTACCGAGTGGAGTACAGTGCCTGTACTGCCGTGTAGTACTGAGTGGAGTAGAATGCTTGTACTGCCGTGTAGTCCCGAGTGGAGTACAGTGCCTGTACTGCCGTGTAGTAGTGAGTGGAGTACTGTGCCTGTACTGCCGTGTAGTACTGAGTGGAGTACTGTGTGTATAGTGCCGTGTAGTACCGAGTGGAGTACAGTGGGCGTACTGCCGTGTAGTACTGAGTGGAGTACAGTGCCTGTACTGCCCTGTAGTACTGAGTGGAGTACAGTGCCTGTACTGTCGTGTAGTCCCGAGTGGAGTAGAGTGCCTGTACTGCCGTGTAGTACTGAGTGGAGTATTTTTGTATAGTGCCGTGTAGTACCGAGTGGAGTACAGTTCCTGCACTGCCGTGTAGTCCCGAGTGGAGTACAGTGCATGTACTGCCGTGTAGTACCGAGTGGAGTACTGTGTGCATACTGCCGTGGATTACCGAGTGGAGTACAGTGCCTGTACTGCCGTGTAGTACCGATTGGAGTACAGTGCCTGTACTGCCGTGTAGTACCGAGTGGAGTACTGTGTGCATACTGCCGTGTAGTACGGAGTGGAGTACAGTACCTGTACTGCCGTGTAGGACCCAGTGGAGTACAGTACCTGTACTGCCGTGTAGGACCCAGTGGAGTACTGTGTGTATAGTGCCGTGTAGTACCGAGTGGAGTACAGTGCCTGTACTGCCGTGTAGTACTGAGTGGAGTACAGTGCCTGTACTGCCGTGTAGTCCCGAGTGGAGTACAGTGCCTGTACTGCCGTGTAGTAGTGAGTGGAGTACTGTGCCTGTACTGCCGTGTAGTACTGAGTGGAGTACTGTGTGTATAGTGCCGTGTAGTACCGAGTGGAGTACAGTGCCTGTACTGCCGTGTAGTACCGAGTGGGGGACTGTGTGTATACTGCCGTGTAGTACTGAGTGGAGTACAGTGCGTGTAATGCCGTGTAGTAGTGAGTGGGGTACAGTGACTGTACTGCCGTGTAGTCCCGAGTGGAGTACAGTGCCTGTACAGCCGTGTAGTAGTGAGTGGAGTACAGTGCCTGTACTGCCGTGTAGTACTGAGTGGGGTACAGTGCCTGTACTGCCGTGTAGTCCCGAGTGGAGTACAGTGCCTGTACTGCCGTGTAGTACTGAGTGGAGTACTGTATGTATAGTGCCGTGTAGTACCGAGTGGAGTACAGTGCCTGTACTGCCGTCTAGTACTGAGTGGAGTACAGTGCCTGTACTGCCGTGCAGTCCCGAGTGGAGTACAATCCCTGTACTGCCGTGTAGTACTGAGTGGAGTACTGTGTGTATAGTGCCGTGTAGTTCCGAGTGGAGTACTGTGCCTGTACTGCCGTGTAGTACTGAGTGGAGTACAGTGCCTGTACTGCCGTGTAGTCCCGAGTGGAGTACAGTGCTTGTTCTGCCGTGTAGTACTGATTGGAGTACAGTGCCTGTACTGCCGTGTAGTACCGAGTGGAGTACATTGCTTGTACTGCCGTGTAGTACTGAGTGAAGTACAGTGCCTGTACTGCCGTGTAGTAGTGAGTGGAGTACTGTGCTTGTAATGCCGTGTAGTACTGAGTGGAGTACTGTGTGTATAGTGCCGTGTAGTACCGTGTGGAGTACATTGGGTGTACTGCCGTGTAGTACGGAGTGGGCTACAGTGCCTGTACTGCCGTGTAGTACTGAGTGCAGTACACTGCCTGTACTGCCGTGGAGTCCCGAGTGGAGTACAATGCCTGTACTGCCGTGTAGTACTGAGTGGAATACTGTCTGTATAGTGCCGTGTAGTACCGAGTGGTGTACAGTGCCTGTACTGGCGTGTAGTACTGAGTGGAGTACAGTGCCTGTACTGCCGTGTAGTACTGAGTGGAGTACCGTGCCTGTACTGCCGTGTAGTACTGATTGGAGTACAGTGCCTGTACTGCCGTGTAGTACTGAGTGGAGTACAGTGTCTGTACTGCCGTGTAGTCCCGAGTGGAGTACAGTGTGTATAGTGCCGTGTAGTACCGAGTGGAGTACAGTGCCTGTACTGCGGTGTAGTACTGAGTGGAGTACGTTGCCTGTACTGCCATGTAGTACTGAGTGGAGTACAGTGCCTGTACTGCCGTGTAGTCCCGAGTGGAGTACAGTGCCTGTACTGCCGTGTAGTACTAAGTGGAGTAGAGTGCCTGTACTGCCGTGTAGTCCCGAGTGGAGTACTGTGTGTATAGTGCAGATTAGTACTGAGTGGTGTACAGTACCTGTACTGCGTGTAGTACTGAGTGGAGTACAGTGCCTCTACTGCCGTGTAGTACTGGGTGGAGTACAGTGCCTGTTCTGCCGTGTAGTACCGAGTGGGGGACTGTGTGTAAACTGCCGTGTAGTACCGAGTGGAGTACAGTGCCTGTACTGCCGTGTAGTACCGACTGGAATACTGTGTGTATAGTGCCGTGTAGTACCAAGAGGAGTACTGTGTGCATAATGCCGTGTAGTACTGAGTGGAGTACAGTGCCTGTACTGCCGTGTAGTACCGAGTGGAGTACTGTGTGTATAGTGCCGTGTAGTGCCGAGTGGAGTACGGTGCATGTACTGCCGTGTAGTACCGAGTGGAGTACTGTGTGTATAGTGCGGTGTAGTACCGTGTGGGTAAAGTGCATGTACTGCCGTGTAGTACCGAGTGGAGTACTGTGTGTATAGTGCCGTGTAGTACCGAGTGGAGTACAGTGCCTGTATTGCCGTGTAGTAAAGAGTGGAGTACTGTGTGTACAGTGCCGTGTAGTACCGAGTGGAGTACTGTGTGCATACTGCCGTGTAGTACTGAGTGGAGTACAGTACCTGTACTGCCGTGTAGTACCGAGTGGAGTACTGTGTGTATAGTGCCGTGTAGTACCGAGTGGAGTACAGTGCCTGCACTGCCGTGTAGGACTGAGTGGAGTACAGTGCCTGTACTGCCGTGTAGTCCCGAGTGGAGTACAGTGCCTGTACTGCCGTGTAGTAGTGAGTGGAGTACTGTGCCTGTACTGCCGTGTAGTCCCGATTGGAGTACAGTGCCTGTACTGCCGTGTAGTACTGAGTGGAGTACATTGCCTGTACTGCCGTGTAGTACCGAGTGGGGCAATGTGTGTATACTGCCGTGTAGTACTGCGTATAGTACAGTGCATGTACTGCCGTGTAGTACTGAGTGGAGTACAGTACCTGTACTGCCGTGTAGTAACGAGTGGAGGACTAAGTGTATACTGCCGTGTAGTACTGAGTGGAGTACAGTGTGTATAGTGCAGTGTAGTGCTGAGTGGAGTACAGTACCTGTACTGCCGTGTAGTACTGAGTATAGTACAGTGCCTGTACTGCCGTGTAGTACTGAGTGGAGTACAGTGTGTTTAGTGCCGTGTAGTACCGAGTGGGGGACTGTGTGCATACTGCCGTGTAGTACTGAGTGGAGTACAGTGCCTGTACTGCCATGTAGTCCCGAGTGGAGTACTGTGTGTATAGTGCCGTGTAGTACCGAGTGGAGTACTGTGTGCATACTGCCATGTAGTACTGAGTTGAGTACAGTGCCAGTACTGCCGTGTAGTACCGAGTGGAGGACTGTGTGTATAGTGCCGTGTAGTACCGAGTGGAGTACAGTGCATGTACTGTCGTGTATTACCGAGTGGAGTACTGTGTGTATAGTGCGGTGTAGTACCGAGTGGAGTACAGTGCATGTACTGCCGTGTAGTACCGAGTGGAGTACTGTGTGTACAGTGCCGTGTAGTACCGAGTGGAGTACAGTGCCTGTATTGCCGTGTAGTACCGAGTGGAGTACTGTGTGTATAGTGCCGTGTAGTACCGAGTGGCGTACTGTGTGCATGCTGCCGTGTAGTACTGAGTGGAGTACAGTACCTGTACTGCCGTGTAGTACCGAGTGGAGTACTGTGTGTATAGTGCCGTGTAGTACCGAGTGGAGTACAGTGCCTGTACTGCCGTGTAGTACTGCTTGGAGTACAGTGCCTGTACTGCCGTGTTGTCCCGAGTGGAGTACAGTGCCTGTACTGCCGTGTAGTAGTGAGTGGAGTACTGTGCCTGTACTGCCGTGTAGTACAGAGCGGAGTACTGTGTGTATAGTGCCGTGTAGTACCGAGTGGAATACAGTGGGTGTACTGCCGTGTAATACTGAGTGGAGTACAGTGCCTGTACTGCCGTGTAGTACTGAGTGGGGTACAGTGCCTGTATTGCCGTGTAGTCCCGAGTGGAGTAGAGTGCCTGTACTGCCGTGTAGTACTGAGTGGAGTACTGTATGTATAGTGCCGTGTAGTACCGAGTGGAATACAGTGCCTGTACTCCCTTGTAGTACTGAGTGGATTCCAGTGCCTGTACTGCCGTGTAGTATTGAGTGGAGTATAGTGCCTGTACTGCCGTGTAGTACTGAGCGGAGTACAGTGCCTGTACTGCCGTGTAGTACTGAGTGGAGTACTGTGTGTATAGTGCCGTGTAGTACCGAGTGGAGTACACTGCCTGTACTCCCTTGTAGTACTGAGTGGATTCCAGTGCCTGTACTGCCTTGTAGTACTGAGTGGAGTACAGTGCCTGTACTGCCGTGTAGTACCGAGTGGAGTACAGTGCCTGTACTGCCGTATAGTACTGAGTGTAGTACAGTGCCTGTACTCCCGTGTAGTCCCGAGTGGATTACTGTGTGTATAGTGCCGTGTAGTACTGAGTGGAGTACAGTGCCTGTACTGCCGTGTAGTACTAAGTGGAGTACAGTGCCTGTACTACCGTGTAGTCCCGAGTGGACTACTGTGTGTATAGTGCAGTGTAGTACTGAGTGGTGTACAGTGCCTCTACTGCCGTGTAGTACTGAGTGGATTACAGTGCCTGTACTGCCGTGTAGTACTGGGTTGAGTACAGTGCCTGTACTGCCGTGTAGTACCGCGTGGGGGACTGTGTGTATACTGCCGTGTAGTACCGTGTGGAGTACAGTGCCTGTACTGCCGTGTGGTACCGAGTGGAGTACTGTGTGTATAGTGCGTGTAGTACCGAGTGGAGTACTGTGTGCATACTGTCGTGTAGTACTGAGTGGAGTACATTGCCTGTACTGCCGTGTAGTACCGAGTGGAGTATTGTGTGTATAGTGCCGTGTAATACCGAGTGGAGTACAGTGCATGTACTGCCGTGTAGTACCGAGTGGAGTACTGTGTGTATAGTGCGGTGTAGTACCGAGTGGAGTACAGTGCATGTACTGCCGTGTAGTACCGAGTTTAGTACTGTGTGCATACTGCCGTGTAGTACTGAGTGGAGTACAGTACCTGTACTGCCGTGTAGTACCGAGTGGAGTACTGTGTGTATAGTGCCGTGTAGTACCGAGTGGAGTACAGTGCCTGTACTGGCGTGTAGTACTGAGTGGAGTAGAGTGCCTGTACTGCCGTGTAGTCCCGAGTGGAGTACATTGCCTGTACTGCGGTGTAGTAGTGAGTGGAGTACTGTGCCTGTACTGCCGTGTAGTACTGAGTGGAGTACTGTGTGTATAGTGCCGTGTAGTACCCAGTGGAGTACAGTGGGTGTACTGCCTGTAGTACTGAGTGGAGTACAGTGCCTGTACTGCCGTGTAGTCCCTAGTGGAGTACAGTGCCTGTACTGCCGTGTAGTACTGAGTGGAGTACTGTGTGTATAGTGCCGAGTAGTACCGCGTGGAGTACAGTGTCTGTACTGCCGTGTAGTACTGAGTGGAGTACAGTGCCTGTACTGAAGTGTAGTACTGAGTGGAGTACAGTACCTGTACTGCCGTGTAGTACCGAGTGGAGTACTGTGTGTATAGTGCCGTGTAGTACCGAGTGGAGTAGAGTGCCTGTACTGCCGTGTCGTACCGAGTGGAGTACTGTGTGTATAGTGGCGTGTAGTACCGAGTGGAGTACAGTGCCTGTACTGCCGTGTAGTACTGAGTGGAGTACAGTGCCTGTAATGCCGTGTAGTACCGAGTGAAGTACTTTCTGTATAGTGCCGTGTAGTCCCGTATGGAGTACAGTGCCTGTACTGCCGTGTAGTACCGAGTGGGGGAATGTGTGTATACTGCCGTGTAGTACTGAGTGGAGTACAGTGTGTATAGTGCCGTGTAGTACTGAGTGGAGTTCAGTTTGTATAGTGCAGTGTAGTACTGAGTGGAGTACTGTGTGTATAGTGCGGTGTAGTACTGAGTGGAGTACAGTGCCTGTACTGCCGTGTAGTACCGAGTGGGGACTGTGTGTATACTGCCGTGTAGTACTGAGTGGAGTACAGTGTGTATAGTGCCGTGTAGTACCGAGTGGGGGACTGTGTGCATACTGCCGTGTTGTACTGAGTGGAGTACAGTGACTGTACTGCCATGTAGTCGCGAGTGGAGTACTGTGTGTATACTGCCGTGCAGTACCGAGTGGAGTACAGTGCCTGTACTGCCGTGTAGTACCGAGTGGAGTACTGTGTGCATACTGCCGTGTAGTACTGAGTGGAGTACAGTGCCGGTACTGCCGTGTAGTACCGAGTGGAGTACTCAGTGTATAGTGCCGTGTAGTACCGAGTGGAGTACTGTGTGCATACTGCCGTGTAGTACTGAGTGGAGTGCAGTGCCTGTACTGCCGTGTAGTACCGAGAGGAGTACTGTGTGTATAGTGCCGTGTAGTACCGAGTGGAGTACAGTGCATGTACTGCCGTGTAGTACCGAGTGGACTACTGTGTGTATAGTGCGGTGTAGTACCGAGTGGAGTACACTGCATGTACTGCCGTGTAGTCCTGAGTGGAGTACAGTGCCTGTACTGAAGTGTAAAACTGAGTGGAGTACAGTACCTGTACTGCCGTGTAGTACCGAGTGGAGTACTGTGTGTATAGTGCCGTGTAGTACCGAGTGGAGTAGAGTGCCTGTACTGCCGTGTCGTACCGAGTGGAGTACTGTGTGCATACTGCCGTGTAGTACTGAGTGGAGTGCAGTGCCTGTACTGCCGTGTAGTACCGAGTGGAGTACTGTGTGTATAGTGCCGTGTAGTACCGAGTGGAGTACAGTGCCTGTATTGCCGTGTAGTACCGAGTGGAGTACTGTGTGTATAATGCCGTGTAGTACCGAGTGGAGTGCTGTGTGCATACTGCCGTGTAGTACAGAGTGGAGTACAGTACCTGTACTGCCGTGAAATACCGAGTGGAGTACTGTGAGTATAGTGGCGTGTAGTACCGAGTGGAGTACAGTGCCTGTACTTTCGTGTAGTACTGAGTGGAGTTGAGTGCCTGTAGTGCCGTGTAGTCCCGAGTGGAGTACAGTGCCTGTACTGCCGTGTAGTTGTGAGTGGAGTACTGTGCCTGTACTGCCGTGTAGTACTGAGTGGAGTACTGTGTGTATAGTGCCGTGTAGTACAGAGTGGAGTACAGTGGGTGTACTGCCGTGTAGTACTGTGTGGAGTATAGTGCCTGTACTGCCGAGTAGTACTGAGTGGAGTACAGTGCCTGTACTGCCGTGTAGTCCCGAGTGGATTACAGTGCCTGTACTGCCGTGTAGTACTGAGTGGAGTACTGTGTGTATAGTGCCGTGTAGTACCGAGTGGAGTACCGTGCCTGTACTGCCGTGTAGTACTGAGTGGAGTACAGTGCTTGTACTGCCGTGTAGTCCCGATTGGAGTACAGTGCCTGTACTGCCGTGTAGTACTGAGTGGAGTACTGTGCGTATAGTGCCGTGTAGTACCGAGTGGAGTAAAGTGCCTGTACTGCCGTGTAGTACTGAGTGGAGTACAGTGCCTGTACTGCCGTGTAGTACTGAGTAGAGTACAGTGCCTGTACTGCCGTGTAGTACTGAGTGGAGTACAGTGCCTGTACTGCCGTGTAGTACTGAGTGGAGTACAGTGCCTGTACTGCCGTGTAGTACTGAGTGGACTACAGTGCCTGTACTGCCGTGTAGTCCCGAGTGGAGTACTGTGTGTAAAGTGCCGTGTAGTACCGAGTGGAGTACAGTGCCTGTACTGCCGTGTAGTACTGAGTGGAGTACAGTGCCTGTACTGCAGTGTAGTACTGTGTGGAGTACAGTGCCTGTACTGCCGTGTAGTCCCGAGTGGAGTACAGTGCTTGTACTGCCGTGTAGTACTGAGTGGAGTACTGTGTGTATAGTGCCGTGTAGTACCGAGTGGAGTACAGTGCCTGTACTAACGTGTAGTCCCGAGTGGAGTACTGTGTGTATAGTGCAGTGTAGTACTGAGTGTTGTACAGTGCCTGTACTGTCGTGTAGTACTGAGTGGAGTACAGTGCCTGTACTCCCGTGTAGTCCCGAGTGGAGTACTGTGTGTATAGTGCCGTGTAGTACTGAGTGGAGTACAGTGCCTGTACTGCCGTGTAGTACTAAGTGGAGTACAGTGGCTGTACTGACGTGTAGTCCCGAGTGTAATAGTGTGTGTATAGTGCAGTGTAGTGCTGAGTGGTGTACAGTGCTTGTACTGCCGTGTAGTACTGAGTGGAGTACAGTGTGTTTAGTGCCGTGTAGTACCGAGTGGGGGACTGTGTGCATACTGCCGTGTAGTACTGAGTGGAGTACAGTGCCTGTACTGCCATGTAGTCCCGAGTGGAGTACTGTGTGTATAGTGCCGTGTAGTACCGAGTGGAGTACTGTGTGCATACTGCCATGTAGTACTGAGTTGAGTACAGTGCCAGTACTGCCGTGTAGTACCGAGTGGAGGACTGTGTGTATAGTGCCGTGTAGTACCGAGTGGAGTACAGTGCATGTACTGTCGTGTATTACCGAGTGGAGTACTGTGTGTATAGTGCGGTGTAGTACCGAGTGGAGTACAGTGCATGTACTGCCGTGTAGTACCGAGTGGAGTACTGTGTGTACAGTGCCGTGTAGTACCGAGTGGAGTACAGTGCCTGTATTGCCGTGTAGTACCGAGTGGAGTACTGTGTGTATAGTGCCGTGTAGTACCGAGTGGCGTACTGTGTGCATGCTGCCGTGTAGTACTGAGTGGAGTACAGTACCTGTACTGCCGTGTAGTACCGAGTGGAGTACTGTGTGTATAGTGCCGTGTAGTACCGAGTGGAGTACAGTGCCTGTACTGCCGTGTAGTACTGCTTGGAGTACAGTGCCTGTACTGCCGTGTTGTCCCGAGTGGAGTACAGTGCCTGTACTGCCGTGTAGTAGTGAGTGGAGTACTGTGCCTGTACTGCCGTGTAGTACAGAGCGGAGTACTGTGTGTATAGTGCCGTGTAGTACCGAGTGGAATACGGAATACAGTGGGTGTACTGCCGTGTAATACTGAGTGGAGTACAGTGCCTGTACTGCCGTGTAGTACTGAGTGGGGTACAGTGCCTGTATTGCCGTGTAGTCCCGAGTGGAGTAGAGTGCCTGTACTGCCGTGTAGTACTGAGTGGAGTACTGTATGTATAGTGCCGTGTAGTACCGAGTGGAATACAGTGCCTGTATTCCCTTGTAGTACTGAGTGGATTCCAGTGCCTGTACTGCCGTGTAGTATTGAGTGGAGTATAGTGCCTGTACTGCCGTGTAGTACTGAGCGGAGTACAGTGCCTGTACTGCCGTGTAGTACTGAGTGGAGTACTGTGTGTATAGTGCCGTGTAGTACCGAGTGGAGTACACTGCCTGTACTCCCTTGTAGTACTGAGTGGATTCCAGTGCCTGTACTGCCGTGTAGTACTGAGTGGAGTACAGTGCCTGTACTGCCGTGTAGTACCGAGTGGAGTACAGTGCCTGTACTGCCGTATAGTACTGAGTGTAGTACAGTGCCTGTACTCCCGTGTAGTCCCGAGTGGATTACTGTGTGTATAGTGCCGTGTAGTACTGAGTGGAGTACAGTGCCTGTACTGCCGTGTAGTACTAAGTGGAGTACAGTGCCTGTACTACCGTGTAGTCCCGAGTGGAGTACTGTGTGTATAGTGCAGTGTAGTACTGAGTGGTGTACAGTGCCTCTACTGCCGTGTAGTACTGAGTGGATTACAGTGCCTGTACTGCCGTGTAGTACTGGGTTGAGTACAGTGCCTGTACTGCCGTGTAGTACCGCGTGGGGGACTGTGTGTATACTGCCGTGTAGTACCGTGTGGAGTACAGTGCCTGTACTGCCGTGTGGTACCGAGTGGAGTACTGTGTGTATAGTGCGTGTAGTACCGAGTGGAGTACTGTGTGCATACTGCCGTGTAGTACCGAGTGGGGTACAGTGCCTGTACTGCCGTGTAGTACCGAGTGGAGTACAGTGCGTATAGTGCCGTCTAGTACCGAGTGGAATACAGTGTGTATATTGCCGTGTAGTACTGAGTGGAGTGCAGTGCCTGTACTGCCGTGTAGTACCGAGTGGAGTACAGTGCGTATAGTGCCGTCTAGTACCGAGTGGAGTACAGTGTGTATATTGCCGTGTAGTACTGAGTGGAGTACAGTGCCTGTACTGCCGTGTAGTACCGAGTGGAGTACAGTGTGTATAGTGCCGTGTAGTACCGAGTGGTGTACAGTGCCTGTACTGCCGTGTAGTACTGAGTGGAGTACAGTGCCTGTACTGCCGTGTAGTACCGAGTGGAGTACAGTGTGTATAGTGCCGTGTAGTACTGAGTGGAGTACAGTGCCTGTACAGCCGTGTAGCACTGAGTGAGGTAAAGTGCCTGTACTGCCGTGTAGTACCGAGTGGGTGACTGTGTGTATACTGCCGTGTAGTACTGAGTATTGTACAGTGCCTGTACTGCCGTGTAGTACCGAGTGGAGTACTGTGTGCATACTGCCGTGTAGTACTGAGTGGAGTACAGTACCTGTACTGCCGTGTAGTACCGAGTGGGGGCTCTATGTATACTGCCGTGTAGTACTGAGTGGAGTACAGTGCCTGTGCTGCCGTGTAGTACCGAATGGGGGACTGTGTGTATTCTGCCGTGTACTACTGAGTGGAGTACAGTGCCTGTACTGCCGTGTAGTACAGAGTGGGGGACTGTGTGTATACTGCCGTGTAGTACTGAGTGGAGTACAGTGTGTATAGTGCAGTGTAGTGCTGAGTCGAGTACAGTGCCTGTACTGCCGTGTAGTACCGAGTGGATTACTGTGTGTATAGTGCAGTGTAGTGCTGAGTGGAGTACAGTACCTGTACTGCCGTGTAGTACTGAGTATAGTACAGTGCCTGTACCGCCGTGTAGTACCGAGTGGGGGACTGTGTGTATACTGCCGTGTAGGACTGAGTGGAGTACAATGCCTATACTGCCGTGTAGTACCGAGTGGAGTACAGTGCCTGTACTGCCATGTAGTACCGAGTGGAGTACTGTGTGCATACTGCCGTGTAGTACTGAGTGGAGTACAGTGCCTATACTGCCGTGTAGTACCGAGTGGAGTACTGTGTGTATAGTGCCGTGTAGTACCGAGTGGAGTACTGTGTGCATACTGCCGTGTAGTACTGAGTGGAGTACAGTGCCTGTACTGCCGTGGAGTACCGAGTGGAGTACTGTGTGTATAGTGCCGTGTAGTACCGAGTTTAGTACAGTGCATGTACTGCCGTGTATTACCGAGTGGAGTACTGTGTGTATAGTGCGGTGTAGTACCGAGTGGAGTACAGTGCATGTACTGCCTTGTAGTACCGAGTGGAGTACTGTGTGTATAGTGCCGTGAAGTACCGAGTGGAGTACAGTGCCTGTATTGCCGTGTAGTACCGAGTGGAGTAGTGTGTGTATAGTGCCGTGTAGTACCGATTGGAGTACTGTGTGCATACTGCCGTGTAGTACTGAGTGGAGTACATTACCTGTACTGCCGTGTAGTACCGAGTGGAGTACTGTGTGTATAGTGCCGTGTAGTACCGAGTGGAGTACAGTGCCTGTACTGCCGTGTAGTACTGAGTGGAGTAGAATGCTTGTACTGCCGTGTAGTCCCGAGTGGAGTACAGTGCCTGTACTGCCGTGTAGTAGTGAGTGGAGTACTGTGCCTGTACTGCCGTGTAGTACTGAGTGGAGTACTGTGTGTATAGTGCCGTGTAGTACCGAGTGGAGTACAGTGGGCGTACTGCCGTGTAGTACTGAGTGGAGTACAGTGCCTGTACTGCCCTGTAGTACTGAGTGGAGTACTGTGTGTATAGTGCCGTGTAGTACCGAGTGGAGTACAGTGCCTGTACTGCCGTGTAGTACTGAGTGGAGTAGAATGCTTGTACTGTCGTGTAGTCCCGAGTGGAGTAGAGTGCCTGTACTGCCGTGTAGTACTGAGTTGAGTACTTTTTGTATAGTGCCGTGTAGTACCGAGTGGAGTACAGTTCCTGCACTGCCGTGTAGTCCCGAGTGGAGTACAGTGCATGTACTGCCGTGTAGTACCGAGTGGAGTACTGTGTGCATACTGCCGTGGATTACCGAGTGGAGTACAGTGCCTGTACTGCCGTGTAGTACCGATTGGAGTACAGTGCCTGTACTGCCGTGTAGTACCGAGTGGAGTACTGTGTGCATACTGCCGTGTAGTACGGAGTGGAGTACAGTACCTGTACTGCCGTATAGGACCCAGTGGAGTACAGTACCTGTACTGCCGTGTAGGACCCAGTGGAGTACTGTGTGTATAGTGCCGTGTAGTACCGAGTGGAGTACAGTGCCTGTACTGCCGTGTAGTACTGAGTGGAGTACAGTGCCTGTACTGCCGTGTAGTCCCGAGTGGAGTACAGTGCCTGTACTGCCGTGTAGTAGTGAGTGGAGTACTGTGCCTGTACTGCCGTGTAGTACTGAGTGGAGTACTGTGTGTATAGTGCCGTGTAGTACCGACTGGAGTACAGTGCCTGTACTGCCGTGTAGTACCGAGTGGGGGACTGTGTGTATACTGCCGTGTAGTACTGAGTGGAGTACAGTGCGTGTAATGCCGTGTAGTAGTGAGTGGGGTACAGTGACTGTGCTGCCGTGTAGTCCCGAGTGGAGTACAGTGCCTGTACAGCCGTGTAGTAGTGAGTGGAGTACAGTGCCTGTACTGCCGTGTAGTACTGAGTGGGGTACAGTGCCTGTACTGCCGTGTAGTCCCGAGTGGAGTACAGTGCCTGTACTGCCGTGTAGTACTGAGTGGAGTAGTGTATGTATAGTGCCGTGTAGTACCGAGTGGAGTACAGTGCCTGTACTGCCGTCTAGTACTGAGTGGAGTACAGTGCCTGTACTGCCGTGCAGTCCCGAGTGGAGTACAATGCCTGTACTGCCGTGTAGTACTGAGTGGAGTACTGTGTGTATAGTGCCGTGTAGTTCCGAGTGGAGTACTGTGCCTGTACTGCCGTGTAGTACTGAGTGGAGTACAGTGCCTGTACTGCCGTGTAGTCCCGAGTGGAGTACAGTGCTTGTTCTGCCGTGTAGTACTGATTGGAGTACAGTGCCTGTACTGCCGTGTAGTACCGAGTGGAGTACATTGCTTGTACTGCCGTGTAGTACTGAGTGAAGTACAGTGCTTGTACTGCCGTGTAGTAGTGAGTGGAGTACTGTGCTTGTAATGCCGTGTAATACTGAGTGGAGTACTGTGTGTATAGTGCCGTGTAGTACCGTGTGGAGTACATTGGGTGTACTGCCGTGTAGTACGGAGTGGGGTACAGTGCCTGTACTGCCGTGTAGTACTGAGTGCAGTACACTGCCTGTACTGCCGTGGAGTCCCGAGTGGAGTACAATGCCTGTACTGCCGTGTAGTACTGAGTGGAATACTGTCTGTATAGTGCCGTGTAGTACCGAGTGGTGTACAGTGCCTGTACTGGCGTGTAGTACTGAGTGGAGTACAGTGCCTGTACTGCCGTGTAGTACTGAGTGGAGTACCGTGCCTGTACTGCCGTGTAGTACTGATTGGAGTACAGTGCCTGTACTGCCGTGTAGTACTGAGTGGAGTACAGTGTCTGTACTGCCGTGTAGTCCCGAGTGGAGTACAGTGTGTATAGTGCCGTGTAGTACCGAGTGGAGTACAGTGCCTGTACTGCGGTGTAGTACTGAGTGGAGTACGTTGCCTGTACTGCCATGTAGTACTGAGTGGAGTACAGTGCCTGTACTGCCGTGTAGTCCCGAGTGGAGTACAGTGCCTGTACTGCCGTGTAGTACTAAGTGGAGTAGAGTGCTTGTACTGCCGTGTAGTCCCGAGTGGAGTACTGTGTGTATAGTGCAGATTAGTACTGAGTGGTGTACAGTACCTGTACTGCGTGTAGTACTGAGTGGAGTACAGTGCCTCTACTGCCGTGTAGTACTGGGTGGAGTACAGTGCCTGTTCTGCCGTGTAGTACCGAGTGGGGGACTGTGTGTAAACTGCCGTGTAGTACCGAGTGGAGTACAGTGCCTGTACTGCCGTGTAGTACCGAGTGGAATACTGTGTGTATAGTGCCGTGTAGTACCAAGAGGAGTACTGTGTGCATAATGCCGTGTAGTACTGAGTGGAGTACAGTGCCTGTACTGCCGTGTAGTACCGAGTGGAGTACTGTGTGTATAGTGCCGTGTAGTGCCGAGTGGAGTACGGTGCATGTACTGCCGTGTAGTACCGAGTGGAGTACTGTGTGTATAGTGCGGTGTAGTACCGTGTGGGTAAAGTGCATGTACTGCCGTGTAGTACCGAGTGGAGTACTGTGTGTATAGTGCCGTGTAGTACCGAGTGGAGTACAGTGCCTGTATTGCCGTGTAGTAAAGAGTGGAGTACTGTGTGTACAGTGCCGTGTAGTACCGAGTGGAGTACTGTGTGCATACTGCCGTGTAGTACTGAGTGGAGTACAGTACCTGTACTGCCGTGTAGTACCGAGTGGAGTACTGTGTGTATAGTGCCGTGTAGTACCGAGTGGAGTACAGTGCCTGCACTGCCGTGTAGGACTGAGTGGAGTACAGTGCCTGTACTGCCGTGTAGTCCCGAGTGGAGTACAGTGCCTGTACTGCCGTGTAGTAGTGAGTGGAGTACTGTGCCTGTACTGCCGTGTAGTCCCGATTGGAGTACAGTGCCTGTACTGCCGTGTAGTACTGAGTGGAGTACATTGCCTGTACTGCCGTGTAGTACCGAGTGGGGCAATGTGTGTATACTGCCGTGTAGTACTGCGTATAGTACAGTGCATGTACTGCCGTGTAGTACCGGGTGGAGTACTGTGTGCATACTGCCGTGTAGTACTGAGTGGAGTACAGTACCTGTACTGCCGTGTAGTAACGAGTGGGGGACTAAGTGTATACTGCCGTGTAGTACTGAGTGGAGTACTGTGTGTATAGTGCAGTGTAGTGCTGAGTGGAGTACAGTTCCTGTACTGCCGTTTAGTACCGAGTGGAGTACTGTGTGTATAGTGCAGTGTAGTGCTGAGTGGAGTATAGTACCTGTACTGCCGTGTAGTACTGAGTATAGTACAGTGCCTGTACTGCCGTGTAGTACTGAGTGGAGTACAGTGTGTTTAGTGCCGTGTAGTACCGAGTGGGGGACTGTGTGCATACTGCCGTGTAGTACTGAGTGGAGTACAGTGCCTGTACTGCCATGTAGTCCCGAGTGGAGTACTGTGTGTATAGTGCCGTGTAGTACCGAGTGGAGAACTGTGTGCATTCTGCCATGTAGTACTGAGTTGAGTACAGTGCCAGTACTGCCGTGTAGTACCGAGTGGAGGACTGTGTGTATAGTGCCGTGTAGTACCGAGTGGAGTACAGTGCATTTACTGTCGTGTATTACCGAGTGGAGTACTGTGTGTATAGTGCGGTGTAGTACCGAGTGGAGTACAGTGCATGTACTGCCGTGTAGTACCGAGTGGAGTACTGTGTGTACAGTGCCGTGTAGTACCGAGTGGAGTACAGTGCCTGTATTGCCGTGTAGTACCGAGTGGAGTACTGTGTGTATAGTGCCGTGTAGTACCGAGTGGCGTACTGTGTGCATGCTGCCGTGTAGTACTGAGTGGAGTACAGTACCTGTACTGCCGTGTAGTACCGAGTGGAGTACTGTGTGTATAGTGCCGTGTAGTAGCGAGTGGAGTACAGTGCCTGTACTGCCGTGTAGTACTGCTTGGAGTACAGTGCCTGTACTGCCGTGTTGTCCCGAGTGGAGTACAGTGCCTGTACTGCCGTGTAGTAGTGTGTGGAGTACTGTGCCTGTACTGCCGTGTAGTACAGAGCGGAGTACTGTGTGTATAGTGCCGTGTAGTACCGAGTGGAATACAGTGGGTGTACTGCCGTGTAATACTGAGTGGAGTACAGTGCCTGTACTGCCGTGTAGTACTGAGTGGGGTACAGTGCCTGTATTGCCGTGTAGTCCCGAGTGGAGTAGAGTGCCTGTACTGCCGTGTAGTACTGAGTGGAGTACTGTATGTATAGTGCCGTGTAGTACCGAGTGGAATACAGTGCCTGTACTCCCTTGTAGTACTGAGTGGATTCCAGTGCCTGTACTGCCGTGTAGTATTGAGTGGAGTATAGTGCCTGTACTGCCGTGTAGTACTGAGCGGAGTACAGTGCCTGTACTGCCGTGTAGTACTGAGTGGAGTACTGTGTGTATAGTGCCGTGTAGTACCGAGTGGAGTACACTGCCTGTACTCCCTTGTAGTACTGAGTGGATTCCAGTGCCTGTACTGCCGTGTAGTACTGAGTGGAGTACAGTGCCTGTACTGCCGTGTAGTACCGAGTGGAGTACAGTGCCTGTACTGCCGTATAGTACTGAGTGTAGTTCAGTGCCTGTACTCCCGTGTAGTCCCGAGTGGATTACTGTGTGTATAGTGCCGTGTAGTACTGAGTGGAGTACAGTGCCTGTACTGCCGTGTAGTACTAAGTGGAGTACAGTGCCTGTACTACCGTGTAGTCCCGAGTGGAGTACTGTGTGTATAGTGCAGTGTAGTACTGAGTGGTGTACAGTGCCTCTACTGCCGTGTAGTACTGAGTGGATTACAGTGCCTGTACTGCCGTGTAGTACTGGGTTGAGTACAGTGCCTGTACTGCCGTGTAGTACCGCGTGGGGGACTGTGTGTATACTGCCGTGTAGTACCGTGTGGAGTACAGTGCCTGTACTGCCGTGTGGTACCGAGTGGAGTACTGTGTGTATAGTGCGTGTAGTACCGAGTGGAGTACTGTGTGCATATTGTCGTGTAGTACTGAGTGGAGTACATTGCCTGTACTGCCGTGTAGTACCGAGTGGAGTATTGTGTGTATAGTGCCGTGTAATACCGAGTGGAGTACAGTGCATGTACTGCCGTGTAGTACCGAGTGGAGTACTGTGTGTATAGTGCGGTGTAGTACCGAGTGGAGTACAGTGCATGTACTGCCGTGTAGTACCGAGTTTAGTACTGTGTGCATACTGCCGTGTAGTACTGAGTGGAGTACAGTACCTGTACTGCCGTGTAGTACCGAGTGGAGTACTGTGTGTATAGTGCCGTGTAGTACCGAGTGGAGTACAGTGCCTGTACTGGCGTGTAGTACTGAGTGGAGTAGAGTGCCTGTACTGCCGTGTAGTCCCGAGTGGAGTACATTGCCTGTACTGCGGTGTAGTAGTGAGTGGAGTACTGTGCCTGTTCTGCCGTGTAGTACTGAGTGGAGTACTGTGTGTATAGTGCCGTGTAGTACCCAGTGGAGTACAGTGGGTGTACTGCCTGTAGTACTGAGTGGAGTACAGTGCCTGTACTGCCGTGTAGTCCCTAGTGGAGTACAGTGCCTGTACTGCCGTGTAGTACTGAGTGGAGTACTGTGTGTATAGTGCCGAGTAGTACCGCGTGGAGTACAGTGTCTGTACTGCCGTGTAGTACTGAGTGGAGTACAGTGCCTGTACTGAAGTGTAGTACTGAGTGGAGTACAGTACCTGTACTGCCGTGTAGTACCGAGTGGAGTACTGTGTGTATAGTGCCGTGTAGTACCGAGTGGAGTAGAGTGCCTGTACTGCCGTGTCGTACCGAGTGGAGTACTGTGTGTATAGTGGCGTGTAGTACCGAGTGGAGTACAGTGCCTGTACTGCCGTGTAGTACTGAGTGGAGTACAGTGCCTGTAATGCCGTGTAGTACCGAGTGAAGTACTTTCTGTATAGTGCCGTGTAGTCCCGTATGGAGTACAGTGCCTGTACTGCCGTGTAGTACCGAGTGGGGGAATGTGTGTATACTGCCGTGTAGTACTGAGTGGAGTACAGTGTGTATAGTGCCGTGTAGTACTGAGTGGAGTTCAGTTTGTATAGTGCAGTGTAGTACTGAGTGGAGTACTGTGTGTATAGTGCGGTGTAGTACTGAGTGGAGTACAGTGCCTGTACTGCCGTGTAGTACCGAGTGGGGACTGTGTGTATACTGCCGTGTAGTACTGAGTGGAGTACAGTGTGTATAGTGCCGTGTAGTACCGAGTGGGGGACTGTGTGCATACTGCCGTGTTGTACTGAGTGGAGTACAGTGACTGTACTGCCATGTAGTCGCGAGTGGAGTACTGTGTGTATACTGCCGTGCAGTACCGAGTGGAGTACAGTGCTTGTACTGCCGTGTAGTACCGAGTGGAGTACTGTGTGCATACTGCCGTGTAGTACTGAGTGGAGTACAGTGCCGGTACTGCCGTGTAGTACCGAGTGGAGTACTCAGTGTATAGTGCCGTGTAGTACCGAGTGGAGTACTGTGTGCATACTGCCGTGTAGTACTGAGTGGAGTGCAGTGCCTGTACTGCCGTGTAGTACCGAGAGGAGTACTGTGTGTATAGTGCCGTGTAGTACCGAGTGGAGTACAGTGCATGTACTGCCGTGTAGTACCGAGTGGACTACTGTGTGTATAGTGCGGTGTAGTACCGAGTGGAGTACACTGCATGTACTGCCGTGTAGTCCTGAGTGGAGTACAGTGCCTGTACTGAAGTGTAGTACTGAGTGGAGTACAGTACCTGTACTGCCGTGTAGTACCGAGTGGAGTACTGTGTGTATAGTGCCGTGTAGTACCGAGTGGAGTAGAGTGCCTGTACTGCCGTGTCGTACCGAGTGGAGTACTGTGTGCATACTGCCGTGTAGTACTGAGTGGAGTGCAGTGCCTGTACTGCCGTGTAGTACCGAGTGGAGTACTGTGTGTATAGTGCCGTGTAGTACCGAGTGGAGTACAGTGCCTGTATTGCCGTGTAGTACCGAGTGGAGTACTGTGTGTATAATGCCGTGTAGTACCGAGTGGAGTGCTGTGTGCATACTGCCGTGTAGTACAGAGTGGAGTACAGTACCTGTACTGCCGTGAAATACCGAGTGGAGTACTGTGAGTATAGTGGCGTGTAGTACCGAGTGGAGTACAGTGCCTGTACTTTCGTGTAGTACTGAGTGGAGTTGAGTGCCTGTAGTGCCGTGTAGTCCCGAGTGGAGTACAGTGCCTGTACTGCCGTGTAGTTGTGAGTGGAGTACTGTGCCTGTACTGCCGTGTAGTACTGAGTGGAGTACTGTGTGTATAGTGCCGTGTAGTACAGAGTGGAGTACAGTGGGTGTACTGCCGTGTAGTACTGTGTGGAGTATAGTGCCTGTACTGCCGAGTAGTACTGAGTGGAGTACAGTGCCTGTACTGCCGTGTAGTCCCGAGTGGATTACAGTGCCTGTACTGCCGTGTAGTACTGAGTGGAGTACTGTGTGTATAGTGCCGTGTAGTACCGAGTGGAGTACCGTGCCTGTACTGCCGTGTAGTACTGAGTGGAGTACAGTGCCTGTACTGCCGTGTAGTCCCGATTGGAGTACAGTGCCTGTACTGCCGTGTGGTACTGAGTGGAGTACTGTGCGTATAGTGCCGTGTAGTACCGAGTGGAGTAAAGTGCCTGTACTGCCGTGTAGTACTGAGTGGAGTACAGTGCCTGTACTGCCGTGTAGTACTGAGTAGAGTACAGTGCCTGTACTGCCGTGTAGTACTGAGTGGAGTACAGTGCCTGTACTGCCGTGTAGTACTGAGTGGAGTACAGTGCCTGTACTGCCGTGTAGTACTGAGTGGACTACAGTGCCTGTACTGCCGTGTAGTCCCGAGTGGAGTACTGTGTGTAAAGTGCCGTGTAGTACCGAGTGGAGTACAGTGCCTGTACTGCCGTGTAGTACTGAGTGGAGTACAGTGCCTGTACTGCAGTGTAGTACTGTGTGGAGTACAGTGCCTGTACTGCCGTGTAGTCCCGAGTGGAGTACAGTGCTTGTACTGCCGTGTAGTACTGAGTGGAGTACTGTGTGTATAGTGCCGTGTAGTACCGAGTGGAGTACAATGCCTGTACTAACGTGTAGTCCCGAGTGGAGTACTGTGTGTATAGTGCAGTGTAGTACTGAGTGTTGTACAGTGCCTCTACTGTCGTGTAGTACTGAGTGGAGTACAGTGCCTGTACTCCCGTGTAGTCCCGAGTGGAGTACTGTGTGTATAGTGCCGTGTAGTACTGAGTGGAGTACAGTGCCTGTACTGCCGTGTAGTACTAAGTGGAGTACAGTGGCTGTACTGACGTGTAGTCCCGAGTGTAATAGTGTGTGTATAGTGCAGTGTAGTGCTGAGTGGTGTACAGTGCTTGTACTGCCGTGTAGTACTGAGTGGAGTACAGTGTGTTTAGTGCCGTGTAGTACCGAGTGGGGGACTGTGTGCATACTGCCGTGTAGTACTGAGTGGAGTACAGTGCCTGTACTGCCATGTAGTCCCGAGTGGAGTACTGTGTGTATAGTGCCGTGTAGTACCGAGTGGAGTACTGTGTGCATACTGCCATGTAGTACTGAGTTGAGTACAGTGCCAGTACTGCCGTGTAGTACCGAGTGGAGGACTGTGTGTATAGTGCCGTGTAGTACCGAGTGGAGTACAGTGCATGTACTGTCGTGTATTACCGAGTGGAGTACTGTGTGTATAGTGCGGTGTAGTACCGAGTGGAGTACAGTGCATGTACTGCCGTGTAGTACCGAGTGGAGTACTGTGTGTACAGTGCCGTGTAGTACCGAGTGGAGTACAGTGCCTGTATTGCCGTGTAGTACCGAGTGGAGTACTGTGTGTATAGTGCCGTGTAGTACCGAGTGGCGTACTGTGTGCATGCTGCCGTGTAGTACTGAGTGGAGTACAGTACCTGTACTGCCGTGTAGTACCGAGTGGAGTACTGTGTGTATAGTGCCGTGTAGTACCGAGTGGAGTACAGTGCCTGTACTGCCGTGTAGTACTGCTTGGAGTACAGTGCCTGTACTGCCGTGTCGTCCCGAGTGGAGTACAGTGCCTGTACTGCCGTGTAGTAGTGAGTGGAGTACTGTGCCTGTACTGCCGTGTAGTACAGAGCGGAGTACTGTGTGTATAGTGCCGTGTAGTACCGAGTGGAATACGGAATACAGTGGGTGTACTGCCGTGTAATACTGAGTGGAGTACAGTGCCTGTACTGCCGTGTAGTACTGAGTGGGGTACAGTGCCTGTATTGCCGTGTAGTCCCGAGTGGAGTAAAGTGCCTGTACTGCCGTGTAGTACTGAGTGGAGTACTGTATGTATAGTGCCGTGTAGTACCGAGTGGAATACAGTGCCTGTATTCCCTTGTAGTACTGAGTGGATTCCAGTGCCTGTACTGCCGTGTAGTATTGAGTGGAGTATAGTGCCTGTACTGCCGTGTAGTACTGAGCGGAGTACAGTGCCTGTACTGCCGTGTAGTACTGAGTGGAGTACTGTGTGTATAGTGCCGTGTAGTACCGAGTGGAGTACACTGCCTGTACTCCCTTGTAGTACTGAGTGGATTCCAGTGCCTGTACTGCCGTGTAGTACTGAGTGGAGTACAGTGCCTGTACTGCCGTGTAGTACCGAGTGGAGTACAGTGCCTGTACTGCCGTATAGTACTGAGTGTAGTACAGTGCCTGTACTCCCGTGTAGTCCCGAGTGGATTACTGTGTGTATAGTGCCGTGTAGTACTGAGTGGAGTACAGTGCCTGTACTGCCGTGTAGTACTAAGTGGAGTACAGTGCCTGTACTACCGTGTAGTCCCGAGTGGAGTACTGTGTGTATAGTGCAGTGTAGTACTGAGTGGTGTACAGTGCCTCTACTGCCGTGTAGTACTGAGTGGATTACAGTGCCTGTACTGCCGTGTAGTACTGGGTTGAGTACAGTGCCTGTACTGCCGTGTAGTACCGCGTGGGGGACTGTGTGTATACTGCCGTGTAGTACCGTGTGGAGTACAGTGCCTGTACTGCCGTGTGGTACCGAGTGGAGTACTGTGTGTATAGTGCGTGTAGTACCGAGTGGAGTACTGTGTGCATACTGCCGTGTAGTACCGAGTGGGGTACAGTGCCTGTACTGCCGTGTAGTACCGAGTGGAGTACAGTGCGTATAGTGCCGTCTAGTACCGAGTGGAATACAGTGTGTATATTGCCGTGTAGTACTGAGTGGAGTGCAGTGCCTGTACTGCCGTGTAGTACCGAGTGGAGTACAGTGCGTATAGTGCCGTCTAGTACCGAGTGGAGTACAGTGTGTATATTGCCGTGTAGTACTGAGTGGAGTACAGTGCCTGTACTGCCGTGTAGTACCGAGTGGAGTACAGTGTGTATAGTGCCGTGTAGTACCGAGTGGTGTACAGTGCCTGTACTGCCGTGTAGTACTGAGTGGAGTACAGTGCCTGTACTGCCGTGTAGTACCGAGTGGAGTACAGTGTGTATAGTGCCGTGTAGTACTGAGTGGAGTACAGTGCCTGTACAGCCGTGTAGCACTGAGTGAGGTAAAGTGCCTGTACTGCCGTGTAGTACCGAGTGGGTGACTGTGTGTATACTGCCGTGTAGTACTGAGTATTGTACAGTGCCTGTACTGCCGTGTAGTACCGAGTGGAGTACTGTGTGCATACTGCCGTGTAGTACTGAGTGGAGTACAGTACCTGTACTGCCGTGTAGTACCGAGTGGGGGCTCTATGTATACTGCCGTGTAGTACTGAGTGGAGTACAGTGCCTGTGCTGCCGTGTAGTACCGAATGGGGGACTGTGTGTATTCTGCCGTGTACTACTGAGTGGAGTACAGTGCCTGTACTGCCGTGTAGTACAGAGTGGGGGACTGTGTGTATACTGCCGTGTAGTACTGAGTGGAGTACAGTGTGTATAGTGCAGTGTAGTGCTGAGTCGAGTACAGTGCCTGTACTGCCGTGTAGTACCGAGTGGATTACTGTGTGTATAGTGCAGTGTAGTGCTGAGTGGAGTACAGTACCTGTACTGCCGTGTAGTACTGAGTATAGTACAGTGCCTGTACCGCCGTGTAGTACCGAGTGGGGGACTGTGTGTATACTGCCGTGTAGGACTGAGTGGAGTACAGTGCCTATACTGCCGTGTAGTACCGAGTGGAGTACAGTGCCTGTACTGCCATGTAGTACCGAGTGGAGTACTGTGTGCATACTGCCGTGTAGTACTGAGTGGAGTACAGTGCCTATACTGCCGTGTAGTACCGAGTGGAGTACTGTGTGTATAGTGCCGTGTAGTACCGAGTGGAGTACTGTGTGCATACTGCCGTGTAGTACTGAGTGGAGTACAGTGCCTGTACTGCCGTGGAGTACCGAGTGGAGTACTGTGTGTATAGTGCCGTGTAGTACCGAGTTTAGTACAGTGCATGTACTGCCGTGTATTACCGAGTGGAGTACTGTGTGTATAGTGCGGTGTAGTACCGAGTGGAGTACAGTGCATGTACTGCCTTGTAGTACCGAGTGGAGTACTGTGTGTATAGTGCCGTGAAGTACCGAGTGGAGTACTGTGTGCATACTGCCGTGTAGTACTGAGTGGAGTACATTACCTGTACTGCCGTGTAGTACCGAGTGGAGTACTGTGTGTATAGTGCCGTGTAGTACCGAGTGGAGTACAGTGCCTGTACTGCCGTGTAGTACTGAGTGGAGTAGAATGCTTGTACTGCCGTGTAGTCCCGAGTGGAGTACAGTGCCTGTACTGCCGTGTAGTAGTGAGTGGAGTACTGTGCCTGTACTGCCGTGTAGTACTGAGTGGAGTACTGTGTGTATAGTGCCGTGTAGTACCGAGTGGAGTACAGTGGGCGTACTGCCGTGTAGTACTGAGTGGAGTACAGTGCCTGTACTGCCCTGTAGTACTGAGTGGAGTACAGTGCCTGTACTGTCGTGTAGTCCCGAGTGGAGTAGAGTGCCTGTACTGCCGTGTAGTACTGAGTGGAGTACTTTTTGTATAGTGCCGTGTAGTACCGAGTGGAGTACAGTTCCTGCACTGCCGTGTAGTCCCGAGTGGAGTACAGTGCATGTACTGCCGTGTAGTACCGAGTGGAGTACTGTGTGCATACTGCCGTGGATTACCGAGTGGAGTACAGTGCCTGTACTGCCGTGTAGTACCGATTGGAGTACAGTGCCTGTACTGCCGTGTAGTACCGAGTGGAGTACTGTGTGCATACTGCCGTGTAGTACTGAGTGGAGTACAGTACCTGTACTGCCGTGTAGGACCCAGTGGAGTACAGTACCTGTACTGCCGTGTAGGACCCAGTGGAGTACTGTGTGTATAGTGCCGTGTAGTACCGAGTGGAGTACAGTGCCTGTACTGCCGTGTAGTACTGAGTTTAGTACAGTGCCTGTACTGCCGTGTAGTCCCGAGTGGAGTACAGTGCCTGTACTGCCGTGTAGTAGTGAGTGGAGTACTGTGCCTGTACTGCCGTGTAGTACTGAGTGGAGTACTGTGTGTATAGTGCCGTGTAGTACCGAGTGGAGTACAGTGCCTGTACTGCCGTGTAGTACCGAGTGGGGGACTGTGTGTATACTGCCGTGTAGTACTGAGTGGAGTACAGTGCCTGTAATGCCGTGTAGTAGTGAGTGGGGTACAGTGACTGTACTGCCGTGTAGTCCCGAGTGGAGTACAGTGCCTGTACAGCCGTGTAGTAGTGAGTGGAGTACAGTGCCTGTACTGCCGTGTAGTACTGAGTGGGGTACAGTGCCTGTACTGCCGTGTAGTCCCGAGTGGAGTACAGTGCCTGTACTGCCGTGTAGTACTGAGTGGAGTACTGTATGTATAGTGCCGTGTAGTACCGAGTGGAGTACAGTGCCTGTACTGCCGTCTAGTACTGAGTGGAGTACAGTGCCTGTACTGCCGTGTAGTCCCGAGTGGAGTACAATGCCTGTACTGCCGTGTAGTACTGAGTGGAGTACTGTGTGTATAGTGCCGTGTAGTTCCGAGTGGAGTACTGTGCCTGTACTGCCGTGTAGTACTGAGTGGAGTACAGTGCCTGTACTGCCGTGTAGTCCCGAGTGGAGTACAGTGTTTGTTCTGCCGTGTAGTACTGATTGGAGTACAGTGCCTGTACTGCCGTGTAGTACCGAGTGGAGTACATTGCTTGTACTGCCGTGTAGTACTGAGTGAAGTACAGTGCCTGTACTGCCGTGTAGTGCCGAGTGGAGTACTGTGTGTATAGTGCAGTGTAGTACTGAGTGGAGTACAGAGCATGTACTGCCGTGTAGTACCGTGTGGAGTACAGTGCCTGTACTGCCGTGTAGTCCCGTGTGGAGTACTGTGTGCATACTGCCGTGTAGTACTGAGTGGAGTACAGTGCCTGTGCTGCCGTGTAGTACCGAGTGGAGTACTGTGTGTATAGTGCAGTGTAGTACTGAGTGGAGTACTGTGTGTATAGTACCGTGTAGTACTGAGTGGAGTACAGTGCCTGTACTGCCGTGTAGTACCGATTGGAGTACTGTGTGCATGCTGCCGTCTAGTACTGAGTGGAGTACAGTGCCTGTACTGCCGTGTAGTACTGGGTGGAGTACAGTGCCTGTACTGCCGTGTAGTACCGAGTGGTGTACTGTGTGTATAGTGCCGTGTGGTACCGAGTGGAGTACCATGCCTGTACTGCCGTGTAGTACCGAGTGGAGTACTGTGTGTATAGTGCCGTGTAGTACCGAGTGGAGTACAGAGCCTGTACTGCGTGTAGTACCGAGTGGAGTACAGTGACTGCACTGCGTGTAGTACCGAGTGGAGTACAGTGTGTATAGTGCCGTCTAGTACCGAGTGGAGTACAGTGCGTATAGTGCCGTGTAGTACTGAGTGGAGTACAGTGCCTGTACTGCCGTGTAGTACCGAGTGGAGTACAGTGTGTATAGTGCCGTGTAGTACTGAGTGGAGTACAGTGAATCTACTGCCGTGTAGTACTGAGTGGGGTACAGTTTCTGTACTGCCGTGTAGTACAGAGTGGGGGACTCTGTGTATACTGCCGTGTAGTACTGAGTATAGTACAGTGCCTGTACTGCCGTGTAGTACCGAGTGGATTACTGTGTTCATACTGCCGTGTAGTACTGAGTGGAGTACAGTACCTGTCCTGCCGTGTAGTACTGAGTGGGGGACTGTGTGTATACTGCCGTGTAATACTGAGTGGAGTACAGTGCTTGTACTGCCGTGTCGTACCGAGTGGGGGACTGTGTGTATACTGCCGTGTAGTACTGAGTGGAGTACTGTGTGTATAGTGCAGTGTAGTGCTGAGTGGAGTACAGTGCCTGTACTGCCGTGTAGTACCGAGTGGAGTACCGTGTGTACAGTGCAGTGTAGTGCTGAGTGGAGTACACTACCTGTCATGCCGTGTAGTACTGAGTATAGTACAGTGCCTGTACTGCCGTGTAGTACCGAGTGGGGGACTGTGTGTATACTGCCGTGTAGTATTGAGTGGAGTACAGTACCTGTACTGCCGTGTAGTCCCGAGTGGAGTACTGTGTGTATAGTGCAGTGTAGTGCTGAGTGGAGTATAGTACCTGTACCGCCGTGTAGTGCCGAGTGGGGGACTGTGTGTATACTGCCGTGTAGTACTGAGTGGAATACAGTCCCTGTACTGCCGTGTAGTACCGAGTGGGGGACTGTGTGTATACTGCCGTGTAGTACCGAGTGGAGTACAGTGCCTGTACTGCCGTGTAGTCTCGAGTGGAGTACTGTGTGCATACTGCCGTGTAGTACTGATTGGAGTACAGTCCCTGTACTGCGGAGTATTCCCGAGTGGATTACAGTATGTATAGTGCAGTGTACTACTGAGTGGAGTACTGTGTGTATAGTGCAGTGTAGTACCGGGTGGAGTACATTGGGTGTACTGCCGAGTAGTACGGAGTGGGGTACAGTGCCTGTACTGCCGTGTAGTACTGAGTGGAGTACACTGGCTGTACTGCCGTGAAGTCCCGAGTGGAGTACAATGCCTGTACTGCCGTGTAGTACTGAGTGGAGTACAGTGCCTGTACTGCCGTGTAGTCCTGAGTGGGTGTACTGTGCATGTATTGCCGTGTAGTAGTGAGTGGAGTACTGTGCTTGTAATGCCGTGTAGTACTGAGTGGAGTACTGTGTGTATAGTGCCGTGTAGTACCGTGTGGGGTACATTGGGTGTACTGCCGTGTAGTACGGAGTGGGGTACAGTGCCTGTACTGCCGTGTAGTACTGAGTGCAGTACACTGCCTGTACTGCCGTGGAGTCCCGAGTGGAGTACAATGCCTGTACTGCCGTGTAGTACTGAGTGGAATACTGTCTGTATAGTGCCGTGTAGTACCGAGTGGTGTACAGTGCCTGTACTGGCGTGTAGTACTGAGTGGAGTACAGTGCCTGTACTGCCGTGTAGTACTGAGTGGAGTACCGTGCCTGTACTGCCGTGTAGTACTGATTGGAGTACAGTGCCTGTACTGCCGTGTAGTACTGAGTGGAGTACAGTGTCTGTACTGCCGTGTAGTCCCGAGTGGAGTACAGTGTGTATAGTGCCGTGTAGTACCGAGTGGAGTACAGTGCCTGTACTGCGGTGTAGTACTGAGTGGAGTACAGGGCCTGTACTGCCATGTAGTACTGAGTGGAGTACAGTGCCTGTACTGCCGTGTAGTCCCGAGTGGAGTACAGTGCCTGTACTGCCGTGTAGTACTGAGTGGAGTACAGTGCCTGTACTGCCGTGTAGTCCCGAATGGAGTACTGTGTGTATAGTGCCGTGTAGTACCGAGTGGAGTACAGTGCCTGTACTGCCGTGTAGTCCCGAGTGGAGTACTGTGTGTATAGTGCCGAGTAGTACCGAGTGGATTACATTGCCTGTACTGCCGTGTAGTACTAAGTGGAGTAGAGTGCCTGTACTGCCGTGTAGTCCCGAGTGGAGTACTGTGTGTATAGTGCAGATTAGTACTGAGTGGTGTACAGTACCTGTACTGCGTGTAGTACTGAGTGGAGTACAGTGCCTCTACTGCCGTGTAGTACTGGGTGGAGTACAGTGCCTGTTCTGCCGTGTAGTACCGAGTGGGGGACTGTGTGTAAACTGCCGTGTAGTACCGAGTGGAGTACAGTGCCTGTACTGCCGTGTAGTACCGAGTGGAATACTGTGTGTATAGTGCCGTGTAGTACCAAGAGGAGTACTGTGTGCATAATGCCGTGTAGTACTGAGTGGAGTACAGTGCCTGTACTGCCGTGTAGTACCGAGTGGAGTACTGTGTGTATAGTGCCGTGTAGTACCGAGTGGAGTACGGTGCATGTACTGCCGTGTAGTACCGAGTGGAGTACTGTGTGTATAGTGCGGTGTAGTACCGTGTGGGTAAAGTGCATGTACTGCCGTGTAGTACCGAGTGGAGTACTGTGTGTATAGTGCCGTGTAGTACCGAGTGGAGTACAGTGCCTGTATTGCCGTGTAGTAAAGAGTGGAGTACTGTGTGTACAGTGCCGTGTAGTACCGAGTGGAGTACTGTGTGCATACTGCCGTGTAGTACTGAGTGGAGTACAGTACCTGTACTGCCGTGTAGTACCGAGTGGAGTACTGTGTGTATAGTGCCGTGTAGTACCGAGTGGAGTACAGTGCCTGCACTGCCGTGTAGGACTGAGTGGAGTACAGTGCCTGTACTGCCGTGTAGTCCCGAGTGGAGTACAGTGCCTGTACTGCCGTGTAGTAGTGAGTGGAGTACTGTGCCTGTACTGCCGTGTAGTCCCGAGTGGAGTACAGTGCCTGTACTGCCGTGTAGTACTGAGTGGAGTACATTGCCTGTACTGCCGTGTAGTACCGAGTGGGGCAATGTGTGTATACTGCCGTGTAGTACTGCGTATAGTACAGTGCATGTACTGCCGTGTAGTACCGAGTGGAGTACTGTGTGCATACTGCCGTGTAGTACTGAGTGGAGTACAGTACCTGTACTGCCGTGTAGTACCGAGTGGGGGACTAAGTGTATACTGCCGTGTAGTACTGAGTGGAGTACTGTGTGTATAGTGCAGTGTAGTGCTGAGTGGAGTACAGTTCCTCTACTGCCGTTTAGTACCGAGTGGAGTACTGTGTGTATAGTGCAGTGTAGTGCTGAGTGGAGTACAGTACCTGTACTGCCGTGTAGTACTGAGTATAGTACAGTGCCTGTACTGCCGTGTAGTACTGAGTGGAGTACAGTGTGTTTAGTGCCGTGTAGTACCGAGTGGGGGACTGTGTGCATACTGCCGTGTAGTACTGAGTGGAGTACAGTGCCTGTACTGCCATGTAGTCCCGAGTGGAGTACTGTGTGTATAGTGCCGTGTAGTACCGAGTGGAGTACTGTGTGCATACTGCCATGTAGTACTGAGTTGAGTACAGTGCCAGTACTGCCGTGTAGTACCGAGTGGAGGACTGTGTGTATAGTGCCGTGTAGTACCGAGTGGAGTACAGTGCATGTACTGTCGTGTATTACCGAGTGGAGTACTGTGTGTATAGTGCGGTGTAGTACCGAGTGGAGTACAGTGCATGTACTGCCGTGTAGTACCGAGTGGAGTACTGTGTGTACAGTGCCGTGTAGTACCGAGTGGAGTACAGTGCCTGTATTGCCGTGTAGTACCGAGTGGAGTACTGTGTGTATAGTGCCGTGTAGTACCGAGTGGCGTACTGTGTGCATGCTGCCGTGTAGTACTGAGTGGAGTACAGTACCTGTACTGCCGTGTAGTACCGAGTGGAGTACTGTGTGTATAGTGCCGTGTAGTACCGAGTGGAGTACAGTGCCTGTACTGCCGTGTAGTACTGCTTGGAGTACAGTGCCTGTACTGCCGTGTTGTCCCGAGTGGAGTACAGTGCCTGTACTGCCGTGTAGTAGTGAGTGGAGTATTGTGCCTGTACTGCCGTGTAGTACAGAGCGGAGTACTGTGTGTATAGTGCCGTGTAGTACCGAGTGGAATACAGTGGGTGTACTGCCGTGTAATACTGAGTGGAGTACAGTGCCTGTACTGCCGTGTAGTACTGAGTGGGGTACAGTGCCTGTATTGCCGTGTAGTCCCGAGTGGAGTAGAGTGCCTGTACTGCCGTGTAGTACTGAGTGGAGTACTGTATGTATAGTGCCGTGTAGTACCGAGTGGAATACAGTGCCTGTACTCCCTTGTAGTACTGAGTGGATTCCAGTGCCTGTACTCCCGTGTAGTATTGAGTGGAGTATAGTGCCTGTACTGCCGTGTAGTACTGAGCGGAGTACAGTGCCTGTACTGCCGTGTAGTACTGAGTGGAGTACTGTGTGTATAGTGCCGTGTAGTACCGAGTGGAGTACACTGCCTGTACTCCCTTGTAGTACTGAGTGGATTCCAGTGCCTGTACTGCCGTGTAGTACTGAGTGGAGTACAGTGCCTGTAATGCCGTGTAGTACCGAGTGGAGTACAGTGCCTGTACTGCCGTATAGTACTGAGTGTAGTACAGTGCCTGTACTCCCGTGTAGTCCCGAGTGGATTACTGTGTGTATAGTGCCGTGTAGTACTGAGTGGAGTACAGTGCCTGTACTGCCGTGTAGTACTAAGTGGAGTACAGTGCCTGTACTACCGTGTAGTCCCGAGTGGAGTACTGTGTGTATAGTGCAGTGTAGTACTGAGTGGTGTACAGTGCCTCTACTGCCGTGTAGTACTGAGTGGATTACAGTGCCTGTACTGCCGTGTAGTACTGGGTTGAGTACAGTGCCTGTACTGCCGTGTAGTACCGCGTGGGGGACTGTGTATATACTGCCGTGTAGTACCGTGTGGAGTACAGTGCCTGTACTGCCGTGTGGTACCGAGTGGAGTACTGTGTGTATAGTGCGTGTAGTACCGAGTGGAGTACTGTGTGCATACTGTCGTGTAGTACTGAGTGGAGTACAGTGCCTGTACTGCCGTGTAGTACCGAGTGGAGTATTGTGTGTATAGTGCCGTGTAGTACCGAGTGGAGTACAGTGCATGTACTGCCGTGTAGTACCGAGTGGAGTACTGTGTGTATAGTGCGGTGTAGTACCGAGTGGAGTACAGTGCATGTACTGCCGTGTAGTACCGAGTTTAGTACTGTGTGCATACTGCCGTGTAGTACTGAGTGGAGTACAGTACCTGTACTGCCGTGTAGTACCGAGTGGAGTACTGTGTGTATAGTGCCGTGTAGTACCGAGTGGAGTACAGTGCCTGTACTGGCGTGTAGTACTGAGTGGAGTAGAGTGCCTGTACTGCCGTGTAGTCCCGAGTGGAGTACATTGCCTGTACTGCGGTGTAGTAGTGAGTGGAGTACTGTGCCTGTACTGCCGTGTAGTACTGAGTGGAGTACTGTGTGTATAGTGCCGTGTAGTACCCAGTGGAGTACAGTGGGTGTACTGCCTGTAGTACTGAGTGGAGTACAGTGCCTGTACTGCCGTGTAGTCCCTAGTGGAGTACAGTGCCTGTACTGCCGTGTAGTACTGAGTGGAGTACTGTGTGTATAGTGCCGAGTAGTACCGCGTGGAGTACAGTGTCTGTACTGCCGTGTAGTACTGAGTGGAGTACATTGCCTGTACTGAAGTGTAGTACTGAGTGGAGTACAGTACCTGTACTGCCGTGTAGTACCGAGTGGAGTACTGTGTGTATAGTGCCGTGTAGTACCGAGTGGAGTAGAGTGCCTGTACTGCCGAGTCGTACCGAGTGGAGTACTGTGTGTATAGTGGCGTGTAGTACCGAGTGGAGTACAGTGCCTGTACTGCCGTGTAGTACTGAGTGGAGTACAGTGCCTGTAATGCCGTGTAGTACCGAGTGAAGTACTTTCTGTATAGTGCCGTGTAGTCCCGTATGGAGTACAGTGCCTGTACTGCCGTGTAGTACCGAGTGGGGGAATGTGTGTATACTGCCGTGTAGTACTGAGTGGAGTACAGTGTGTATAGTGCCGTGTAGTACTGAGTGGAGTTCAGTTTGTATAGTGCAGTGTAGTACTGAGTGGAGTATTGTGTGTATAGTGCGGTGTAGTACTGAGTGGAGTACAGTGCCTGTACTGCCGTGTAGTACCGAGTGGGGACTGTGTGTATACTGCCGTGTAGTACTGAGTGGAGTACAGTGTGTATAGTGCCGTGTAGTACCGAGTGGGGGACTGTGTGCATACTGCCGTGTTGTACTGAGTGGAGTACAGTGACTGTACTGCCATGTAGTCGCGAGTGGAGTACTGTGTGTATACTGCCGTGCAGTACCGAGTGGAGTACAGTGCCTGTACTGCCGTGTAGTACCGAGTGGAGTACTGTGTGCATACTGCCGTGTAGTACTGAGTGGAGTACAGTGCCGGTACTGCCGTGTAGTACCGAGTGGAGTACTCAGTGTATAGTGCCGTGTAGTACCGAGTGGAGTACTGTGTGCATACTGCCGTGTAGTACTGAGTGGAGTGCAGTGCCTGTACTGCCGTGTAGTACCGAGAGGAGTACTGTGTGTATAGTGCCGTGTAGTACCGAGTGGAGTACAGTGCATGTACTGCCGTGTAGTACCGAGTGGACTACTGTGTGTATAGTGCGGTGTAGTACCGAGTGGAGTACACTGCATGTACTGCCGTGTAGTCCTGAGTGGAGTACAGTGCCTGTACTGAGTGTAGTACTGAGTGGAGTACAGTACCTGTACTGCCGTGTAGTACCGAGTGGAGTACTGTGTGTATAGTGCCGTGTAGTACCGACTGGAGTAGAGTGCCTGTACTGCCGTGTCGTACCGAGTGGAGTACTGTGTGCATACTGCCGTGTAGTACTGAGTGGAGTGCAGTGCCTGTACTGCCGTGTAGTACCGAGTGGAGTACTGTGTGTATAGTGCCGTGTAGTACCGAGTGGAGTACAGTGCCTGTATTGCCGTGTAGTACCGAGTGGAGTACTGTGTGTATAATGCCGTGTAGTACCGAGTGGAGTGCTGTGTGCATACTGCCGTGTAGTACAGAGTGGAGTACAGTACCTGTACTGCCGTGAAATACCGAGTGGAGTACTGTGAGTATAGTGGCGTGTAGTACCGCGTGGAGTACAGTGCCTGTACTGCCGTGTAGTACCGCGTGGGGGACTGTGTGTATACTGCCGTGTAGTACCGTGTGGAGTACAGTGCCTGTACTGCCGTGTGGTACCGAGTGGAGTACTGTGTGTATAGTGCGTGTAGTACCGAGTGGAGTACTGTGTGCATACTGCCGTGTAGTACTGAGTGGAGTACAGTGCCTGTACTGCCGTGTAGTCCCTAGTGGAGTACAGTGCCTGTACTGCCGTGTAGTACTGAGTGGAGTATTGTGTGCATACTGCCGTGTAGTACTGAGTGGAGTACAGTACCTGTACTGCCGTGTAGTACCGAGTGGAGTACTGTGTGTGTAGTGCCGTGTAGTACCGAGTGGAGTACAGTGCCTGTACTGCCGTGTAGTACTGAGTGGAGTAGAGTGCCTGTACTGCCGTGTAGTCCCGAGTGGAGTACAGTGCCTGTACTGCCGTGTAGTAGTGAGTGGAGTAGTGTGCCTGTACTGCCGTGTAGTACTGAGTGGAGTACTGTGTGTATAGTGCCGTGTAGTACCCAGTGGAGTACAGTGGGTGTACTGCCGTGTAGTACTGAGTGGAGTACAGTGCCTGTACTGCCGTGTAGTCCCTAGTGGAGTACAGTGCCTGTACTGCCGTGTAGTACTGAGTGGAGTACTGTGTGTATAGTGCCGAGTAGTACCGAGTGGAGTACAGTGTCTGTACTGCGTGTAGTACTGAGTGGAGTACAGTGCCTGTGCTGAAGTGTAGTACTGAGTGGAGTACAGTACCTGTACTACCGTGTAGTACCGAGTGGAGTACTGTGTGTATAGTGCCGTGTAGTACCGAGTGGAGTACAGTGCCTGTACTGCCATGTAGTCCCGAGTGGAGTACAGTGCCTGTACTGCCGTGTAGTACTGAGTGGAGTACAGTGCCTGTACTGCCGTTAAGTACTGAGTGGATTACACTGCCTGTACTGCCGTGTAGTCCCGAGTGGAGTACTGTGTGTATAGTACCGTGTAGTACCGAGTGGAGTACAGTGCCTGTACTGCCGTGTAGTACCGAGTGGAGTACTGTGTGTATAGTGGCGTGTAGTACCGAGTGGAGTACCGTGCCTGTACTGCCGTGTAGTACTGAGTGGAGTACAGTGCCTGTAATGCCGTGTAGTACCGAGTGAAGTACTTTCTGTATAGTGCCGTGTAGTCCCGTATGGAGTACAGTGCCTGTACTGCCGTGTAGTACCGAGTGGGGGACTGTGTGTATACTGCCGTGTATTACTGAGTGGAGTACAGTGTGTATAGTGCCGTGTAGTACTGAGTGGAGTTAAATTTGTATAGTGCAGTGTAGTACTGAGTGGAGTACTGTGTGTATAGTGCGGTGTAGTACTGAGTGGAGTACAGTGCCTGTACTGCCGTGTAGTACCGAGTGGGGGACTGTGTGTATACTGCCGTGTAGTACTGAGTGGAGTACAGTGTGTATAGTGCCGTGTAGTACCGAGTGGGGGACTGTGTGCATACTGCCGTGTTGTACTGAGTGGAGTACAGTGACTGTACTGCGATGTAGTCGCGAGTGGAGTACTGTGTGTATACTGCCGTGTAGTACCGAGTGGAGTACAGTGTGTATAGTGCCGTGTAGTACTGAGTGGAGTACAGTGCCTGTACTGCCGTGTAGTACTATGTGGAGTACAGTGGCTGTACTGCCATGTAGTCCCGAGTGTAGTAGTGTGTGTATAGTGCAGTGTAGTGCTGAGTGGTGTACAGTGCTTGTACTGCCGTGTAGTACTGAGTGGAGTACAGTGCCTGTACTGCCGTGTAGTACTGGGTGGAGTACAGTGCCTGTACTGCCGTGTAGTACCGAGTGGGGGACTGTGTGTATACTGCTGTGTAGTACCGAGTGGAGTATAGAGCCTGTACTGCCGTGTAGTACCGAGTGGAGTAATGTTTGTATAGTGCCGTGTAGTACCGAGTGGAGTACACTGCATGTACTGCCGTGTAGTATCGAGTTGAGTACTGTGTGTATCGTGCGGTGTAGTACCGAGTGGAGTACATTGCATGTACTGCCGTGTAGTACCGAGCGGAGTACTGTGTGTATAGTGCCGTGTAGTACCGAGTGGAGTACAGTGCCTGTATTGCCGTGTAGTACCGAGTGGAGTACTGTGTGTATAGTGCCGTGTAGTACCGCGTGGACTACAGTGGGTGTACTGCCGTGTAGTACTGAGTGGAGTACTGTGTGTATAGTGCCGTGTAGTACCGAGTGGAGTACAGTGCCTGTTCTGCCGTGTAATACTGAGTGGAGTACAGTGCCTGTACTGCCGTGTAGTACTGAGTGGACTACAGTTCCTGTACTGCCGTGTAGTCCCGAGTGGAGTACTGAGTGTATAGTGCCGTGTAGTACCGAGTGGAGTACAGTGCCTGTACTGCCGTGTAATACCGAGTGGAGTACTGTGTGTATAGTGCGGTGTAGTACCGTGTGGAGTACTGTGTGCATACTGCCGTGTAGTACTGAGTGGAGTACAGTACCTGTACTGCCGTGTAGTACCGAGTGGGGGACTCTGTGTATACTGCCGTGTAGTACTGAGTGGAGTACCGTGCCTGTGCTGCCGTGTAGTACCGAGTGGGGGACTGTGTGCATACTGCCGTGTTGTACTGAGTGAAGTACAGTGACTGTACTGCGATGTAGTCGCGAGTGGAGTACTGTGTGTATACTGCCGTGTAGTACCGAGTGGAGTACAGTGCCTGTACTGCCGTGTAGTACCGAGTGGAGTACTGTGTGCATACTGCCGTGTAGTACTGAGTGGAGTACAGTGCCGGTACTGCCGTGTTGTACCGAGTTGAGTACTCTGTGTATAGTGCCGTGTAGTACCGAGTGGAGTACTGTGTGCATACTGCCGTGTAGTACTGAGTGGAGTACAGTGCCTGTACTGCCGTGTAGTACCGAGTGGAGTACTGTGTGTATAGTGCCGTGTAGTACCGCGTGTAGTACAATGCACGTACTGCCGTGTACTACCGAGTGGAGTACTGTGTGTATAGTGCGGTGTAGTACCGAGTGGAGTACAGTGCATGTACTGCCGTGTAGTCCTGAGTGGAGTACTGTGTGTATAGTGCCGTGTAGTACCGAGTGGAGTACAGTGCCTGTATTGCCGTGTAGTAACGAGTGGAGTACTGTGTGTATAGTGCCGTGTAGTACCGAGTGGAGTGCTGTGTGCATACTGCCGTGTAGTACAGAGTGGAGTACAGTACCTGTACTGCCGTGAAATACCGAGTGGAGTACTGTGAGTATAGTGGCGTGTAGTACCGAGTGGAGTACAGTGCCTGTACTTTCGTGTAGTACTGAGTGGAGTAGAGTGCCTGTAGTGCCGTGTAGTCCCGAGTGGAGTACAGTGCCTGTACTGCCGTGTAGTTGTGAGTGGAGTACTGTGCCTGTACTGCCGTGTAGTACTGAGTGGAGTACTGTGTGTATAGTGCCGTGTAGTACCGAGTGGAGTACAGTGGGTGTACTGCCGTGTAGTACTGTGTGGAGTATAGTGCCTGTACTGCCGAGTAGTACTGAGTGGAGTACAGTGCCTGTACTGCCGTGTAGTCCCGAGTGGATTACAGTGACTGTACTGCCGTGTAGTACTGAGTGGAGTACTGTGTGTATAGTGCCGTGTAGTACCGAGTGGAGTACCGTGCCTGTACTGCCGTGTAGTACTGATTGGAGTACAGTGCCTGTACTGCCGTGTAGTACTGAGTGGAGTACATTGCCTGTACTGACGTGTAGTACCGATTGGAGTACAGTGCCTGTACTGCCGTGTAGTACTGAGTGGAGTACTGTGCGTATAGTGCCGTGTAGTACCGAGTGGAGTAAAGTGCCTGTACTGCCGTGTAGTACTGAGTGGAGTAGAGTGCCTGTACTGCCGTGTAGTACTGAGTAGAGTACAGTGCCTGTACTGCCGTGTAGTACTGAGTGGAGTACAGGGCCTGTACTGCCGTGTAGTACTGAGTGGAGTACAGTGCCTGTACTGCCGTGTAGTACTGAGTGGACTACAGTGCCTGTACTGCCGTGTAGTCCCGAGTGGAGTACTGTGTGTAAAGTGCAGTGTAGTACCGAGTGGAGTACAGTGCCTGTACAGCCGTGTAGTACTGAGTGGGGTACAGTGCCTGTACTGCAGTGTAGTACTGTGTGGAGTAGAGTGCCTGTACTGCCGTGTAGTCCCGAGTGGAGTACATTGCTTGTACTGCCGTGTAGTACTGAGTGGAGTACTGTGTGTATAGTGGCGTGTAGTACCGAGTGGAGTACAGTGCCTGTACTGCCGTGTAGTACTGAATGGAGTACAGTGCCTGTACTGCCGTGTATTCCCGAATGGAGTACTGTGTGTATAGTGCCGTGTGGTACGGAGTGTAGTACAGTGCCTGTACTGCCGTGTAGTACTGAGTGGAGTACATTGCCTGTACTAACGTGTAGTCCCGAGTGGAGTACTGTGTGTATAGTGCAGTGTAGTACTGAGTGTTGTACAGTGCCTGTACTGTCGTGTAGTACTGAGTGGAGTACAGTGCCTGTACTCCCGTGTAGTCCCGGGTGGAGTACTGTGTGTATAGTGCCGTGTAGTACTGAGTGGAGTACAGTGCCTGTACTGCCGTGTAGTACTATGTGGAGTACAGTGGCTGTACTGCCATGTAGTCCCGAGTGTAGTAGTGTGTGTATAGTGCAGTGTAGTGCTGAGTGGTGTACAGTGCTTGTACTGCCGTGTAGTACTGAGTGGAGTACAGTGCCTGTACTGCCGTGTAGTACTGGGTGGAGTACAGTGCCTGTACTGCCGTGTAGTACCGAGTGGGGGACTGTGTGTATACTGCTGTGTAGTACCGAGTGGAGTATAGAGCCTGTACTGCCGTGTAGTACCGAGTGGAGTAATGTTTGTATAGTGCCGTGTAGTACCGAGTGGAGTACACTGCATGTACTGCCGTGTAGTATCGAGTTGAGTACTGTGTGTATCGTGCGGTGTAGTACCGAGTGGAGTACATTGCATGTACTGCCGTGTAGTACCGAGCGGAGTACTGTGTGTATAGTGCCGTGTAGTACCGAGTGGAGTACAGTGCCTGTATTGCCGTGTAGTACCGAGTGGAGTACTGTGTGTATAGTGCCGTGTAGTACCGGGTGGAGTACTGTGTGCATACTGCCGTGTAGTAATGAGTGGAGTATAGTACCTGTACTGCCGTGTAGTACCGAGTGGAGTACTGTGTGTATAGTGCCGTGTAGTACCGAGTGGAGTACAGTGCCTGTACTGCCGTGTAGTACTGAGTGGAGTACAGTGCCTGTACTGCCGTGTAGTCCCGAGTGGAGTACAGTGCCTGTACTGCCGTGTAGTAGTGAGTGGAGTACTGTGCCTGTACTGCCGTGTAGTACTGAGTGGAGTACTGTGTGTATAGTGCCGTGTAGTACCGCGTGGAGTACAGTGGGTGTACTGCCGTGTAGTACTGAGTGGAGTACTGTGTGTATAGTGCCGTGTAGTACCGAGTGGAGTGCAGTGCCTGTTCTGCCGTGTAATACTGAGTGGAGTACAGTGCCTGTACTGCCGTGTAGTACTGAGTGGACTACAGTTCCTGTACTGCCGTGTAGTCCCGAGTGGAGTACTGAGTGTATAGTGCCGTGTAGTACCGAGTGGAGTACAGTGCCTGTACTGCCGTGTAGTACCGAGTGGAGTACTGTGTGTATAGTGCGGTGTAGTACCGAGTGGAGTACTGTGTGCATACTGCCGTGTAGTACTGAGTGGAGTACAGTACCTGTACTGCCGTGTAGTACCGAGTGGGGGACTCTGTGTATACTGCCGTGTAGTACTGAGTGGAGTACAGTGCCTGTGCTGCCGTGTAGTACCGAGTGGGGGACTGTGTGTATTCTGCCGTGTACTACTGAGTGGAGTACAGTGCCTGTACTGCCGTGTAGTACAGAGTGGGGGACTGTGTGTATACTGCCATGTAGTACTGAGTGGAGTACAGTGTGTATAGTGCAGTGTAGTGCTGAGTCGAGTACAGTGCCTGTACTGCCGTGTAGTACCGAGTGGATTACTGTGTGTATAGTGCAGTGTAGTGCTGAGTGGAGTACAGTACCTGTACTGCCGAGTAGTACTGAGTATAGTACAGTGCCTGTACTGCCGTGTAGTACCGAGTGGGGGAATGTGTGTATACTGCCGTGTAGTACTGAGTGGAGTACAGTGCCTGTACTGCCGTGTAGTCCCGAGTGGATTGCTGTGTGCATACTGCCGTGTAGTACTGAGTGGAGTACAGTCCCTGTACTGCCGAGTAGTCCCGAGTGGAGTACAATGTGTATAGTGCAGTGTAGTACTGAGTGGAGTACTGTGTCTATAGTGCAGTGTAGTACTGAGTGGAGTACAGTGCCTGTACTGCCGTGTAGTACCGCGTGGGGGACTGTGTGTATACTGCCGTGTAGTACCGTGTGGAGTACAGTGCCTGTACTGCCGTGTGGTACCGAGTGGAGTACTGTGTGTATAGTGCGTGTAGTACCGAGTGGAGTACTGTGTGTATACTGCTGTGTAGTACTGAGTGGAGTACATTGTGTATAGTGCCGTGTAGTACCGAGTGGGGGTTTGTGTGCATACTGCCGTGTAGTACTGAGTGGAGTACAGTGCCTGTACTGCCATGTTGTCCCGATTGGAGTACTGTGTGTATACTGCCGTGTAGTACTGAGTGGAGTACAGTGCCTGTACTGCCGTGTAGTACCGCGTGGGGGACTGTGTGTATACTGCCGTGTAGTACCGTGTGGAGTACAGTGCCTGTACTGCCGTGTGGTACCGAGTGGAGTACTGTGTGTATAGTGCGTGTAGTACCGAGTGGAGTACTGTGTGCATACTGCCGTGTAGTACTGAGTGGAGTACAGTGCCTGTACTGCCGTGTAGTACCGAGTGGAGTATTGTGTGTATAGTGCCGTGTAGTACCGAGTGGAGTACAGTGCATGTACTGCCGTGTAGTACCGAGTGGAGTACTGTGTGTATAGTGCGGTGTAGTACCGAGTGGAGTACAGTGCATGTACTGCCGTGTAGTACCGAGTGGAGTACTGTGTGTATAGTGCCGTGTAGTACCGAGTGGAGTACAGTGCCTGTACTGGCGTGTAGTACTGAGTGGAGTAGAGTGCCTGTAATGCCGTGTAGTCCCGAGTGGAGTACATTGCCTGTACTGCGGTGTAGTAGTGAGTGGAGTACTGTGCCTGTACTGCCGTGTAATACTGAGTGGAGTACTGTGTGTATAGTGCCGTGTAGTACCCAGTGGAGTACAGTGGGTGTACTGCCGTGTAGTACTGAGTGGAGTACAGTGCCTGTACTGCAGTGTAGTCCCTAGTGGAGTACAGTGCCTGTACTGCCGTGTAGTACTGAGTGGAGTACTGTGTGTATAGTGCCGAGTAGTACCGCGTGGAGTACAGTGTCTGTACTGCCGAGTAGTACTGAGTGGAGTACAGTGCCTGTACTGAAGTGTAGTACTGAGTGGAGTACAGTACCTGTACTGCCGTGTAGTACCGAGTGGAGTAATGTGTGTATAGTGCCGTGTAGTACCGAGTGGAGTAGAGTGCCTGTACTGCCGTGTCGTACCGAGTGGAGTACTGTGTGTATAGTGGCGTGTAGTACCGAGTGGAGTACAGTGCCTGTACTGCCGTGTAGTACTGAGTGGAGTACAGTGCCTGTAATGCCGTGTAGTACCGAGTGAAGTACTTTCTGTATAGTGCCGTGTAGTCCCGTATGGAGTACAGTGCCTGTACTGCCGTGTAGTACCGAGTGGGGGAATGTGTGTATACTGCCGTGTAGTACTGAGTGGAGTACAGTGTGTATAGTGCCGTGTAGTACTGAGTGGAGTTCAGTTTGTATAGTGCAGTGTAGTACTGAGTGGAGTACTGTGTGTATAGTGCGGTGTAGTACTGAGTGGAGTACAGTGCCTGTACTGCCGTGTAGTACCGAGTTGGGATTTGTGTGCATACTGCCGTGTAGTACTGAGTGGAGTACAGTGTGTATAGTGCAGTGTAGTACTGAGTGGATTACAGTGCCTGTACTGCCGTGTAGTACCGAGTGGGGGTTTGTGAGCATACTGCCGTGTAGTACTGAGTGGAGTACTGTGTGTATACTGCTGTGTAGTACTGAGTGGAGTACACTGTGTATAGTGCCGTGTAGTACCGAGTGGGGGTTTGTGTGCATACTGCCGTGTAGTACTGAGTGGAGTACAGTGCCTGTACTGCCATGTTGTCCCGATTGGAGTACTGTGTGTATACTGCCGTGTAGTACCGAGTGGAGTACACTGCCTGTACTGCCATGTAGTACCGAGTGGAGTACTGTGTGCATACTGCCGTGTAGTACTGAGTGGAGTACAGTGCCTGTACTGCCGTGTAGTACCGCGTGGGGGACTGTGTGTATACTGCCGTGTAGTACCGTGTGGAGTACAGTGCCTGTACTGCCGTGTGGTACCGAGTGGAGTACTGTGTGTATAGTGCGTGTAGTACCGAGTGGAGTACTGTGTGCATACTGCCGTGTAGTACTGAGTGGAGTACAGTGCCTGTACTGCCGTGTAGTCCCTAGTGGAGTACAGTGCCTGTACTGCCGTGTAGTACTGAGTGGAGTACTGTGTGTATAGTGCCGAGTAGTACCGCGTGGAGTACAGTGTCTGTACTGCCGTGTAGTACTGAGTGGAGTACAGTGCCTGTACTGAAGTGTAGTACTGAGTGGAGTACAGTACCTGTACTGCCGTGTAGTACTGAGTGGAGTACTGTGTGTATAGTGCCGTGTAGTACCGAGTGGAGTAGATTGCCTGTACTGCCGTGTCGTACCGAGTGGAGTACTGTGTGTATAGTGGCGTGTAGTACCGAGTGGTGTACAGTGCCTGTACTGCCGTGTAGTACTGAGTGGAGTACAGTGCCTGTAATGCCGTGTAGTACCGAGTGAAGTACTTTCTGTATAGTGCCGTGTAGTCCCGTATGGAGTACAGTGCCTGTACTGCCGTGTAGTACCGAGTGGGGACAGTGTGTATACTGCCGTGTAGTACTGAGTGGAGTACAGTGTGTATAGTGCCGTGTAGTACCGAGTGGGGGACTGTGTGCATACTGCCGTGTTGTACTGAGTGGAGTACAGTGACTGTACTGCCATGTAGTCGCGAGTGGAGTACTGTGTGTATACTGCCGTGTAGTACCGAGTGAAGTACAGTGCCTGTACTGCCGTGTAGTACCGAGTGGAGTACTGTGTGCATACTGCCGTGTAGTACTGAGTGGAGTACAGTGCCGGTACTGCCGTGTAGTACCGAGTGGAGTACTCTGTGTATAGTGCCGTGTAGTACCGAGTGGAGTATTGTGTGCATACTGCCGTGTAGTACTGAGTGGAGTACAGTGCCTGTACTGCCGTGTAGTACCGAGTGGAGTACTGTGTGTATAGTGCCGTGTGGTACCGAGTGGAGTACAGTGCATGTACTGCCGTGTAGTACCGAGTGGAGTACTGTGTGTATAGTGCGGTGTAGTACCGAGTGGAGTACAGTGCATGTACTGCCGTGTAGTCCTGAGTGGAGTACTGTGTGTATAGTGCCGTGTAGTACTGAGTGGAGTACAGTGCCTGTATTGCCGTGTAGTACCGAGTGGAGTACTGTGTGTATAATGCCGTGTAGTACAGAGTGGAGTGCTGTGTGCATACTGCCGTGTAGTACAGAGTGGAGTACAGTACCTGTACTGCCGTGAAATACCGAGTGGAGTACTGTGAGTATAGTGGCGTGTAGAACCGAGTGGAGTACAGTGCCTGTACTTACGTGTAGTACTGAGTGGAGTAGAGTGCCTGTAGTGCCGTGTAGTCCCGAGTGGAGTACAGTGCCTGTACTGCCGTGTAGTACCGAGTGGAGTACTGTGTGTATAGTGCGGTGTAGTACCGAGTGGAGTACTGTGTGCATACTGCCGTGTAGTACTGAGTGGAGTACAGTACCTGTACTGCCGTGTAGTACCGAGTGGGGGACTCTGTGTATACTGCCGTGTAGTACTGAGTGGAGTACAGTGCCTGTGCTGCCGTGTAGTACCGAGTGGGGGACTGTGTGTATTCTGCCGTGTACTACTGAGTGGAGTACCGTGCCTGTACTGCCGTGTAGTACAGAGTGGGGGACTGTGTGTATACTGCCGTGTAGTACTGAGTGGAGTACAGTGTGAATAGTGCAGTGTAGTGCTGAGTCGAGTACAGTGCCTGTACTGCCGTGTAGTACCGAGTGGATTACTGTGTGTATAGTGCAGTGTAGTGCTGAGTGGAGTACAGTACCTGTACTGCCGTGTAGTACTGAGTATAGTACAGTGCCCGTACTGCCGTGTAGTACCGAGTGGGGGACTGTGTGTATACTGCCGTGTAGTACTGAGTGGAGTACAGTGCCTGTACTGCCGTGTAGTACCGAGTGGGGGTTTGTGTGCATACTGCCGTGTAGTACTGAGTGGAGTACAGTGTGTATAGTGCAGTGTAGTACTGAGTGGAGTACAGTGCCTGTACTGCCGTGTAGTACCGAGTGGGCGTTTGTGAGCATACTGCCGTGTAGTACTGAGTGGAGTACTGTGTGTATACTGCTGTGTAGTACAGATGGAGTACAGTGTGTATAGTGCCGTGTAGTACCGAGTGGGGGTTTGTGTGCATACTGCCGTGTAGTACTGAGTGGAGTACAGTGCCTGTACTGCCATGTTGTCCCGATTGGAGTACTGTGTGTATACTGCCGTATAGTACCGAGTGGAGTACAGTGCCTGTACTGCCATGTAGTACCGAGTGGAGTACTGTGTGCATACTGCCGTGTAGTACTGAGTGGAGTACAGTGCCTGTACTGCCGTGTAGTACCGCGTGGGGGACTGTGTGTATACTGCCGTGTAGTACCGTGTGGAGTACAGTGCGTGTACTGCCGTGTGGTACCGAGTGGAGTACTGTGTGTAAAGTGCCGTGTAGTACCGAGTGGAGTACTGTGTGTATAGTGCCGTGTGGTACGGAGTGCAGTACAGTGCCTGTACTGCCGTGTAGTACTGAGTGGAGTACATTGCCTGTACTAACGTGTAGTCCCGAGTGGAGTACTGTGTGTATAGTGCAGTGTAGTACTGAGTGTTGTACAGTGCCTGTACTGTCGTGTAGTACTGAGTGGAGTACAGTGCCTGTACTCCCGTGTAGTCTCGGGTGGAGTACTGTGTGTATAGTGCCGTGTAGTACTGAGTGGGGTACAGTGCCTCTACTGCAGTGTAGTACTGTGTGGAGTACAGTGCCTGTACTGCCGTGTAGTCCCGAGTGGAGTGCATTGCTTGTACTGCCGTGTAGTACTGAGTGGAGTACTGTGTGTATAGTGCCGTGTAGTACCGAGTGGAGTACAGTGCCTGTACTGCCGTGTAGTACTGAATGGAGTACAGTGCCTGAACTGCCGTGTATTCCCGAATGGAGTACTGTGTGTATAGTGCCGTGTGGTACGGAGTGCAGTACAGTGCCTGTACTGCCGTGTAGTACTGAGTGGAGTACATTGCCTGTACTAACGTGTAGTCCCGAGTGGAGTACTGTGTGTATAGTGCAGTGTAGTACTGAGTGTTGTACAGTGCCTGTACTGTCGTGTAGTACTGAGTGGAGTACAGTGCCTGTACTCCCGTGTAGTCTCGGGTGGAGTACTGTGTGTATAGTGCCGTGTAGTACTGAGTGGAGTACAGTGACTGTACTGCCGTGTAGTACTATGTGGAGTACAGTGGCTGTACTGCCGTGTAGTCCCGAGTGTAGTAGTGTGTGTATAGTGCAGTGTAGTGCTGAGTGGTGTACAGTGCTTGTACTGCCGTGTAGTACTGAGTGTAGTACAGTGCCTGTACTGCCGTGTAGTACTGGGTGGAGTACAGTGCCTGTACTGCCGTGTAGTACCGAGTGGGGGACTGTGTGTATACTGCTGTGTAGTACCGAGTGGAGTACAGTGCCTGTACTGCCGTGTAGTACCGAGTGGCGTACTGTGTGTATAGTGCCGTGTTGTACCGAGTGGAGTACAGTGCCTGTACTGCCGTGTAGTACCGAGTGGAGTACTGTGTGTATAGTGCCGTGTAGTACCGAGTGGAGTACAGTGCCTGTACTGCCGTGTAGTACCGAGTGGAGTACTGTGTGTATAGTGCCGTGTAGTACCGAGTGGAGTACAGTGCCTGTACTGCCGTGTAGTACCGTGTGGAGTACTGTGTGCATACTGCCGTGTAGTACTGAGTGGAGTATAGAGCCTGTACTGCCGTGTAGTACCGAGCGGAGTAATGTTTGTATAGTGCCGTGTAGTACCGAGTGGAGTACACTGCATGTACTGCCGTGTAGTATCGAGTTGAGTACTGTGTGTATCGTGCGGTGTAGTACCGAGTGGAGTACATTGCATGTACTGCCGTGTAGTACCGAGCGGAGTATTGTGTGTATAGTGCCGTGTAGTACCGAGTGGAGTACAGTGCCTGTATTGCCGTGTAGTACCGAGTGGAGTACTGTGTGTATAGTGCCGTGTAGTACCGAGTGGAGTACTGTGTGCATACTGCCGTGTAGTAATGAGTGAAGTATAGTACTTGTACTGCCGTGTAGTACCGAGTGGAGTACTGTGTGTATAGTGCCGTGTAGTACCGAGTGGAGTACAGTGCCTGTACTGCCGTGTAGTACTGAGTGGAGTACAGTGCCTGTACTGCCGTGTAGTCCCGAGTGGAGTACAGTGCCTGTACTGCCGTGTAGTAGTGAGTGGAGTACTGTGCCTGTACTGCCGTGTAGTACTGAGTGGAGTACTATGTGTATAGTGCCGTGTAGTACCGCGTGGAGTACAGTGGGTGTACTGCCCTGTAGTACTGTGTGGAGTACTGTGTGTATAGTGCCGTGTAGTACCGAGTGGAGTACAGTGCCTGTTCTGCCGTGTAATACTGAGTGGAGTACAGTGCCTGTACTGCCGTGTAGTACTGAGTGGACTACAGTGCCTGTACTGCCGTGTAGTCCCGCGTGGAGTACTGAGTGTATAGTGCCGTGTAGTACCGAGTGGAGTACAGTGCCTGTACTGCCGTGTAGTACCGAGTGGAGTACAGTGCCTGTACTGCCGTGTAGTACCGAGTGGAGTACTGTGTGTATAGTGCGGTGTAGTACCGAGTGGAGTACTGTGTGCATACTGCCGTGTAGTACTGAGTGGAGTACAGTACCTGTACTGCCGTGTAGTACCGAGTGGGGGACTCTGTGTATACTGCCGTGTAGTACTGAGTGGAGTACAGTGCCTGTGCTGCCGTGTAGTACCGAGTGGGGGACTGTGTGTATTCTGCCGTGTACTACTGAGTGGAGTACAGTGCCTGTACTGCCGTGTAGTACAGAGTGGGGGACTGTGTGTATACTGCCGTGTAGTACTGAGTGGAGTACAGTGTGTATAGTGCAGTGTAGTGCTGAGTCGAGTACAGTGCCTGTACTGCCGTGTAGTACCGAGTGGATTACTGTGTGTATAGTGCAGTGTAGTGCTGAGTGGAGTACAGTACCTGTACTGCCGTGTAGTACTGAGTATAGTACAGTGCCTGTACTGCCGTGTAGTACCGAGTGGGGGACTGTGTGTATACTGCCGTGTAGTACTGAGTGGAGTACAGTGCCTGTACTCCCGTGTAGTCCCGAGTGGATTGCTGTGTGCATACTGCCGTGTAGTACTGAGTGGAGTACAGTCCCTGTACTGCCGAGTAGTCCCGAGTGGAGTACAATGTGTATAGTGCAGTGTAGTACTGAGTGGAGTACTGTGTCTATAGTGCAGTGTAGTACTGAGTGGAGTACAGTGCCTGTACTGCCGTGTAGTACCGAGTGGGGGTTTGTGTGCTACTGCCGTGTAGTACTGAGTGGAGTACAGTGTGTATAGTGCAGTGTAGTACTGAGTGGAGTACAGTGCCTGTACTGCCGTGTAGTACCGAGTGGGGGTTTGTGAGCATACTGCCGTGTAGTACTGAGTGGAGTACTGTGTGTATACTGCTGTGTAGTACTGAGTGGAGTACAGTGTGTATAGTGCCGTGTAGTACCGAGTGGGGGTTTGTGTGCATACTGCCGTGTAGTACTGAGTGGAGTACAGTGCCTGTACTGCCATGTTGTCCCGATTGGAGTACTGTGTGTATACTGCCGTGTAGTACCGAGTGGAGTACAGTGCCTGTACTGCCATGTAGTACCGAGTGGAGTACTGTGTGCATACTGCCGTGTAGTACTGAGTGGAGTACAGTGCCTGTACTGCCGTGTAGTACCGCGTGGGGGACTGTGTGTATACTGCCGTGTAGTACCGTGTGGAGTACAGTGCCTGTACTGCCGTGTAGTATAGAGTGGAGTACTGTGTGTATAGTGCGTGTAGTACCGAGTGGAGTACAGTGCCTGTACTGCCGTGTAGTACCGAGTGGAGTACTGTGTGTATAGTGCCGTGTAGTACCGAGTGGAGTACAGTGCCTGTACTGCCGTGTAGTACCGTGTGGAGTACTGTGTGCATACTGCCGTGTAGTACTGAGTGGAGTATAGAGCCTGTACTGCCGTGTAGTACCGAGTGGAGTAATGTTTGTATAGTGCCGTGTAGTACCGAGTGGAGTACACTGCATGTACTGCCGTGTAGTATCGAGTTGAGTACTGTGTGTATCGTGTGGTGTAGTACCGAGTGGAGTACATTGCATGTACTGCCGTGTAGTACCGAGCGGAGTACTGTGTGTATAGTGCCGTGTAGTACCGAGTGGAGTACAGTGCCTGTATTGCCGTGTAGTACCGAGTGGAGTACTGTGTGTATAGTGCCGTGTAGTAGCGCGTGGGGGACTGTGTGTATACTGCCGTGTAGTACCGTGTGGACTACAGTGCCTGTACTGCCGTGTGGTACCGAGTGGAGTACTGTGTGTAAAGTGCCGTGTAGTACCGAGTGGAGTACAGTGCCTGTACAGCCGTGTAGTACTGAGTGGGGTACAGTGCCTGTACTGCAGTGTAGTACTGTGTGGAGTACAGTGCCTGTACTGCCGTGTAGTCCCGAGTGGAGTACATTGCTTGTACTGCCGTGTAGTATTGAGTGGAGTACTGTGTGTATAGTGCCGTGTAGTACCGAGTGGAGTACAGTGCCTGTACTGCCGTGTAGTACTGAGTGGAGTACAGTGTGTATAGTGCAGTGTAGTACTGAGTGGAGTACAGTGCCTGTACTGCCGTGTAGTACCGAGTGGGCGTTTGTGAGCATACTGCCGTGTAGTACTGAGTGGAGTACTGTGTGTATACTGCTGTGTAGTACAGATGGAGTACAGTGTGTATAGTGCCGTGTAGTACCGAGTGGGGGTTTGTGTGCATACTGCCGTGTAGTACTGAGTGGAGTACAGTGCCTGTACTGCCATGTTGTCCCGATTGGAGTACTGTGTGTATACTGCCGTGTATTACTGAGTGGAGTACAGTGCCTGTACTGCCGTGTAGTACCGCGTGGGGGACTGTGTGTGTACTGCCGTGTAGTACCGTGTGGAGTACAGTGCGTGTACTGCCGTGTGGTACCGAGTGGAGTACTGTGTGTAAAGTGCCGTGTAGTACCGAGTGGAGTACAGTGCCTGTACAGCCGTGTAGTACTGAGTGGGGTACAGTGCCTATACTGCAGTGTAGTACTGTGTGGAGTACAGTGCCTGTACTGCCGTGTAGTCCCGAGTGGAGTACATTGCTTATACTGCCGTGTAGTACTGAGTGGAGTACTGTGTGTATAGTGCCGTGTAGTACCGAGTGGAGTACAGTGCCTGTACTGCCGTGTAGTACTGAATGGAGTACAGTGCCTGAACTGCCGTGTATTCCCGAATGGAGTACTGTGTGTATAGTGCCGTGTGGTACAGAGTGCAGTACAGTGCCTGTACTGCCGTGTAGTACTGAGTGGAGTACATTGCCTGTACTAACGTGTAGTCCCGAGTGGAGTACTGTGTGTATAGTGCAGTGTAGTACTGAGTGTTGTACAGTGCCTGTACTGTCGTGTAGTACTGAGTGGAGTACAGTGCCTGTACTCCCGTGTAGTCCCGGGTGGAGTACTGTGTGTATAGTGCCGTGTAGTACTGAGTGGAGTACAGTGCCTGTACTGCCGTGTAGTACTATGTGGAGTACAGTGGCTGTACTGCCGTGTAGTCCCGAGTGTAGTAGTGTGTGTATAGTGCAGTGTAGTGCTGAGTGGTGTACAGTGCTTGTACTGCCGTGTAGTACTGAGTGTAGTACAGTGCCTGTACTGCCGTGTAGTACTGGGTGGAGTACAGTGCCTGTACTGCCGTGTAGTACCGAGTGGGGGACTGTGTGTATACTGCTGTGTAGTACCGAGTGGAGTACAGTGCCTGTACTGACGTGTAGTACCGAGTGGAGTACTGTGTGTATAGTGCCGTGTAGTACCGAGTGGAGTACAGTGCCTGTACTGCCGTGTAGTACCGTGTGGAGTACTGTGTGCATACTGCCGTGTAGTACTGAGTGGAGTACAGTGCCTGTACTGCCGTGTAGTACTATGTGGAGTACAGTGCCTGTACTCCCGTGTAGTCCCGAGTGGAGTACTGTGTGTATAGTGCCGTGTAGTACTGAGTGGAGTACAGTGCCTGTACTGCCGTGTAGTACTAAGTGGAGTACAGTGGCTGTACTGCCGTGTAGTCCCGAGTGTAATAGTGTGTGTATAGTGCAGTGTAGTGCTGAGTGGTGTACAGTGCTTGTACTGCCGTGTAGTACTGAGTGGAGTACAGTGCCTGTACTGCCGTGTAGTACTGGGTGGAGTACAGTGCCTGTACTGCCGTGTAGTACCGAGTGGGGGACTGTGTGTATACTGCTGTGTAGTACCGAGTGGAGTACAGTGCCTGTACTGCCGTGTAGTACCGAGTGGAGTACTGTGTGTATAGTGCCGTGTAGTACCGAGTGGAGTACAGTGCCTGTACTGCCGTGTAGTACCGAGTGGAGTACTGTGTGCATACTGCCGTGTAGTACTGAGTGGAGTATAGAGCCTGTACTGCCGTGTAGTACCGAGTGGAGTAATGTTTGTATAGTGCCGTGTAGTACCGAGTGGAGTACACTGCATGTACTGCCGTGTAGTATCGAGTTGAGTACTGTGTGTATCGTGCGATGTAGTACCGAGTGGAGTACATTGCATGTACTGCCGTGTAGTACCGAGCGGAGTACTGTGTGTATAGTGCCGTGTAGTACCGAGTGGAGTACAGTGCCTGTATTGCCGTGTAGTACCGAGTGGAGTACTGTGTGTATAGTGCCGTGTAGTACCGAGTGGAGTACTGTGTGCATACTGCCGTGTAGTAATGAGTGGAGTATAGTACCTGTACTGCCGTGTTGTACCGAGTGGAGTACAGTGCCTGTATTGCCGTGTAGTACCGAGTGGAGTACTGTGTGTATAATGCCGTGTAGTACCGAGTGGAGTGCTGTGTGCATACTGCCGTGTAGTACAGAGTGGAGTACAGTACCTGTACTGCCGTGAAATACCGAGTGGAGTACTGTGAGTATAGTGGCGTGTAGTACCGAGTGGAGTACAGTGCCTGTACTTTCGTGTAGTACTGAGTGGAGTTGAGTGCCTGTAGTGCCGTGTAGTCCCGAGTGGAGTACAGTGCCTGTACTGCCGTGTAGTTGTGAGTGGAGTACTGTGCCTGTACTGCCGTGTAGTACTGAGTGGAGTACTGTGTGTATAGTGCCGTGTAGTACAGAGTGGAGTACAGTGGGTGTACTGCCGTGTAGTACTGTGTGGAGTATAGTGCCTGTACTGCCGAGTAGTACTGAGTGGAGTACAGTGCCTGTACTGCCGTGTAGTCCCGAGTGGATTACAGTGCCTGTACTGCCGTGTAGTACTGAGTGGAGTACTGTGTGTATAGTGCCGTGTAGTACCGAGTGGAGTACCGTGCCTGTACTGCCGTGTAGTACTGAGTGGAGTACAGTGCCTGTACTGCCGTGTAGTCCCGATTGGAGTACAGTGCCTGTACTGCCGTGTGGTACTGAGTGGAGTACTGTGCGTATAGTGCCGTGTAGTACCGAGTGGAGTAAAGTGCCTGTACTGCCGTGTAGTACTGAGTGGAGTACAGTGCCTGTACTGCCGTGTAGTACTGAGTAGAGTACAGTGCCTGTACTGCCGTGTAGTACTGAGTGGAGTACAGTGCCTGTACTGCCGTGTAGTACTGAGTGGAGTACAGTGCCTGTACTGCCGTGTAGTACTGAGTGGACTACAGTGCCTGTACTGCCGTGTAGTCCCGAGTGGAGTACTGTGTGTAAAGTGCCGTGTAGTACCGAGTGGAGTACAGTGCCTGTACTGCCGTGTAGTACTGAGTGGAGTACAGTGCCTGTACTGCAGTGTAGTACTGTGTGGAGTACAGTGCCTGTACTGCCGTGTAGTCCCGAGTGGAGTACAGTGCTTGTACTGCCGTGTAGTACTGAGTGGAGTACTGTGTGTATAGTGCCGTGTAGTACCGAGTGGAGTACAATGCCTGTACTAACGTGTAGTCCCGAGTGGAGTACTGTGTGTATAGTGCAGTGTAGTACTGAGTGTTGTACAGTGCCTCTACTGTCGTGTAGTACTGAGTGGAGTACAGTGCCTGTACTCCCGTGTAGTCCCGAGTGGAGTACTGTGTGTATAGTGCCGTGTAGTACTGAGTGGAGTACAGTGCCTGTACTGCCGTGTAGTACTAAGTGGAGTACAGTGGCTGTACTGACGTGTAGTCCCGAGTGTAATAGTGTGTGTATAGTGCAGTGTAGTGCTGAGTGGTGTACAGTGCTTGTACTGCCGTGTAGTACTGAGTGGAGTACAGTGTGTTTAGTGCCGTGTAGTACCGAGTGGGGGACTGTGTGCATACTGCCGTGTAGTACTGAGTGGAGTACAGTGCCTGTACTGCCATGTAGTCCCGAGTGGAGTACTGTGTGTATAGTGCCGTGTAGTACCGAGTGGAGTACTGTGTGCATACTGCCATGTAGTACTGAGTTGAGTACAGTGCCAGTACTGCCGTGTAGTACCGAGTGGAGGACTGTGTGTATAGTGCCGTGTAGTACCGAGTGGAGTACAGTGCATGTACTGTCGTGTATTACCGAGTGGAGTACTGTGTGTATAGTGCGGTGTAGTACCGAGTGGAGTACAGTGCATGTACTGCCGTGTAGTACCGAGTGGAGTACTGTGTGTACAGTGCCGTGTAGTACCGAGTGGAGTACAGTGCCTGTATTGCCGTGTAGTACCGAGTGGAGTACTGTGTGTATAGTGCCGTGTAGTACCGAGTGGCGTACTGTGTGCATGCTGCCGTGTAGTACTGAGTGGAGTACAGTACCTGTACTGCCGTGTAGTACCGAGTGGAGTACTGTGTGTATAGTGCCGTGTAGTACCGAGTGGAGTACAGTGCCTGTACTGCCGTGTAGTACTGCTTGGAGTACAGTGCCTGTACTGCCGTGTCGTCCCGAGTGGAGTACAGTGCCTGTACTGCCGTGTAGTAGTGAGTGGAGTACTGTGCCTGTACTGCCGTGTAGTACAGAGCGGAGTACTGTGTGTATAGTGCCGTGTAGTACCGAGTGGAATACGGAATACAGTGGGTGTACTGCCGTGTAATACTGAGTGGAGTACAGTGCCTGTACTGCCGTGTAGTACTGAGTGGGGTACAGTGCCTGTATTGCCGTGTAGTCCCGAGTGGAGTAAAGTGCCTGTACTGCCGTGTAGTACTGAGTGGAGTACTGTATGTATAGTGCCGTGTAGTACCGAGTGGAATACAGTGCCTGTATTCCCTTGTAGTACTGAGTGGATTCCAGTGCCTGTACTGCCGTGTAGTATTGAGTGGAGTATAGTGCCTGTACTGCCGTGTAGTACTGAGCGGAGTACAGTGCCTGTACTGCCGTGTAGTACTGAGTGGAGTACTGTGTGTATAGTGCCGTGTAGTACCGAGTGGAGTACACTGCCTGTACTCCCTTGTAGTACTGAGTGGATTCCAGTGCCTGTACTGCCGTGTAGTACTGAGTGGAGTACAGTGCCTGTACTGCCGTGTAGTACCGAGTGGAGTACAGTGCCTGTACTGCCGTATAGTACTGAGTGTAGTACAGTGCCTGTACTCCCGTGTAGTCCCGAGTGGATTACTGTGTGTATAGTGCCGTGTAGTACTGAGTGGAGTACAGTGCCTGTACTGCCGTGTAGTACTAAGTGGAGTACAGTGCCTGTACTACCGTGTAGTCCCGAGTGGAGTACTGTGTGTATAGTGCAGTGTAGTACTGAGTGGTGTACAGTGCCTCTACTGCCGTGTAGTACTGAGTGGATTACAGTGCCTGTACTGCCGTGTAGTACTGGGTTGAGTACAGTGCCTGTACTGCCGTGTAGTACCGCGTGGGGGACTGTGTGTATACTGCCGTGTAGTACCGTGTGGAGTACAGTGCCTGTACTGCCGTGTGGTACCGAGTGGAGTACTGTGTGTATAGTGCGTGTAGTACCGAGTGGAGTACTGTGTGCATACTGCCGTGTAGTACCGAGTGGGGTACAGTGCCTGTACTGCCGTGTAGTACCGAGTGGAGTACAGTGCGTATAGTGCCGTCTAGTACCGAGTGGAATACAGTGTGTATATTGCCGTGTAGTACTGAGTGGAGTGCAGTGCCTGTACTGCCGTGTAGTACCGAGTGGAGTACAGTGCGTATAGTGCCGTCTAGTACCGAGTGGAGTACAGTGTGTATATTGCCGTGTAGTACTGAGTGGAGTACAGTGCCTGTACTGCCGTGTAGTACCGAGTGGAGTACAGTGTGTATAGTGCCGTGTAGTACCGAGTGGTGTACAGTGCCTGTACTGCCGTGTAGTACTGAGTGGAGTACAGTGCCTGTACTGCCGTGTAGTACCGAGTGGAGTACAGTGTGTATAGTGCCGTGTAGTACTGAGTGGAGTACAGTGCCTGTACAGCCGTGTAGCACTGAGTGAGGTAAAGTGCCTGTACTGCCGTGTAGTACCGAGTGGGTGACTGTGTGTATACTGCCGTGTAGTACTGAGTATTGTACAGTGCCTGTACTGCCGTGTAGTACCGAGTGGAGTACTGTGTGCATACTGCCGTGTAGTACTGAGTGGAGTACAGTACCTGTACTGCCGTGTAGTACCGAGTGGGGGCTCTATGTATACTGCCGTGTAGTACTGAGTGGAGTACAGTGCCTGTGCTGCCGTGTAGTACCGAATGGGGGACTGTGTGTATTCTGCCGTGTACTACTGAGTGGAGTACAGTGCCTGTACTGCCGTGTAGTACAGAGTGGGGGACTGTGTGTATACTGCCGTGTAGTACTGAGTGGAGTACAGTGTGTATAGTGCAGTGTAGTGCTGAGTCGAGTACAGTGCCTGTACTGCCGTGTAGTACCGAGTGGATTACTGTGTGTATAGTGCAGTGTAGTGCTGAGTGGAGTACAGTACCTGTACTGCCGTGTAGTACTGAGTATAGTACAGTGCCTGTACCGCCGTGTAGTACCGAGTGGGGGACTGTGTGTATACTGCCGTGTAGGACTGAGTGGAGTACAGTGCCTATACTGCCGTGTAGTACCGAGTGGAGTACAGTGCCTGTACTGCCATGTAGTACCGAGTGGAGTACTGTGTGCATACTGCCGTGTAGTACTGAGTGGAGTACAGTGCCTATACTGCCGTGTAGTACCGAGTGGAGTACTGTGTGTATAGTGCCGTGTAGTACCGAGTGGAGTACTGTGTGCATACTGCCGTGTAGTACTGAGTGGAGTACAGTGCCTGTACTGCCGTGGAGTACCGAGTGGAGTACTGTGTGTATAGTGCCGTGTAGTACCGAGTTTAGTACAGTGCATGTACTGCCGTGTATTACCGAGTGGAGTACTGTGTGTATAGTGCGGTGTAGTACCGAGTGGAGTACAGTGCATGTACTGCCTTGTAGTACCGAGTGGAGTACTGTGTGTATAGTGCCGTGAAGTACCGAGTGGAGTACTGTGTGCATACTGCCGTGTAGTACTGAGTGGAGTACATTACCTGTACTGCCGTGTAGTACCGAGTGGAGTACTGTGTGTATAGTGCCGTGTAGTACCGAGTGGAGTACAGTGCCTGTACTGCCGTGTAGTACTGAGTGGAGTAGAATGCTTGTACTGCCGTGTAGTCCCGAGTGGAGTACAGTGCCTGTACTGCCGTGTAGTAGTGAGTGGAGTACTGTGCCTGTACTGCCGTGTAGTACTGAGTGGAGTACTGTGTGTATAGTGCCGTGTAGTACCGAGTGGAGTACAGTGGGCGTACTGCCGTGTAGTACTGAGTGGAGTACAGTGCCTGTACTGCCCTGTAGTACTGAGTGGAGTACAGTGCCTGTACTGTCGTGTAGTCCCGAGTGGAGTAGAGTGCCTGTACTGCCGTGTAGTACTGAGTGGAGTACTTTTTGTATAGTGCCGTGTAGTACCGAGTGGAGTACAGTTCCTGCACTGCCGTGTAGTCCCGAGTGGAGTACAGTGCATGTACTGCCGTGTAGTACCGAGTGGAGTACTGTGTGCATACTGCCGTGGATTACCGAGTGGAGTACAGTGCCTGTACTGCCGTGTAGTACCGATTGGAGTACAGTGCCTGTACTGCCGTGTAGTACCGAGTGGAGTACTGTGTGCATACTGCCGTGTAGTACTGAGTGGAGTACAGTACCTGTACTGCCGTGTAGGACCCAGTGGAGTACAGTACCTGTACTGCCGTGTAGGACCCAGTGGAGTACTGTGTGTATAGTGCCGTGTAGTACCGAGTGGAGTACAGTGCCTGTACTGCCGTGTAGTACTGAGTTTAGTACAGTGCCTGTACTGCCGTGTAGTCCCGAGTGGAGTACAGTGCCTGTACTGCCGTGTAGTAGTGAGTGGAGTACTGTGCCTGTACTGCCGTGTAGTACTGAGTGGAGTACTGTGTGTATAGTGCCGTGTAGTACCGAGTGGAGTACAGTGCCTGTACTGCCGTGTAGTACCGAGTGGGGGACTGTGTGTATACTGCCGTGTAGTACTGAGTGGAGTACAGTGCCTGTAATGCCGTGTAGTAGTGAGTGGGGTACAGTGACTGTACTGCCGTGTAGTCCCGAGTGGAGTACAGTGCCTGTACAGCCGTGTAGTAGTGAGTGGAGTACAGTGCCTGTACTGCCGTGTAGTACTGAGTGGGGTACAGTGCCTGTACTGCCGTGTAGTCCCGAGTGGAGTACAGTGCCTGTACTGCCGTGTAGTACTGAGTGGAGTACTGTATGTATAGTGCCGTGTAGTACCGAGTGGAGTACAGTGCCTGTACTGCCGTCTAGTACTGAGTGGAGTACAGTGCCTGTACTGCCGTGTAGTCCCGAGTGGAGTACAATGCCTGTACTGCCGTGTAGTACTGAGTGGAGTACTGTGTGTATAGTGCCGTGTAGTTCCGAGTGGAGTACTGTGCCTGTACTGCCGTGTAGTACTGAGTGGAGTACAGTGCCTGTACTGCCGTGTAGTCCCGAGTGGAGTACAGTGTTTGTTCTGCCGTGTAGTACTGATTGGAGTACAGTGCCTGTACTGCCGTGTAGTACCGAGTGGAGTACATTGCTTGTACTGCCGTGTAGTACTGAGTGAAGTACAGTGCCTGTACTGCCGTGTAGTGCCGAGTGGAGTACTGTGTGTATAGTGCAGTGTAGTACTGAGTGGAGTACAGAGCATGTACTGCCGTGTAGTACCGTGTGGAGTACAGTGCCTGTACTGCCGTGTAGTCCCGTGTGGAGTACTGTGTGCATACTGCCGTGTAGTACTGAGTGGAGTACAGTGCCTGTGCTGCCGTGTAGTACCGAGTGGAGTACTGTGTGTATAGTGCAGTGTAGTACTGAGTGGAGTACTGTGTGTATAGTACCGTGTAGTACTGAGTGGAGTACAGTGCCTGTACTGCCGTGTAGTACCGATTGGAGTACTGTGTGCATGCTGCCGTCTAGTACTGAGTGGAGTACAGTGCCTGTACTGCCGTGTAGTACTGGGTGGAGTACAGTGCCTGTACTGCCGTGTAGTACCGAGTGGTGTACTGTGTGTATAGTGCCGTGTGGTACCGAGTGGAGTACCATGCCTGTACTGCCGTGTAGTACCGAGTGGAGTACTGTGTGTATAGTGCCGTGTAGTACCGAGTGGAGTACAGAGCCTGTACTGCGTGTAGTACCGAGTGGAGTACAGTGACTGCACTGCGTGTAGTACCGAGTGGAGTACAGTGTGTATAGTGCCGTCTAGTACCGAGTGGAGTACAGTGCGTATAGTGCCGTGTAGTACTGAGTGGAGTACAGTGCCTGTACTGCCGTGTAGTACCGAGTGGAGTACAGTGTGTATAGTGCCGTGTAGTACTGAGTGGAGTACAGTGAATCTACTGCCGTGTAGTACTGAGTGGGGTACAGTTTCTGTACTGCCGTGTAGTACAGAGTGGGGGACTCTGTGTATACTGCCGTGTAGTACTGAGTATAGTACAGTGCCTGTACTGCCGTGTAGTACCGAGTGGATTACTGTGTTCATACTGCCGTGTAGTACTGAGTGGAGTACAGTACCTGTCCTGCCGTGTAGTACTGAGTGGGGGACTGTGTGTATACTGCCGTGTAATACTGAGTGGAGTACAGTGCTTGTACTGCCGTGTCGTACCGAGTGGGGGACTGTGTGTATACTGCCGTGTAGTACTGAGTGGAGTACTGTGTGTATAGTGCAGTGTAGTGCTGAGTGGAGTACAGTGCCTGTACTGCCGTGTAGTACCGAGTGGAGTACCGTGTGTACAGTGCAGTGTAGTGCTGAGTGGAGTACACTACCTGTCATGCCGTGTAGTACTGAGTATAGTACAGTGCCTGTACTGCCGTGTAGTACCGAGTGGGGGACTGTGTGTATACTGCCGTGTAGTATTGAGTGGAGTACAGTACCTGTACTGCCGTGTAGTCCCGAGTGGAGTACTGTGTGTATAGTGCAGTGTAGTGCTGAGTGGAGTATAGTACCTGTACCGCCGTGTAGTGCCGAGTGGGGGACTGTGTGTATACTGCCGTGTAGTACTGAGTGGAATACAGTCCCTGTACTGCCGTGTAGTACCGAGTGGGGGACTGTGTGTATACTGCCGTGTAGTACCGAGTGGAGTACAGTGCCTGTACTGCCGTGTAGTCTCGAGTGGAGTACTGTGTGCATACTGCCGTGTAGTACTGATTGGAGTACAGTCCCTGTACTGCGGAGTATTCCCGAGTGGATTACAGTATGTATAGTGCAGTGTACTACTGAGTGGAGTACTGTGTGTATAGTGCAGTGTAGTACCGGGTGGAGTACATTGGGTGTACTGCCGAGTAGTACGGAGTGGGGTACAGTGCCTGTACTGCCGTGTAGTACTGAGTGGAGTACACTGGCTGTACTGCCGTGAAGTCCCGAGTGGAGTACAATGCCTGTACTGCCGTGTAGTACTGAGTGGAGTACAGTGCCTGTACTGCCGTGTAGTCCTGAGTGGGTGTACTGTGCATGTATTGCCGTGTAGTAGTGAGTGGAGTACTGTGCTTGTAATGCCGTGTAGTACTGAGTGGAGTACTGTGTGTATAGTGCCGTGTAGTACCGTGTGGGGTACATTGGGTGTACTGCCGTGTAGTACGGAGTGGGGTACAGTGCCTGTACTGCCGTGTAGTACTGAGTGCAGTACACTGCCTGTACTGCCGTGGAGTCCCGAGTGGAGTACAATGCCTGTACTGCCGTGTAGTACTGAGTGGAATACTGTCTGTATAGTGCCGTGTAGTACCGAGTGGTGTACAGTGCCTGTACTGGCGTGTAGTACTGAGTGGAGTACAGTGCCTGTACTGCCGTGTAGTACTGAGTGGAGTACCGTGCCTGTACTGCCGTGTAGTACTGATTGGAGTACAGTGCCTGTACTGCCGTGTAGTACTGAGTGGAGTACAGTGTCTGTACTGCCGTGTAGTCCCGAGTGGAGTACAGTGTGTATAGTGCCGTGTAGTACCGAGTGGAGTACAGTGCCTGTACTGCGGTGTAGTACTGAGTGGAGTACAGGGCCTGTACTGCCATGTAGTACTGAGTGGAGTACAGTGCCTGTACTGCCGTGTAGTCCCGAGTGGAGTACAGTGCCTGTACTGCCGTGTAGTACTGAGTGGAGTACAGTGCCTGTACTGCCGTGTAGTCCCGAATGGAGTACTGTGTGTATAGTGCCGTGTAGTACCGAGTGGAGTACAGTGCCTGTACTGCCGTGTAGTCCCGAGTGGAGTACTGTGTGTATAGTGCCGAGTAGTACCGAGTGGATTACATTGCCTGTACTGCCGTGTAGTACTAAGTGGAGTAGAGTGCCTGTACTGCCGTGTAGTCCCGAGTGGAGTACTGTGTGTATAGTGCAGATTAGTACTGAGTGGTGTACAGTACCTGTACTGCGTGTAGTACTGAGTGGAGTACAGTGCCTCTACTGCCGTGTAGTACTGGGTGGAGTACAGTGCCTGTTCTGCCGTGTAGTACCGAGTGGGGGACTGTGTGTAAACTGCCGTGTAGTACCGAGTGGAGTACAGTGCCTGTACTGCCGTGTAGTACCGAGTGGAATACTGTGTGTATAGTGCCGTGTAGTACCAAGAGGAGTACTGTGTGCATATTGCCGTGTAGTACTGAGTGGAGTACAGTGCCTGTACTGCCGTGTAGTACCGAGTGGAGTACTGTGTGTATAGTGCCGTGTAGTACCGAGTGGAGTACGGTGCATGTACTGCCGTGTAGTACCGAGTGGAGTACTGTGTGTATAGTGCGGTGTAGTACCGTGTGGGTAAAGTGCATGTACTGCCGTGTAGTACCGAGTGGAGTACTGTGTGTATAGTGCCGTGTAGTACCGAGTGGAGTACAGTGCCTGTATTGCCGTGTAGTAAAGAGTGGAGTACTGTGTGTACAGTGCCGTGTAGTACCGAGTGGAGTACTGTGTGCATACTGCCGTGTAGTACTGAGTGGAGTACAGTACCTGTACTGCCGTGTAGTACCGAGTGGAGTACTGTGTGTATAGTGCCGTGTAGTACCGAGTGGAGTACAGTGCCTGCACTGCCGTGTAGGACTGAGTGGAGTACAGTGCCTGTACTGCCGTGTAGTCCCGAGTGGAGTACAGTGCCTGTACTGCCGTGTAGTAGTGAGTGGAGTACTGTGCCTGTACTGCCGTGTAGTCCCGAGTGGAGTACAGTGCCTGTACTGCCGTGTAGTACTGAGTGGAGTACATTGCCTGTACTGCCGTGTAGTACCGAGTGGGGCAATGTGTGTATACTGCCGTGTAGTACTGCGTATAGTACAGTGCATGTACTGCCGTGTAGTACCGAGTGGAGTACTGTGTGCATACTGCCGTGTAGTACTGAGTGGAGTACAGTACCTGTACTGCCGTGTAGTACCGAGTGGGGGACTAAGTGTATACTGCCGTGTAGTACTGAGTGGAGTACTGTGTGTATAGTGCAGTGTAGTGCTGAGTGGAGTACAGTTCCTCTACTGCCGTTTAGTACCGAGTGGAGTACTGTGTGTATAGTGCAGTGTAGTGCTGAGTGGAGTACAGTACCTGTACTGCCGTGTAGTACTGAGTATAGTACAGTGCCTGTACTGCCGTGTAGTACTGAGTGGAGTACAGTGTGTTTAGTGCCGTGTAGTACCGAGTGGGGGACTGTGTGCATACTGCCGTGTAGTACTGAGTGGAGTACAGTGCCTGTACTGCCATGTAGTCCCGAGTGGAGTACTGTGTGTATAGTGCCGTGTAGTACCGAGTGGAGTACTGTGTGCATACTGCCATGTAGTACTGAGTTGAGTACAGTGCCAGTACTGCCGTGTAGTACCGAGTGGAGGACTGTGTGTATAGTGCCGTGTAGTACCGAGTGGAGTACAGTGCATGTACTGTCGTGTATTACCGAGTGGAGTACTGTGTGTATAGTGCGGTGTAGTACCGAGTGGAGTACAGTGCATGTACTGCCGTGTAGTACCGAGTGGAGTACTGTGTGTACAGTGCCGTGTAGTACCGAGTGGAGTACAGTGCCTGTATTGCCGTGTAGTACCGAGTGGAGTACTGTGTGTATAGTGCCGTGTAGTACCGAGTGGCGTACTGTGTGCATGCTGCCGTGTAGTACTGAGTGGAGTACAGTACCTGTACTGCCGTGTAGTACCGAGTGGAGTACTGTGTGTATAGTGCCGTGTAGTACCGAGTGGAGTACAGTGCCTGTACTGCCGTGTAGTACTGCTTGGAGTACAGTGCCTGTACTGCCGTGTTGTCCCGAGTGGAGTACAGTGCCTGTACTGCCGTGTAGTAGTGAGTGGAGTATTGTGCCTGTACTGCCGTGTAGTACAGAGCGGAGTACTGTGTGTATAGTGCCGTGTAGTACCGAGTGGAATACAGTGGGTGTACTGCCGTGTAATACTGAGTGGAGTACAGTGCCTGTACTGCCGTGTAGTACTGAGTGGGGTACAGTGCCTGTATTGCCGTGTAGTCCCGAGTGGAGTAGAGTGCCTGTACTGCCGTGTAGTACTGAGTGGAGTACTGTATGTATAGTGCCGTGTAGTACCGAGTGGAATACAGTGCCTGTACTCCCTTGTAGTACTGAGTGGATTCCAGTGCCTGTACTCCCGTGTAGTATTGAGTGGAGTATAGTGCCTGTACTGCCGTGTAGTACTGAGCGGAGTACAGTGCCTGTACTGCCGTGTAGTACTGAGTGGAGTACTGTGTGTATAGTGCCGTGTAGTACCGAGTGGAGTACACTGCCTGTACTCCCTTGTAGTACTGAGTGGATTCCAGTGCCTGTACTGCCGTGTAGTACTGAGTGGAGTACAGTGCCTGTAATGCCGTGTAGTACCGAGTGGAGTACAGTGCCTGTACTGCCGTATAGTACTGAGTGTAGTACAGTGCCTGTACTCCCGTGTAGTCCCGAGTGGATTACTGTGTGTATAGTGCCGTGTAGTACTGAGTGGAGTACAGTGCCTGTACTGCCGTGTAGTACTAAGTGGAGTACAGTGCCTGTACTACCGTGTAGTCCCGAGTGGAGTACTGTGTGTATAGTGCAGTGTAGTACTGAGTGGTGTACAGTGCCTCTACTGCCGTGTAGTACTGAGTGGATTACAGTGCCTGTACTGCCGTGTAGTACTGGGTTGAGTACAGTGCCTGTACTGCCGTGTAGTACCGCGTGGGGGACTGTGTATATACTGCCGTGTAGTACCGTGTGGAGTACAGTGCCTGTACTGCCGTGTGGTACCGAGTGGAGTACTGTGTGTATAGTGCGTGTAGTACCGAGTGGAGTACTGTGTGCATACTGTCGTGTAGTACTGAGTGGAGTACAGTGCCTGTACTGCCGTGTAGTACCGAGTGGAGTATTGTGTGTATAGTGCCGTGTAGTACCGAGTGGAGTACAGTGCATGTACTGCCGTGTAGTACCGAGTGGAGTACTGTGTGTATAGTGCGGTGTAGTACCGAGTGGAGTACAGTGCATGTACTGCCGTGTAGTACCGAGTTTAGTACTGTGTGCATACTGCCGTGTAGTACTGAGTGGAGTACAGTACCTGTACTGCCGTGTAGTACCGAGTGGAGTACTGTGTGTATAGTGCCGTGTAGTACCGAGTGGAGTACAGTGCCTGTACTGGCGTGTAGTACTGAGTGGAGTAGAGTGCCTGTACTGCCGTGTAGTCCCGAGTGGAGTACATTGCCTGTACTGCGGTGTAGTAGTGAGTGGAGTACTGTGCCTGTACTGCCGTGTAGTACTGAGTGGAGTACTGTGTGTATAGTGCCGTGTAGTACCCAGTGGAGTACAGTGGGTGTACTGCCTGTAGTACTGAGTGGAGTACAGTGCCTGTACTGCCGTGTAGTCCCTAGTGGAGTACAGTGCCTGTACTGCCGTGTAGTACTGAGTGGAGTACTGTGTGTATAGTGCCGAGTAGTACCGCGTGGAGTACAGTGTCTGTACTGCCGTGTAGTACTGAGTGGAGTACATTGCCTGTACTGAAGTGTAGTACTGAGTGGAGTACAGTACCTGTACTGCCGTGTAGTACCGAGTGGAGTACTGTGTGTATAGTGCCGTGTAGTACCGAGTGGAGTAGAGTGCCTGTACTGCCGAGTCGTACCGAGTGGAGTACTGTGTGTATAGTGGCGTGTAGTACCGAGTGGAGTACAGTGCCTGTACTGCCGTGTAGTACTGAGTGGAGTACAGTGCCTGTAATGCCGTGTAGTACCGAGTGAAGTACTTTCTGTATAGTGCCGTGTAGTCCCGTATGGAGTACAGTGCCTGTACTGCCGTGTAGTACCGAGTGGGGGAATGTGTGTATACTGCCGTGTAGTACTGAGTGGAGTACAGTGTGTATAGTGCCGTGTAGTACTGAGTGGAGTTCAGTTTGTATAGTGCAGTGTAGTACTGAGTGGAGTATTGTGTGTATAGTGCGGTGTAGTACTGAGTGGAGTACAGTGCCTGTACTGCCGTGTAGTACCGAGTGGGGACTGTGTGTATACTGCCGTGTAGTACTGAGTGGAGTACAGTGTGTATAGTGCCGTGTAGTACCGAGTGGGGGACTGTGTGCATACTGCCGTGTTGTACTGAGTGGAGTACAGTGACTGTACTGCCATGTAGTCGCGAGTGGAGTACTGTGTGTATACTGCCGTGCAGTACCGAGTGGAGTACAGTGCCTGTACTGCCGTGTAGTACCGAGTGGAGTACTGTGTGCATACTGCCGTGTAGTACTGAGTGGAGTACAGTGCCGGTACTGCCGTGTAGTACCGAGTGGAGTACTCAGTGTATAGTGCCGTGTAGTACCGAGTGGAGTACTGTGTGCATACTGCCGTGTAGTACTGAGTGGAGTGCAGTGCCTGTACTGCCGTGTAGTACCGAGAGGAGTACTGTGTGTATAGTGCCGTGTAGTACCGAGTGGAGTACAGTGCATGTACTGCCGTGTAGTACCGAGTGGACTACTGTGTGTATAGTGCGGTGTAGTACCGAGTGGAGTACACTGCATGTACTGCCGTGTAGTCCTGAGTGGAGTACAGTGCCTGTACTGAGTGTAGTACTGAGTGGAGTACAGTACCTGTACTGCCGTGTAGTACCGAGTGGAGTACTGTGTGTATAGTGCCGTGTAGTACCGACTGGAGTAGAGTGCCTGTACTGCCGTGTCGTACCGAGTGGAGTACTGTGTGCATACTGCCGTGTAGTACTGAGTGGAGTGCAGTGCCTGTACTGCCGTGTAGTACCGAGTGGAGTACTGTGTGTATAGTGCCGTGTAGTACCGAGTGGAGTACAGTGCCTGTATTGCCGTGTAGTACCGAGTGGAGTACTGTGTGTATAATGCCGTGTAGTACCGAGTGGAGTGCTGTGTGCATACTGCCGTGTAGTACAGAGTGGAGTACAGTACCTGTACTGCCGTGAAATACCGAGTGGAGTACTGTGAGTATAGTGGCGTGTAGTACCGCGTGGAGTACAGTGCCTGTACTGCCGTGTAGTACCGCGTGGGGGACTGTGTGTATACTGCCGTGTAGTACCGTGTGGAGTACAGTGCCTGTACTGCCGTGTGGTACCGAGTGGAGTACTGTGTGTATAGTGCGTGTAGTACCGAGTGGAGTACTGTGTGCATACTGCCGTGTAGTACTGAGTGGAGTACAGTGCCTGTACTGCCGTGTAGTCCCTAGTGGAGTACAGTGCCTGTACTGCCGTGTAGTACTGAGTGGAGTATTGTGTGCATACTGCCGTGTAGTACTGAGTGGAGTACAGTACCTGTACTGCCGTGTAGTACCGAGTGGAGTACTGTGTGTGTAGTGCCGTGTAGTACCGAGTGGAGTACAGTGCCTGTACTGCCGTGTAGTACTGAGTGGAGTAGAGTGCCTGTACTGCCGTGTAGTCCCGAGTGGAGTACAGTGCCTGTACTGCCGTGTAGTAGTGAGTGGAGTAGTGTGCCTGTACTGCCGTGTAGTACTGAGTGGAGTACTGTGTGTATAGTGCCGTGTAGTACCCAGTGGAGTACAGTGGGTGTACTGCCGTGTAGTACTGAGTGGAGTACAGTGCCTGTACTGCCGTGTAGTCCCTAGTGGAGTACAGTGCCTGTACTGCCGTGTAGTACTGAGTGGAGTACTGTGTGTATAGTGCCGAGTAGTACCGAGTGGAGTACAGTGTCTGTACTGCGTGTAGTACTGAGTGGAGTACAGTGCCTGTGCTGAAGTGTAGTACTGAGTGGAGTACAGTACCTGTACTACCGTGTAGTACCGAGTGGAGTACTGTGTGTATAGTGCCGTGTAGTACCGAGTGGAGTACAGTGCCTGTACTGCCATGTAGTCCCGAGTGGAGTACAGTGCCTGTACTGCCGTGTAGTACTGAGTGGAGTACAGTGCCTGTACTGCCGTTAAGTACTGAGTGGATTACACTGCCTGTACTGCCGTGTAGTCCCGAGTGGAGTACTGTGTGTATAGTACCGTGTAGTACCGAGTGGAGTACAGTGCCTGTACTGCCGTGTAGTACCGAGTGGAGTACTGTGTGTATAGTGGCGTGTAGTACCGAGTGGAGTACCGTGCCTGTACTGCCGTGTAGTACTGAGTGGAGTACAGTGCCTGTAATGCCGTGTAGTACCGAGTGAAGTACTTTCTGTATAGTGCCGTGTAGTCCCGTATGGAGTACAGTGCCTGTACTGCCGTGTAGTACCGAGTGGGGGACTGTGTGTATACTGCCGTGTATTACTGAGTGGAGTACAGTGTGTATAGTGCCGTGTAGTACTGAGTGGAGTTAAATTTGTATAGTGCAGTGTAGTACTGAGTGGAGTACTGTGTGTATAGTGCGGTGTAGTACTGAGTGGAGTACAGTGCCTGTACTGCCGTGTAGTACCGAGTGGGGGACTGTGTGTATACTGCCGTGTAGTACTGAGTGGAGTACAGTGTGTATAGTGCCGTGTAGTACCGAGTGGGGGACTGTGTGCATACTGCCGTGTTGTACTGAGTGGAGTACAGTGACTGTACTGCGATGTAGTCGCGAGTGGAGTACTGTGTGTATACTGCCGTGTAGTACCGAGTGGAGTACAGTGTGTATAGTGCCGTGTAGTACTGAGTGGAGTACAGTGCCTGTACTGCCGTGTAGTACTATGTGGAGTACAGTGGCTGTACTGCCATGTAGTCCCGAGTGTAGTAGTGTGTGTATAGTGCAGTGTAGTGCTGAGTGGTGTACAGTGCTTGTACTGCCGTGTAGTACTGAGTGGAGTACAGTGCCTGTACTGCCGTGTAGTACTGGGTGGAGTACAGTGCCTGTACTGCCGTGTAGTACCGAGTGGGGGACTGTGTGTATACTGCTGTGTAGTACCGAGTGGAGTATAGAGCCTGTACTGCCGTGTAGTACCGAGTGGAGTAATGTTTGTATAGTGCCGTGTAGTACCGAGTGGAGTACACTGCATGTACTGCCGTGTAGTATCGAGTTGAGTACTGTGTGTATCGTGCGGTGTAGTACCGAGTGGAGTACATTGCATGTACTGCCGTGTAGTACCGAGCGGAGTACTGTGTGTATAGTGCCGTGTAGTACCGAGTGGAGTACAGTGCCTGTATTGCCGTGTAGTACCGAGTGGAGTACTGTGTGTATAGTGCCGTGTAGTACCGCGTGGACTACAGTGGGTGTACTGCCGTGTAGTACTGAGTGGAGTACTGTGTGTATAGTGCCGTGTAGTACCGAGTGGAGTACAGTGCCTGTTCTGCCGTGTAATACTGAGTGGAGTACAGTGCCTGTACTGCCGTGTAGTACTGAGTGGACTACAGTTCCTGTACTGCCGTGTAGTCCCGAGTGGAGTACTGAGTGTATAGTGCCGTGTAGTACCGAGTGGAGTACAGTGCCTGTACTGCCGTGTAATACCGAGTGGAGTACTGTGTGTATAGTGCGGTGTAGTACCGTGTGGAGTACTGTGTGCATACTGCCGTGTAGTACTGAGTGGAGTACAGTACCTGTACTGCCGTGTAGTACCGAGTGGGGGACTCTGTGTATACTGCCGTGTAGTACTGAGTGGAGTACCGTGCCTGTGCTGCCGTGTAGTACCGAGTGGGGGACTGTGTGCATACTGCCGTGTTGTACTGAGTGAAGTACAGTGACTGTACTGCGATGTAGTCGCGAGTGGAGTACTGTGTGTATACTGCCGTGTAGTACCGAGTGGAGTACAGTGCCTGTACTGCCGTGTAGTACCGAGTGGAGTACTGTGTGCATACTGCCGTGTAGTACTGAGTGGAGTACAGTGCCGGTACTGCCGTGTTGTACCGAGTTGAGTACTCTGTGTATAGTGCCGTGTAGTACCGAGTGGAGTACTGTGTGCATACTGCCGTGTAGTACTGAGTGGAGTACAGTGCCTGTACTGCCGTGTAGTACCGAGTGGAGTACTGTGTGTATAGTGCCGTGTAGTACCGCGTGTAGTACAATGCACGTACTGCCGTGTACTACCGAGTGGAGTACTGTGTGTATAGTGCGGTGTAGTACCGAGTGGAGTACAGTGCATGTACTGCCGTGTAGTCCTGAGTGGAGTACTGTGTGTATAGTGCCGTGTAGTACCGAGTGGAGTACAGTGCCTGTATTGCCGTGTAGTAACGAGTGGAGTACTGTGTGTATAGTGCCGTGTAGTACCGAGTGGAGTGCTGTGTGCATACTGCCGTGTAGTACAGAGTGGAGTACAGTACCTGTACTGCCGTGAAATACCGAGTGGAGTACTGTGAGTATAGTGGCGTGTAGTACCGAGTGGAGTACAGTGCCTGTACTTTCGTGTAGTACTGAGTGGAGTAGAGTGCCTGTAGTGCCGTGTAGTCCCGAGTGGAGTACAGTGCCTGTACTGCCGTGTAGTTGTGAGTGGAGTACTGTGCCTGTACTGCCGTGTAGTACTGAGTGGAGTACTGTGTGTATAGTGCCGTGTAGTACCGAGTGGAGTACAGTGGGTGTACTGCCGTGTAGTACTGTGTGGAGTATAGTGCCTGTACTGCCGAGTAGTACTGAGTGGAGTACAGTGCCTGTACTGCCGTGTAGTCCCGAGTGGATTACAGTGACTGTACTGCCGTGTAGTACTGAGTGGAGTACTGTGTGTATAGTGCCGTGTAGTACCGAGTGGAGTACCGTGCCTGTACTGCCGTGTAGTACTGATTGGAGTACAGTGCCTGTACTGCCGTGTAGTACTGAGTGGAGTACATTGCCTGTACTGACGTGTAGTACCGATTGGAGTACAGTGCCTGTACTGCCGTGTAGTACTGAGTGGAGTACTGTGCGTATAGTGCCGTGTAGTACCGAGTGGAGTAAAGTGCCTGTACTGCCGTGTAGTACTGAGTGGAGTAGAGTGCCTGTACTGCCGTGTAGTACTGAGTAGAGTACAGTGCCTGTACTGCCGTGTAGTACTGAGTGGAGTACAGGGCCTGTACTGCCGTGTAGTACTGAGTGGAGTACAGTGCCTGTACTGCCGTGTAGTACTGAGTGGACTACAGTGCCTGTACTGCCGTGTAGTCCCGAGTGGAGTACTGTGTGTAAAGTGCAGTGTAGTACCGAGTGGAGTACAGTGCCTGTACAGCCGTGTAGTACTGAGTGGGGTACAGTGCCTGTACTGCAGTGTAGTACTGTGTGGAGTAGAGTGCCTGTACTGCCGTGTAGTCCCGAGTGGAGTACATTGCTTGTACTGCCGTGTAGTACTGAGTGGAGTACTGTGTGTATAGTGGCGTGTAGTACCGAGTGGAGTACAGTGCCTGTACTGCCGTGTAGTACTGAATGGAGTACAGTGCCTGTACTGCCGTGTATTCCCGAATGGAGTACTGTGTGTATAGTGCCGTGTGGTACGGAGTGTAGTACAGTGCCTGTACTGCCGTGTAGTACTGAGTGGAGTACATTGCCTGTACTAACGTGTAGTCCCGAGTGGAGTACTGTGTGTATAGTGCAGTGTAGTACTGAGTGTTGTACAGTGCCTGTACTGTCGTGTAGTACTGAGTGGAGTACAGTGCCTGTACTCCCGTGTAGTCCCGGGTGGAGTACTGTGTGTATAGTGCCGTGTAGTACTGAGTGGAGTACAGTGCCTGTACTGCCGTGTAGTACTATGTGGAGTACAGTGGCTGTACTGCCATGTAGTCCCGAGTGTAGTAGTGTGTGTATAGTGCAGTGTAGTGCTGAGTGGTGTACAGTGCTTGTACTGCCGTGTAGTACTGAGTGGAGTACAGTGCCTGTACTGCCGTGTAGTACTGGGTGGAGTACAGTGCCTGTACTGCCGTGTAGTACCGAGTGGGGGACTGTGTGTATACTGCTGTGTAGTACCGAGTGGAGTATAGAGCCTGTACTGCCGTGTAGTACCGAGTGGAGTAATGTTTGTATAGTGCCGTGTAGTACCGAGTGGAGTACACTGCATGTACTGCCGTGTAGTATCGAGTTGAGTACTGTGTGTATCGTGCGGTGTAGTACCGAGTGGAGTACATTGCATGTACTGCCGTGTAGTACCGAGCGGAGTACTGTGTGTATAGTGCCGTGTAGTACCGAGTGGAGTACAGTGCCTGTATTGCCGTGTAGTACCGAGTGGAGTACTGTGTGTATAGTGCCGTGTAGTACCGGGTGGAGTACTGTGTGCATACTGCCGTGTAGTAATGAGTGGAGTATAGTACCTGTACTGCCGTGTAGTACCGAGTGGAGTACTGTGTGTATAGTGCCGTGTAGTACCGAGTGGAGTACAGTGCCTGTACTGCCGTGTAGTACTGAGTGGAGTACAGTGCCTGTACTGCCGTGTAGTCCCGAGTGGAGTACAGTGCCTGTACTGCCGTGTAGTAGTGAGTGGAGTACTGTGCCTGTACTGCCGTGTAGTACTGAGTGGAGTACTGTGTGTATAGTGCCGTGTAGTACCGCGTGGAGTACAGTGGGTGTACTGCCGTGTAGTACTGAGTGGAGTACTGTGTGTATAGTGCCGTGTAGTACCGAGTGGAGTGCAGTGCCTGTTCTGCCGTGTAATACTGAGTGGAGTACAGTGCCTGTACTGCCGTGTAGTACTGAGTGGACTACAGTTCCTGTACTGCCGTGTAGTCCCGAGTGGAGTACTGAGTGTATAGTGCCGTGTAGTACCGAGTGGAGTACAGTGCCTGTACTGCCGTGTAGTACCGAGTGGAGTACTGTGTGTATAGTGCGGTGTAGTACCGAGTGGAGTACTGTGTGCATACTGCCGTGTAGTACTGAGTGGAGTACAGTACCTGTACTGCCGTGTAGTACCGAGTGGGGGACTCTGTGTATACTGCCGTGTAGTACTGAGTGGAGTACAGTGCCTGTGCTGCCGTGTAGTACCGAGTGGGGGACTGTGTGTATTCTGCCGTGTACTACTGAGTGGAGTACAGTGCCTGTACTGCCGTGTAGTACAGAGTGGGGGACTGTGTGTATACTGCCATGTAGTACTGAGTGGAGTACAGTGTGTATAGTGCAGTGTAGTGCTGAGTCGAGTACAGTGCCTGTACTGCCGTGTAGTACCGAGTGGATTACTGTGTGTATAGTGCAGTGTAGTGCTGAGTGGAGTACAGTACCTGTACTGCCGAGTAGTACTGAGTATAGTACAGTGCCTGTACTGCCGTGTAGTACCGAGTGGGGGAATGTGTGTATACTGCCGTGTAGTACTGAGTGGAGTACAGTGCCTGTACTGCCGTGTAGTCCCGAGTGGATTGCTGTGTGCATACTGCCGTGTAGTACTGAGTGGAGTACAGTCCCTGTACTGCCGAGTAGTCCCGAGTGGAGTACAATGTGTATAGTGCAGTGTAGTACTGAGTGGAGTACTGTGTCTATAGTGCAGTGTAGTACTGAGTGGAGTACAGTGCCTGTACTGCCGTGTAGTACCGCGTGGGGGACTGTGTGTATACTGCCGTGTAGTACCGTGTGGAGTACAGTGCCTGTACTGCCGTGTGGTACCGAGTGGAGTACTGTGTGTATAGTGCGTGTAGTACCGAGTGGAGTACTGTGTGTATACTGCTGTGTAGTACTGAGTGGAGTACATTGTGTATAGTGCCGTGTAGTACCGAGTGGGGGTTTGTGTGCATACTGCCGTGTAGTACTGAGTGGAGTACAGTGCCTGTACTGCCATGTTGTCCCGATTGGAGTACTGTGTGTATACTGCCGTGTAGTACTGAGTGGAGTACAGTGCCTGTACTGCCGTGTAGTACCGCGTGGGGGACTGTGTGTATACTGCCGTGTAGTACCGTGTGGAGTACAGTGCCTGTACTGCCGTGTGGTACCGAGTGGAGTACTGTGTGTATAGTGCGTGTAGTACCGAGTGGAGTACTGTGTGCATACTGCCGTGTAGTACTGAGTGGAGTACAGTGCCTGTACTGCCGTGTAGTACCGAGTGGAGTATTGTGTGTATAGTGCCGTGTAGTACCGAGTGGAGTACAGTGCATGTACTGCCGTGTAGTACCGAGTGGAGTACTGTGTGTATAGTGCGGTGTAGTACCGAGTGGAGTACAGTGCATGTACTGCCGTGTAGTACCGAGTGGAGTACTGTGTGTATAGTGCCGTGTAGTACCGAGTGGAGTACAGTGCCTGTACTGGCGTGTAGTACTGAGTGGAGTAGAGTGCCTGTAATGCCGTGTAGTCCCGAGTGGAGTACATTGCCTGTACTGCGGTGTAGTAGTGAGTGGAGTACTGTGCCTGTACTGCCGTGTAATACTGAGTGGAGTACTGTGTGTATAGTGCCGTGTAGTACCCAGTGGAGTACAGTGGGTGTACTGCCGTGTAGTACTGAGTGGAGTACAGTGCCTGTACTGCAGTGTAGTCCCTAGTGGAGTACAGTGCCTGTACTGCCGTGTAGTACTGAGTGGAGTACTGTGTGTATAGTGCCGAGTAGTACCGCGTGGAGTACAGTGTCTGTACTGCCGAGTAGTACTGAGTGGAGTACAGTGCCTGTACTGAAGTGTAGTACTGAGTGGAGTACAGTACCTGTACTGCCGTGTAGTACCGAGTGGAGTAATGTGTGTATAGTGCCGTGTAGTACCGAGTGGAGTAGAGTGCCTGTACTGCCGTGTCGTACCGAGTGGAGTACTGTGTGTATAGTGGCGTGTAGTACCGAGTGGAGTACAGTGCCTGTACTGCCGTGTAGTACTGAGTGGAGTACAGTGCCTGTAATGCCGTGTAGTACCGAGTGAAGTACTTTCTGTATAGTGCCGTGTAGTCCCGTATGGAGTACAGTGCCTGTACTGCCGTGTAGTACCGAGTGGGGGAATGTGTGTATACTGCCGTGTAGTACTGAGTGGAGTACAGTGTGTATAGTGCCGTGTAGTACTGAGTGGAGTTCAGTTTGTATAGTGCAGTGTAGTACTGAGTGGAGTACTGTGTGTATAGTGCGGTGTAGTACTGAGTGGAGTACAGTGCCTGTACTGCCGTGTAGTACCGAGTTGGGATTTGTGTGCATACTGCCGTGTAGTACTGAGTGGAGTACAGTGTGTATAGTGCAGTGTAGTACTGAGTGGATTACAGTGCCTGTACTGCCGTGTAGTACCGAGTGGGGGTTTGTGAGCATACTGCCGTGTAGTACTGAGTGGAGTACTGTGTGTATACTGCTGTGTAGTACTGAGTGGAGTACACTGTGTATAGTGCCGTGTAGTACCGAGTGGGGGTTTGTGTGCATACTGCCGTGTAGTACTGAGTGGAGTACAGTGCCTGTACTGCCATGTTGTCCCGATTGGAGTACTGTGTGTATACTGCCGTGTAGTACCGAGTGGAGTACACTGCCTGTACTGCCATGTAGTACCGAGTGGAGTACTGTGTGCATACTGCCGTGTAGTACTGAGTGGAGTACAGTGCCTGTACTGCCGTGTAGTACCGCGTGGGGGACTGTGTGTATACTGCCGTGTAGTACCGTGTGGAGTACAGTGCCTGTACTGCCGTGTGGTACCGAGTGGAGTACTGTGTGTATAGTGCGTGTAGTACCGAGTGGAGTACTGTGTGCATACTGCCGTGTAGTACTGAGTGGAGTACAGTGCCTGTACTGCCGTGTAGTCCCTAGTGGAGTACAGTGCCTGTACTGCCGTGTAGTACTGAGTGGAGTACTGTGTGTATAGTGCCGAGTAGTACCGCGTGGAGTACAGTGTCTGTACTGCCGTGTAGTACTGAGTGGAGTACAGTGCCTGTACTGAAGTGTAGTACTGAGTGGAGTACAGTACCTGTACTGCCGTGTAGTACTGAGTGGAGTACTGTGTGTATAGTGCCGTGTAGTACCGAGTGGAGTAGATTGCCTGTACTGCCGTGTCGTACCGAGTGGAGTACTGTGTGTATAGTGGCGTGTAGTACCGAGTGGTGTACAGTGCCTGTACTGCCGTGTAGTACTGAGTGGAGTACAGTGCCTGTAATGCCGTGTAGTACCGAGTGAAGTACTTTCTGTATAGTGCCGTGTAGTCCCGTATGGAGTACAGTGCCTGTACTGCCGTGTAGTACCGAGTGGGGACAGTGTGTATACTGCCGTGTAGTACTGAGTGGAGTACAGTGTGTATAGTGCCGTGTAGTACCGAGTGGGGGACTGTGTGCATACTGCCGTGTTGTACTGAGTGGAGTACAGTGACTGTACTGCCATGTAGTCGCGAGTGGAGTACTGTGTGTATACTGCCGTGTAGTACCGAGTGAAGTACAGTGCCTGTACTGCCGTGTAGTACCGAGTGGAGTACTGTGTGCATACTGCCGTGTAGTACTGAGTGGAGTACAGTGCCGGTACTGCCGTGTAGTACCGAGTGGAGTACTCTGTGTATAGTGCCGTGTAGTACCGAGTGGAGTATTGTGTGCATACTGCCGTGTAGTACTGAGTGGAGTACAGTGCCTGTACTGCCGTGTAGTACCGAGTGGAGTACTGTGTGTATAGTGCCGTGTGGTACCGAGTGGAGTACAGTGCATGTACTGCCGTGTAGTACCGAGTGGAGTACTGTGTGTATAGTGCGGTGTAGTACCGAGTGGAGTACAGTGCATGTACTGCCGTGTAGTCCTGAGTGGAGTACTGTGTGTATAGTGCCGTGTAGTACTGAGTGGAGTACAGTGCCTGTATTGCCGTGTAGTACCGAGTGGAGTACTGTGTGTATAATGCCGTGTAGTACAGAGTGGAGTGCTGTGTGCATACTGCCGTGTAGTACAGAGTGGAGTACAGTACCTGTACTGCCGTGAAATACCGAGTGGAGTACTGTGAGTATAGTGGCGTGTAGAACCGAGTGGAGTACAGTGCCTGTACTTACGTGTAGTACTGAGTGGAGTAGAGTGCCTGTAGTGCCGTGTAGTCCCGAGTGGAGTACAGTGCCTGTACTGCCGTGTAGTACCGAGTGGAGTACTGTGTGTATAGTGCGGTGTAGTACCGAGTGGAGTACTGTGTGCATACTGCCGTGTAGTACTGAGTGGAGTACAGTACCTGTACTGCCGTGTAGTACCGAGTGGGGGACTCTGTGTATACTGCCGTGTAGTACTGAGTGGAGTACAGTGCCTGTGCTGCCGTGTAGTACCGAGTGGGGGACTGTGTGTATTCTGCCGTGTACTACTGAGTGGAGTACCGTGCCTGTACTGCCGTGTAGTACAGAGTGGGGGACTGTGTGTATACTGCCGTGTAGTACTGAGTGGAGTACAGTGTGAATAGTGCAGTGTAGTGCTGAGTCGAGTACAGTGCCTGTACTGCCGTGTAGTACCGAGTGGATTACTGTGTGTATAGTGCAGTGTAGTGCTGAGTGGAGTACAGTACCTGTACTGCCGTGTAGTACTGAGTATAGTACAGTGCCCGTACTGCCGTGTAGTACCGAGTGGGGGACTGTGTGTATACTGCCGTGTAGTACTGAGTGGAGTACAGTGCCTGTACTGCCGTGTAGTACCGAGTGGGGGTTTGTGTGCATACTGCCGTGTAGTACTGAGTGGAGTACAGTGTGTATAGTGCAGTGTAGTACTGAGTGGAGTACAGTGCCTGTACTGCCGTGTAGTACCGAGTGGGCGTTTGTGAGCATACTGCCGTGTAGTACTGAGTGGAGTACTGTGTGTATACTGCTGTGTAGTACAGATGGAGTACAGTGTGTATAGTGCCGTGTAGTACCGAGTGGGGGTTTGTGTGCATACTGCCGTGTAGTACTGAGTGGAGTACAGTGCCTGTACTGCCATGTTGTCCCGATTGGAGTACTGTGTGTATACTGCCGTATAGTACCGAGTGGAGTACAGTGCCTGTACTGCCATGTAGTACCGAGTGGAGTACTGTGTGCATACTGCCGTGTAGTACTGAGTGGAGTACAGTGCCTGTACTGCCGTGTAGTACCGCGTGGGGGACTGTGTGTATACTGCCGTGTAGTACCGTGTGGAGTACAGTGCGTGTACTGCCGTGTGGTACCGAGTGGAGTACTGTGTGTAAAGTGCCGTGTAGTACCGAGTGGAGTACTGTGTGTATAGTGCCGTGTGGTACGGAGTGCAGTACAGTGCCTGTACTGCCGTGTAGTACTGAGTGGAGTACATTGCCTGTACTAACGTGTAGTCCCGAGTGGAGTACTGTGTGTATAGTGCAGTGTAGTACTGAGTGTTGTACAGTGCCTGTACTGTCGTGTAGTACTGAGTGGAGTACAGTGCCTGTACTCCCGTGTAGTCTCGGGTGGAGTACTGTGTGTATAGTGCCGTGTAGTACTGAGTGGGGTACAGTGCCTCTACTGCAGTGTAGTACTGTGTGGAGTACAGTGCCTGTACTGCCGTGTAGTCCCGAGTGGAGTGCATTGCTTGTACTGCCGTGTAGTACTGAGTGGAGTACTGTGTGTATAGTGCCGTGTAGTACCGAGTGGAGTACAGTGCCTGTACTGCCGTGTAGTACTGAATGGAGTACAGTGCCTGAACTGCCGTGTATTCCCGAATGGAGTACTGTGTGTATAGTGCCGTGTGGTACGGAGTGCAGTACAGTGCCTGTACTGCCGTGTAGTACTGAGTGGAGTACATTGCCTGTACTAACGTGTAGTCCCGAGTGGAGTACTGTGTGTATAGTGCAGTGTAGTACTGAGTGTTGTACAGTGCCTGTACTGTCGTGTAGTACTGAGTGGAGTACAGTGCCTGTACTCCCGTGTAGTCTCGGGTGGAGTACTGTGTGTATAGTGCCGTGTAGTACTGAGTGGAGTACAGTGACTGTACTGCCGTGTAGTACTATGTGGAGTACAGTGGCTGTACTGCCGTGTAGTCCCGAGTGTAGTAGTGTGTGTATAGTGCAGTGTAGTGCTGAGTGGTGTACAGTGCTTGTACTGCCGTGTAGTACTGAGTGTAGTACAGTGCCTGTACTGCCGTGTAGTACTGGGTGGAGTACAGTGCCTGTACTGCCGTGTAGTACCGAGTGGGGGACTGTGTGTATACTGCTGTGTAGTACCGAGTGGAGTACAGTGCCTGTACTGCCGTGTAGTACCGAGTGGCGTACTGTGTGTATAGTGCCGTGTTGTACCGAGTGGAGTACAGTGCCTGTACTGCCGTGTAGTACCGAGTGGAGTACTGTGTGTATAGTGCCGTGTAGTACCGAGTGGAGTACAGTGCCTGTACTGCCGTGTAGTACCGAGTGGAGTACTGTGTGTATAGTGCCGTGTAGTACCGAGTGGAGTACAGTGCCTGTACTGCCGTGTAGTACCGTGTGGAGTACTGTGTGCATACTGCCGTGTAGTACTGAGTGGAGTATAGAGCCTGTACTGCCGTGTAGTACCGAGCGGAGTAATGTTTGTATAGTGCCGTGTAGTACCGAGTGGAGTACACTGCATGTACTGCCGTGTAGTATCGAGTTGAGTACTGTGTGTATCGTGCGGTGTAGTACCGAGTGGAGTACATTGCATGTACTGCCGTGTAGTACCGAGCGGAGTATTGTGTGTATAGTGCCGTGTAGTACCGAGTGGAGTACAGTGCCTGTATTGCCGTGTAGTACCGAGTGGAGTACTGTGTGTATAGTGCCGTGTAGTACCGAGTGGAGTACTGTGTGCATACTGCCGTGTAGTAATGAGTGAAGTATAGTACTTGTACTGCCGTGTAGTACCGAGTGGAGTACTGTGTGTATAGTGCCGTGTAGTACCGAGTGGAGTACAGTGCCTGTACTGCCGTGTAGTACTGAGTGGAGTACAGTGCCTGTACTGCCGTGTAGTCCCGAGTGGAGTACAGTGCCTGTACTGCCGTGTAGTAGTGAGTGGAGTACTGTGCCTGTACTGCCGTGTAGTACTGAGTGGAGTACTATGTGTATAGTGCCGTGTAGTACCGCGTGGAGTACAGTGGGTGTACTGCCCTGTAGTACTGTGTGGAGTACTGTGTGTATAGTGCCGTGTAGTACCGAGTGGAGTACAGTGCCTGTTCTGCCGTGTAATACTGAGTGGAGTACAGTGCCTGTACTGCCGTGTAGTACTGAGTGGACTACAGTGCCTGTACTGCCGTGTAGTCCCGCGTGGAGTACTGAGTGTATAGTGCCGTGTAGTACCGAGTGGAGTACAGTGCCTGTACTGCCGTGTAGTACCGAGTGGAGTACAGTGCCTGTACTGCCGTGTAGTACCGAGTGGAGTACTGTGTGTATAGTGCGGTGTAGTACCGAGTGGAGTACTGTGTGCATACTGCCGTGTAGTACTGAGTGGAGTACAGTACCTGTACTGCCGTGTAGTACCGAGTGGGGGACTCTGTGTATACTGCCGTGTAGTACTGAGTGGAGTACAGTGCCTGTGCTGCCGTGTAGTACCGAGTGGGGGACTGTGTGTATTCTGCCGTGTACTACTGAGTGGAGTACAGTGCCTGTACTGCCGTGTAGTACAGAGTGGGGGACTGTGTGTATACTGCCGTGTAGTACTGAGTGGAGTACAGTGTGTATAGTGCAGTGTAGTGCTGAGTCGAGTACAGTGCCTGTACTGCCGTGTAGTACCGAGTGGATTACTGTGTGTATAGTGCAGTGTAGTGCTGAGTGGAGTACAGTACCTGTACTGCCGTGTAGTACTGAGTATAGTACAGTGCCTGTACTGCCGTGTAGTACCGAGTGGGGGACTGTGTGTATACTGCCGTGTAGTACTGAGTGGAGTACAGTGCCTGTACTCCCGTGTAGTCCCGAGTGGATTGCTGTGTGCATACTGCCGTGTAGTACTGAGTGGAGTACAGTCCCTGTACTGCCGAGTAGTCCCGAGTGGAGTACAATGTGTATAGTGCAGTGTAGTACTGAGTGGAGTACTGTGTCTATAGTGCAGTGTAGTACTGAGTGGAGTACAGTGCCTGTACTGCCGTGTAGTACCGAGTGGGGGTTTGTGTGCTACTGCCGTGTAGTACTGAGTGGAGTACAGTGTGTATAGTGCAGTGTAGTACTGAGTGGAGTACAGTGCCTGTACTGCCGTGTAGTACCGAGTGGGGGTTTGTGAGCATACTGCCGTGTAGTACTGAGTGGAGTACTGTGTGTATACTGCTGTGTAGTACTGAGTGGAGTACAGTGTGTATAGTGCCGTGTAGTACCGAGTGGGGGTTTGTGTGCATACTGCCGTGTAGTACTGAGTGGAGTACAGTGCCTGTACTGCCATGTTGTCCCGATTGGAGTACTGTGTGTATACTGCCGTGTAGTACCGAGTGGAGTACAGTGCCTGTACTGCCATGTAGTACCGAGTGGAGTACTGTGTGCATACTGCCGTGTAGTACTGAGTGGAGTACAGTGCCTGTACTGCCGTGTAGTACCGCGTGGGGGACTGTGTGTATACTGCCGTGTAGTACCGTGTGGAGTACAGTGCCTGTACTGCCGTGTAGTATAGAGTGGAGTACTGTGTGTATAGTGCGTGTAGTACCGAGTGGAGTACAGTGCCTGTACTGCCGTGTAGTACCGAGTGGAGTACTGTGTGTATAGTGCCGTGTAGTACCGAGTGGAGTACAGTGCCTGTACTGCCGTGTAGTACCGTGTGGAGTACTGTGTGCATACTGCCGTGTAGTACTGAGTGGAGTATAGAGCCTGTACTGCCGTGTAGTACCGAGTGGAGTAATGTTTGTATAGTGCCGTGTAGTACCGAGTGGAGTACACTGCATGTACTGCCGTGTAGTATCGAGTTGAGTACTGTGTGTATCGTGTGGTGTAGTACCGAGTGGAGTACATTGCATGTACTGCCGTGTAGTACCGAGCGGAGTACTGTGTGTATAGTGCCGTGTAGTACCGAGTGGAGTACAGTGCCTGTATTGCCGTGTAGTACCGAGTGGAGTACTGTGTGTATAGTGCCGTGTAGTAGCGCGTGGGGGACTGTGTGTATACTGCCGTGTAGTACCGTGTGGACTACAGTGCCTGTACTGCCGTGTGGTACCGAGTGGAGTACTGTGTGTAAAGTGCCGTGTAGTACCGAGTGGAGTACAGTGCCTGTACAGCCGTGTAGTACTGAGTGGGGTACAGTGCCTGTACTGCAGTGTAGTACTGTGTGGAGTACAGTGCCTGTACTGCCGTGTAGTCCCGAGTGGAGTACATTGCTTGTACTGCCGTGTAGTATTGAGTGGAGTACTGTGTGTATAGTGCCGTGTAGTACCGAGTGGAGTACAGTGCCTGTACTGCCGTGTAGTACTGAGTGGAGTACAGTGTGTATAGTGCAGTGTAGTACTGAGTGGAGTACAGTGCCTGTACTGCCGTGTAGTACCGAGTGGGCGTTTGTGAGCATACTGCCGTGTAGTACTGAGTGGAGTACTGTGTGTATACTGCTGTGTAGTACAGATGGAGTACAGTGTGTATAGTGCCGTGTAGTACCGAGTGGGGGTTTGTGTGCATACTGCCGTGTAGTACTGAGTGGAGTACAGTGCCTGTACTGCCATGTTGTCCCGATTGGAGTACTGTGTGTATACTGCCGTGTATTACTGAGTGGAGTACAGTGCCTGTACTGCCGTGTAGTACCGCGTGGGGGACTGTGTGTGTACTGCCGTGTAGTACCGTGTGGAGTACAGTGCGTGTACTGCCGTGTGGTACCGAGTGGAGTACTGTGTGTAAAGTGCCGTGTAGTACCGAGTGGAGTACAGTGCCTGTACAGCCGTGTAGTACTGAGTGGGGTACAGTGCCTATACTGCAGTGTAGTACTGTGTGGAGTACAGTGCCTGTACTGCCGTGTAGTCCCGAGTGGAGTACATTGCTTATACTGCCGTGTAGTACTGAGTGGAGTACTGTGTGTATAGTGCCGTGTAGTACCGAGTGGAGTACAGTGCCTGTACTGCCGTGTAGTACTGAATGGAGTACAGTGCCTGAACTGCCGTGTATTCCCGAATGGAGTACTGTGTGTATAGTGCCGTGTGGTACAGAGTGCAGTACAGTGCCTGTACTGCCGTGTAGTACTGAGTGGAGTACATTGCCTGTACTAACGTGTAGTCCCGAGTGGAGTACTGTGTGTATAGTGCAGTGTAGTACTGAGTGTTGTACAGTGCCTGTACTGTCGTGTAGTACTGAGTGGAGTACAGTGCCTGTACTCCCGTGTAGTCCCGGGTGGAGTACTGTGTGTATAGTGCCGTGTAGTACTGAGTGGAGTACAGTGCCTGTACTGCCGTGTAGTACTATGTGGAGTACAGTGGCTGTACTGCCGTGTAGTCCCGAGTGTAGTAGTGTGTGTATAGTGCAGTGTAGTGCTGAGTGGTGTACAGTGCTTGTACTGCCGTGTAGTACTGAGTGTAGTACAGTGCCTGTACTGCCGTGTAGTACTGGGTGGAGTACAGTGCCTGTACTGCCGTGTAGTACCGAGTGGGGGACTGTGTGTATACTGCTGTGTAGTACCGAGTGGAGTACAGTGCCTGTACTGACGTGTAGTACCGAGTGGAGTACTGTGTGTATAGTGCCGTGTAGTACCGAGTGGAGTACAGTGCCTGTACTGCCGTGTAGTACCGTGTGGAGTACTGTGTGCATACTGCCGTGTAGTACTGAGTGGAGTACAGTGCCTGTACTGCCGTGTAGTACTATGTGGAGTACAGTGCCTGTACTCCCGTGTAGTCCCGAGTGGAGTACTGTGTGTATAGTGCCGTGTAGTACTGAGTGGAGTACAGTGCCTGTACTGCCGTGTAGTACTAAGTGGAGTACAGTGGCTGTACTGCCGTGTAGTCCCGAGTGTAATAGTGTGTGTATAGTGCAGTGTAGTGCTGAGTGGTGTACAGTGCTTGTACTGCCGTGTAGTACTGAGTGGAGTACAGTGCCTGTACTGCCGTGTAGTACTGGGTGGAGTACAGTGCCTGTACTGCCGTGTAGTACCGAGTGGGGGACTGTGTGTATACTGCTGTGTAGTACCGAGTGGAGTACAGTGCCTGTACTGCCGTGTAGTACCGAGTGGAGTACTGTGTGTATAGTGCCGTGTAGTACCGAGTGGAGTACAGTGCCTGTACTGCCGTGTAGTACCGAGTGGAGTACTGTGTGCATACTGCCGTGTAGTACTGAGTGGAGTATAGAGCCTGTACTGCCGTGTAGTACCGAGTGGAGTAATGTTTGTATAGTGCCGTGTAGTACCGAGTGGAGTACACTGCATGTACTGCCGTGTAGTATCGAGTTGAGTACTGTGTGTATCGTGCGATGTAGTACCGAGTGGAGTACATTGCATGTACTGCCGTGTAGTACCGAGCGGAGTACTGTGTGTATAGTGCCGTGTAGTACCGAGTGGAGTACAGTGCCTGTATTGCCGTGTAGTACCGAGTGGAGTACTGTGTGTATAGTGCCGTGTAGTACCGAGTGGAGTACTGTGTGCATACTGCCGTGTAGTAATGAGTGGAGTATAGTACCTGTACTGCCGTGTTGTACCGAGTGGAGTACTGTGTGTATAGTGCCGTGTAGTACCGAGTGGAGTACAGTGCCTGTACTGCCGTGTAGTACTGAGTGGAGTACAGTGCCTGTACTGCCGTGTAGTCCCGAGTGGAGTACAGTACCTGTACTGCGGTGTAGTAGTGAGTGGAGTACTGTGCCTGTACTGCCGTGTAGTACTGAGTGGAGTACTGTGTGTATAGTGCCGTGTAGTACCGCGTGGAGTACAGTGGGTGTACTGCCGTGTAGTACTGATTGGAGTACTGTGTGTATAGTGCCGTGTAGTACCGAGTGGAGTACAGTGCCTGTTCTGCCGTGTAGTACTGAGTGGAGTACAGTGCCTGTACTGCCGTGTAGTACTGAGTGGACTACAGTGCCTGTACTGCCGTTTAGTCCCGAGTGGAGTACTGAGTGTATTGTGCCGTGTAGTACCGAGTGGAGTACAGTGCCTGTAATGCCGTGTAGTACTGAGTGGAGTACAGTGCCTGTACTGCCGTGTAGTCCCGAATGGAGTACTTTGTGTATAGTGCCGTGTAGTACCGAGTGTAGTACACAGTGGAGTACAGTGCCTGTACTGCCGTGTAGTACTGAGTGGAGTACAGTGCCCGTAATGCTGTGTAGTAACGAGTGGAGTATTGTGTGTATAGTGCCGTGTAGTACCGAGTGGAGTACAGTGCCTGTACTGCCGTGTAGTACCGAGTGGAGTACTGTGTGTATAGTGCCGTGTAGTACACAGTGGAGTACAGTGCCTGTACTGCAGTGTAGTACTGAGTGGAGTAACGTGCCTGTACTGCCGTGTAGTCCGGAATGGAGTACAGTGCCTGTACTGCCGTGTAGTCCTGAGTGGAGTACTGTGTGTATAGTGCCGTGTAGTACCGAGTGGAGTACAGTGCCTGTACTGCCGTGTAGTACTAAGTGGAGTGCAGTGCCTGTACTACCGTGTAGTCCCGAGTGGAGTACTGTGTGTATAGTGCAGTGTAGTACTGAGTGGTGTACACTGCCTGTACTGCCGTGTAGTACTGAGTGGATTACAGTGCCTGTACTGCCGTGTAGTACTGGGTGGAGTACAGTGCCTGTACTGCTTGTAGCACCGCGTGGGGGACTGTGTGTATACTGCCGTGTAGTACCGTGTGGAGTACAGTGCCTGTACTGCCGTGTGGTACCGAGTGGAGTACTGTGTGTATAGTGCGTGTAGTACCGAGTGGAGTACTGTGTGCATACTGCCGTGTAGTACTGAGTGGAGTACAGTGCCTGTACTGCCGTGTAGTACCGAGTGGAGTATTGTGTGTATAGTGCCGTGTAGTACCGAGTGGAGTACAGTGCATGTACTGCCGTGTAGTACCGAGTGGAGTACTGTTTGTATAGTGCGGTGTAGTACCGAGTGGAGTACAGTGCATGTACTGCCGTGTAGTACCGAGTGGAGTACTGTGTGCATACTGCCGTGTAGTACTGAGTGGAGTACAGTACCTGTACTGCCGTGTAGTACCGAGTGGAGTACTGTGTGTGTAGTGCCGTGTAGTACCGAGTGGAGTACAGTGCCTGTACTGCCGTGTAGTACTGAGTGGAGTAGAGTGCCTGTACTGCCGTGTAGTCCCGAGTGGAGTACAGTGCCTGTACTGCCGTGTAGTAGTGAGTGGAGTAGTGTGCCTGTACTGCCGTGTAGTACTGAGTGGAGTACTGTGTGTATAGTGCCGTGTAGTACCCAGTGGAGTACAGTGGGTGTACTGCCGTGTAGTACTGAGTGGAGTACAGTGCCTGTACTGCCGTGTAGTCCCTAGTGGAGTACAGTGCCTGTACTGCCGTGTAGTACTGAGTGGAGTACTGTGTGTATAGTGCCGAGTAGTACCGAGTGGAGTACAGTGTCTGTACTGCGTGTAGTACTGAGTGGAGTACAGTGCCTGTGCTGAAGTGTAGTACTGAGTGGAGTACAGTACCTGTACTACCGTGTAGTACCGAGTGGAGTACTGTGTGTATAGTGCCGTGAAGTACCGAGTGGTGTACAGTGCCTGTACTGCCATGTAGTCCCGAGTGGAGTACAGTGCCTGTACTGCCGTGTAGTACTGAGTGGAGTACAGTGCCTGTACTGCCGTTAAGTACTGAGTGGATTACACTGCCTGTACTGCCGTGTAGTCCCGAATGGAGTACTGTGTGTATAGTACCGTGTAGTACCGAGTGGAGTACAGTGCCTGTACTGCCGTGTAGTACCGAGTGGAGTACTGTGTGTATAGTGGCGTGTAGTACCGAGTGGAGTACCGTGCCTGTACTGCCGTGTAGTACTGAGTGGAGTACAGTGCCTGTAATGCCGTGTAGTACCGAGTGAAGTACTTTCTGTATAGTGCCGTGTAGTCCCGTATGGAGTACAGTGCCTGTACTGCCGTGTAGTACCGAGTGGGGGACTGTGTGTATACTGCCGTGTATTACTGAGTGGAGTACAGTGTGTATAGTGCCGTGTAGTACTGAGTGGAGTTAAGTTTGTATAGTGCAGTGTAGTACTGAGTGGAGTACTGTGTGTATAGTGCGGTGTAGTACTGAGTGGAGTACAGTGCCTGTACTGCCGTGTAGTACCGAGTGGGTGACTGTGAGTATACTGCTGTGTAGTACTGAGTGGAGTACAGTGTGTATAGTGCCGTGTAGTACCGAGTGGGGGACTGTGTGCATACTGCCGTGTTGTACTGAGTGGAGTACAGTGACTGTACTGCGATGTAGTCGCGAGTGGAGTACTGTGTGTATACTGCCGTGTAGTACCGAGTGGAGTACAGTGCCTGTACTGCCGTGTAGTACCGAGTGGAGTACTGTGTGCATACTGCCGTGTAGTACTGAGTGGAGTACAGTGCCGGTACTGCCGTGTTGTACCGAGTTGAGTACTCTGTGTATAGTGCCGTGTAGTACCGAGTGGAGTACTGTGTGCATACTGCCGTGTAGTACTGAGTGGAGTACAGTGCCTGTACTGCCGTGTAGTACCGAGTGGAGTACTGTGTGTATAGTGCCGTGTAGTACCGCGTGTAGTACAGTGCACGTACTGCCGTGTACTACCGAGTGGAGTACTGTGTGTATAGTGCGGTGTAGTACCGAGTGGAGTACAGTGCATGTACTGCCGTGTAGTCCTGAGTGGAGTACTGTGTGTATAGTGCCGTGTAGTACCGAGTGGAGTACAGTGCCTGTATTGCCGTGTAGTAACGAGTGGAGTACTGTGTGTATAGTGCCGTGTAGTACCGAGTGGAGTGCTGTGTGCATACTGCCGTGTAGTACAGAGTGGAGTACAGTACCTGTACTGCCGTGAAATACCGAGTGGAGTACTGTGAGTATAGTGGCGTGTAGTACCGAGTGGAGTACAGTGCCTGTACTTTCGTGTAGTACTGAGTGGAGTAGAGTGCCTGTAGTGCCGTGTAGTCCCGAGTGGAGTACAGTGCCTGTACTGCCGTGTAGTTGTGAGTGGAGTACTGTGCCTGTACTGCCGTGTAGTACTGAGTGGAGTGCTGTGTGTATAGTGCCGTGTAGTACCGAGTGGAGTACAGTGGGTGTACTGCCGTGTAGTACTGTGTGGAGTATAGTGCCTGTACTGCCGAGTAGTACTGAGTGGAGTACAGTGCCTGTACTGCCGTGTAGTCCCGAGTGGATTACAGTGACTGTACTGCCGTGTAGTACTGAGTGGAGTACTGTGTGTATAGTGCCGTGTAGTACCGAGTGGAGTACCGTGCCTGTACTGCCGTGTAGTACTGATTGGAGTACAGTGCCTGTACTGCCGTGTAGTACTGAGTGGAGTACATTGCCTGTACTGACGTGTAGTACCGATTGGAGTACAGTGCCTGTACTGCCGTGTAGTACTGAGTGGAGTACTGTGCGTATAGTGCCGTGTAGTACCGAGTGGAGTAAAGTGCCTGTACTGCCGTGTAGTACTGAGTGGAGTAGAGTGCCTGTACTGCCATGTAGTACTGAGTAGAGTACAGTGCCTGTACTGCCGTGTAGTACTGAGTGGAGTACAGGGCCTGTACTGCCGTGTAGTACTGAGTGGAGTACAGTGCCTGTACTGCCGTGTAGTACTGAGTGGACTACAGTGCCTGTACTGCCGTGTAGTCCCGAGTGGAGTACTGTGTGTAAAGTGCAGTGTAGTACCGAGTGGAGTACAGTGCCTGTACAGCCGTGTAGTACTGAGTGGGGTACAGTGCCTGTACTGCAGTGTAGTACTGTGTGGAGTAGAGTGCCTGTACTGCCGTGTAGTCCCGAGTGGAGTACATTGCTTGTACTGCCGTGTAGTACAGAGTGGAGTACTGTGTGTATAGTGCCGTGTAGTACCGAGTGGAGTACAGTGCCTGTACTGCCGTGTAGTACTGAATGGAGTACAGTGCCTGTACTGCCGTGTATTCCCGAATGGAGTACTGTGTGTATAGTGCCGTGTGGTACGGAGTGTAGTACAGTGCCTGTACTGCCGTGTAGTACTGAGTGGAGTACATTGCCTGTACTAACGTGTAGTCCCGAGTGGAGTACTGTGTGTATAGTGCAGTGTAGTACTGAGTGTTGTACAGTGCCTGTACTGTCGTGTAGTACTGAGTGGAGTACAGTACCTGTACTCCCGTGTAGTCCCGGGTGGAGTACTGTGTGTATAGTGCCGTGTAGTACTGAGTGGAGTACAGTGCCTGTACTGCCGTGTAGTACTATGTGGAGTACAGTGGCTGTACTGCCATGTAGTCCCGAGTGTAGTAGTGTGTGTATAGTGCAGTGTAGTGCTGAGTGGTGTACAGTGCTTGTACTGCCGTGTAGTACTGAGTGGAGTACAGTGCCTGTACTGCCGTGTAGTACTGGGTGGAGTACAGTGCCTGTACTGCCGTGTAGTACCGAGTGGGGGACTGTGTGTATACTGCTGTGTAGTACCGAGTGGAGTATAGAGCCTGTACTGCCGTGTAGTACCGAGTGGAGTAATGTTTGTATAGTGCCGTGTAGTACCGAGTGGAGTACACTGCATGTACTGCCGTGTAGTATCGAGTTGAGTACTGTGTGTATCGTGCAGTGTAGTACCGAGTGGAGTACATTGCATGTACTGCCGTGTAGTACCGAGCGGAGTACTGTGTGTATAGTGCCGTGTAGTACCGAGTGGAGTACAGTGCCTGTATTGCCGTGTAGTACCGAGTGGAGTACTGTGTGTATAGTGCCGTGTAGTACCGGGTGGAGTACTGTGTGCATACTGCCGTGTAGTAATGAGTGGAGTATAGTACCTGTACTGCCGTGTAGTACCGAGTGGAGTACTGTGTGTATAGTGCCGTGTAGTACCGAGTGGAGTACAGTGCCTGTACTGCCGTGTAGTACTGAGTGGAGTACAGTGCCTGTACTGCCGTGTAGTCCCGAGTGGAGTACAGTGCCTGTACTGCCGTGTAGTAGTGAGTGGAGTACTGTGCCTGTACTGCCGTGTAGTACTGAGTGGAGTACTGTGTGTATAGTGCCGTGTAGTACCGCGTGGAGTACAGTGGGTGTACTGCCGTGTAGTACTGAGTGGAGTACTGTGTGTATAGTGCCGTGTAGTACCGAGTGGAGTACAGTGCCTGTTCTGCCGTGTAATACTGAGTGGAGTACAGTGCCTGTACTGCCGTGTAGTACTGAGTGGACTACAGTTCCTGTACTGCCGTGTAGTCCCGAGTGGAGTACTGAGTGTATAGTGCCGTGTAGTACCGTTTGGAGTACAGTGCCTGTACTGCCGTGTAGTACCGAGTGGAGTACTGTGTGTATAGTGCGGTGTAGTACCGAGTGGAGTACTGTGTGCATACTGCCGTGTAGTACTGAGTGGAGTACAGTACCTGTACTGCCGTGTAGTACCGAGTGGGGGACTCTGTGTATACTGCCGTGTAGTACTGAGTGGAGTACAGTGCCTGTGCTGCCGTGTAGTACCGAGTGGGGGACTGTGTGTATTCTGCCGTGTACTACTGAGTGGAGTACAGTCCCTGTACTGCCGTGTAGTACAGAGTGGGGGACTGTGTGTATACTGCCGTGTAGTACTGAGTGGAGTACAGTGTGTATAGTGCAGTGTAGTGCTGAGTCGAGTACAGTGCCTGTACTGCCGTGTAGTACCGAGTGGATTACTGTGTGTATAGTGCAGTGTAGTGCTGAGTGGAGTACAGTACCTGTACTGCCGTGTAGTACTGAGTATAGTACAGTGCCTGTACTGCCGTGTAGTACCGAGTGGGGGACTGTGTGTATACTGCCGTGTAGTACTGAGTGGAGTACAGTGCCTGTACTGCCGTGTAGTCCCGAGTGGAGTGCTGTGTGCATACTGCCGTGTAGTACTGAGTGGAGTACATTCCCTGTACTGCCGAGTAGTCCCGAGTGGAGTAATTTGTGTATAGTGCCGTGTAGTACCGAGTGGAGTAGAGTGCCTGTGTTGCCGTGTCGTACCGAGTGGAGTACTGTGTGTATAGTGGCGTGTAGTACCGAGTGGAGTACAGTGCCTGTACTGCCGTGTAGTACTGAGTGGAGTACAGTGCCTGTAATGCCGTGTAGTACCGAGTGAAGTACTTTCTGTATAGTGCCGTGTAGTCCCGTATGGAGTACAGTGCCTGTACTGCCGTGTAGTACCGAGTGGGGGAATGTGTGTATACTGCCGTGTAGTACTGAGTGGAGTACAGTGTGTATAGTGCCGTGTAGTACTGAGTGGAGTTCAGTTTGTATAGTGCAGTGTAGTACTGAGTGGAGTACTGTGTGTATAGTGCGGTGTAGTACTGAGTGGAGTACAGTGCCTGTACTGCCGTGTAGTACCGAGTTGGGGTTTGTGTGCATACTGCCGTGTAGTACTGAGTGGAGTACAGTGTGTATAGTGCAGTGTAGTACTGAGTGGATTACAGTGCCTGTACTGCCGTGTAGTACCGAGTGGGGGTTTGTGAGCATACTGCCGTGTAGTACTGAGTGGAGTACTGTGTGTATACTGCTGTGTAGTACTGAGTGGAGTACACTGTGTATAGTGCCGTGTAGTACCGAGTGGGGGTTTGTGTGCATACTGCCGTGTAGTACTGAGTGGAGTACAGTGCCTGTACTGCCATGTTGTCCCGATTGGAGTACTGTGTGTATACTGCCGTGTAGTACCGAGTGGAGTACACTGCCTGTACTGCCATGTAGTACCGAGTGGAGTACTGTTTGCATACTGCCGTGTAGTACTGAGTGGAGTACAGTGCCTGTACTGCCGTGTAGTACCGCGTGGGGGACTGTGTGTATACTGCCGTGTAGTACCGTGTGGAGTACAGTGCCTGTACTGCCGTGTGGTACCGAGTGGAGTACTGTGTGTATAGTGCGTGTAGTACCGAGTGGAGTACTGTGTGCATACTGCCGTGTAGTACTGAGTGGAGTACAGTGCCTGTACTGCCGTGTAGTACCGAGTGGAGTATTGTGTGCATAGTGCCGTGTAGTACCGAGTGGAGTACAGTGCATGTACTGCCGTGTAGTACCGAGTGGAGTACTGTGTGTATAGTGCGGTGTAGTACCGAGTGGAGTACAGTGCATGTACTGCCGTGTAGTACCGAGTTTAGTACTGTGTGCATACTGCCGTGTAGTACTGAGTGGAGTACAGTACCTGTACTGCCGTGTAGTACCGAGTGGAGTACTGTGTGTATAGTGCCGTGTAGTACCGAGTGGAGTACAGTGCCTGTACTGGCGTGTAGTACTGAGTGGAGTAGAGTGCCTGTACTGCCGTGTAGTCCCGAGTGGAGTACATTGCCTGTACTGCGGTGTAGTAGTGAGTGGAGTACTGTGCCTGTACTGCCGTGTAGTACTGAGTGGAGTACTATGTGTATAGTGCCGTGTAGTACCCAGTGGAGTACAGTGGGTGTACTGCCGTGTAGTACTGAGTGGAGTACAGTGCCTGTACTGCCGTGTAGTCCCTAGTGGAGTACAGTGCCTGTACTGCCGTGTAGTACTGAGTGGAGTACTGTGTGTATAGTGCCGAGTAGTACCGCGTGGAGTACAGTGTCTGTACTGCCGTGTAGTACTGAGTGGAGTACAGTGCCTGTACTGAAGTGTAGTACTGAGTGGAGTACAGTACCTGTACTGCCGTGTAGTACTGAGTGGAGTACTGTGTGTATAGTGCCGTGTAGTACCGAGTGGAGTAGATTGCCTGTACTGCCGTGTCGTACCGAGTGGAGTACTGTGTGTATAGTGGCGTGTAGTACCGAGTGGTGTACAGTGCCTGTACTGCCGTGTAGTACTGAGTGGAGTACAGTGCCTGTAATGCCGTGTAGTACCGAGTGAAGTACTTTCTGTATAGTGCCGTGTAGTCCCGTATGGAGTACAGTGCCTGTACTGCCGTGTAGTACCGAGTGGGGACAGTGTGTATACTGCCGTGTAGTACTGAGTGGAGTACAGTGTGTATAGTGCCGTGTAGTACCGAGTGGGGGACTGTGTGCATACTGCCGTGTTGTACTGAGTGGAGTACAGTGACTGTACTGCCATGTAGTCGCGAGTGGAGTACTGTGTGTATACTGCCGTGTAGTACCGAGTGAAGTACAGTGCCTGTACTGCCGTGTAGTACCGAGTGGAGTACTGTGTGCATACTGCCGTGTAGTACTGAGTGGAGTACAGTGCCGGTACTGCCGTGTAGTACCGAGTGGAGTACTCTGTGTATAGTGCCGTGTAGTACCGAGTGGAGTATTGTGTTCATACTGCCGTGTAGTACTGAGTGGAGTACAGTGCCTGTACTGCCGTGTAGTACCGAGTGGAGTACTGTGTGTATAGTGCCGTGTGGTACCGAGTGGAGTACAGTGCATGTACTGCCGTGTAGTACCGAGTGGAGTACTGTGTGTATAGTGCGGTGTAGTACCGAGTGGAGTACAATGCATGTACTGCCGTGTAGTCCTGAGTGGAGTACTGTGTGTATAGTGCCGTGTAGTACTGAGTGGAGTACAGTGCCTGTATTGCCGTGTAGTACCGAGTGGAGTACTGTGTGTATAATGCCGTGTAGTACAGAGTGGAGTGCTGTGTGCATACTGCCGTGTAGTACAGAGTGGAGTACAGTACCTGTACTGCCGTGAAATACCGAGTGGAGTACTGTGAGTATAGTGGCGTGTAGAACCGAGTGGAGTACAGTGCCTGTACTTACGTGTAGTACTGAGTGGAGTAGAGTGCCTGTAGTGCCGTGTAGTCCCGAGTGGAGTACAGTGCCTGTACTGCCGTGTAGTACCGAGTGGAGTACTGTGTGTATAGTGCGGTGTAGTACCGAGTGGAGTACTGTGTGCATACTGCCGTGTAGTACTGAGTGGAGTACAGTACCTGTACTGCCGTGTAGTACCGAGTGGGGGACTCTGTGTATACTGCCGTGTAGTACTGAGTGGAGTACAGTGCCTGTGCTGCCGTGTAGTACCGATTGGGGGACTGTGTGTATTCTGCCGTGTACTACTGAGTGGAGTACCGTGCCTGTACTGCCGTGTAGTACAGAGTGGGGGACTGTGTGTATACTGCCGTGTAGTACTGAGTGGAGTACAGTGTGAATAGTGCAGTGTAGTGCTGAGTCGAGTACAGTGCCTGTACTGCCGTGTAGTACCGAGTGGATTACTGTGTGTATAGTGCAGTGTAGTGCTGAGTGGAGTACAGTACCTGTACTGCCGTGTAGTACTGAGTATAGTACAGTGCCTGTACTGCCGTGTAGTACCGAGTGGGGGACTGTGTGTATACTGCCGTGTAGTACTGAGTGGAGTACAGTGCCTGTACTGCCGTGTAGTCCCGAGTGGAGTGCTGTGTGCATACTGCCGTGTAGTACTGAGTGGAGTACATTCCCTGTACTGCCGAGTAGTCCCGAGTGGAGTACAATGTGTATAGTGCAGTGTAGTACTGAGTGGAGTACTGTGTCTATAGTGCAGTGTAGTACTGAGTGGAGTACAGTGCCTGTACTGCCGTGTAGTACCGAGTGGGGGTTTGTGTGCATACTGCCGTGTAGTACTGAGTGGAGTACAGTGTGTATAGTGCAGTGTAGTACTGAGTGGAGTACAGTGCCTGTACTGCCGTGTAGTACCGAGTGGGCGTTTGTGAGCATACTGCCGTGTAGTACTGAGTGGAGTACTGTGTGTATACTGCTGTGTAGTACAGATGGAGTACAGTGTGTATAGTGCCGTGTAGTACCGAGTGGGGGTTTGTGTGCATACTGCCGTGTAGTACTGAGTGGAGTACAGTGCCTGTACTGCCATGTTGTCCCGATTGGAGTATTGTGTGTATACTGCCGTATAGTACCGAGTGGAGTACAGTGCCTGTACTGCCATGTAGTACCGAGTGGAGTACTGTGTGCATACTGCCGTGTAGTACTGAGTGGAGTACAGTGCCTGTACTGCCGTGTAGTACCGCGTGGGGGACTGTGTGTATACTGCCGTGTAGTACCGTGTGGAGTACAGTGCGTGTACTGCCGTGTGGTACCGAGTGGAGTACTGTGTGTAAAGTGCCGTGTAGTACCGAGTGGAGTACAGTGCCTGTACATCCGTGTAGTACTGAGTGGGGTACAGTGCCTCTACTGCAGTGTAGTACTGTGTGGAGTACAGTGCCTGTACTGCCGTGTAGTCCCGAGTGGAGTACATTGCTTGTACTGCCGTGTAGTACTGAGTGGAGTACTGTGTGTATAGTGCCGTGTAGTACCGAGTGGAGTACAGTGCCTGTACTGCCGTGTAGTACTGAATGGAGTACAGTGCCTGAACTGCCGTGTATTCCCGAATGGAGTACTGTGTGTATAGTGCCGTGTGGTACGGAGTGCAGTACAGTGCCTGTACTGCCGTGTAGTACTGAGTGGAGTACATTGCCTGTACTAACGTGTAGTCCCGAGTGGAGTACTGTGTGTATAGTGCAGTGTAGTACTGAGTGTTGTACATTGCCTGTACTGTCGTGTAGTACTGAGTGGAGTACAGTGCCTGTACTCCCGTGTAGTCCCGGGTGGAGTACTGTGTGTATAGTGCCGTGTAGTACTGAGTGGAGTACAGTGACTGTACTGCCGTGTAGTACTATGTGGAGTACAGTGGCTGTACTGCCGTGTAGTCCCGAGTGTAGTAGTGTGTGTATAGTGCTGTGTAGTGCTGAGTGGTGTACAGTGCTTGTACTGCCGTGTAGTACTGAGTGTAGTACAGTGCCTGTACTGCCGTGTAGTACTGGGTGGAGTACAGTGCCTGTACTGCCGTGTAGTACCGAGTGGGGGACTGTGTGTATACTGCTGTGTAGTACCGAGTGGAGTACAGTGCCTGTACTGCCGTGTAGTACCGAGTGGCGTACTGTGTGTATAGTGCCGTGTTGTACCGAGTGGAGTACAGTGCCTGTACTGCCGTGTAGTACCGAGTGGAGTACTGTGTGTATAGTGCCGTGTAGTACCGAGTGGAGTACAGTGCCTGTAATGCCGTGTAGTACCGAGTGGAGTACTGTGTGTATAGTGCCGTGTAGTACCGAGTGGAGTACAGTGCCTGTACTGCCGTGTAGTACCGTGTGGAGTACTGTGTGCATACTGCCGTGTAGTACTGAGTGGAGTATAGAGCCTGTACTGCCGTGTAGTACCGAGCGGAGTAATGTTTGTATAGTGCCGTGTAGTACCGAGTGGAGTACACTGCATGTACTGCCGTGTAGTATCGAGTTGAGTACTGTGTGTATCGTGCGGTGTAGTACCGAGTGGAGTACATTGCATGTACTGCCGTGTAGTACCGAGCGGAGTATTGTGTGTATAGTGCCGTGTAGTACCGAGTGGAGTACAGTGCCTGTATTGCCGTGTAGTACCGAGTGGAGTACTGTGTGTATAGTCCCGTGTAGTACCGAGTGGAGTACTGTGTGCATACTGCCGTGTAGTAATGAGTGAAGTATAGTACCTGTACTGCCGTGTAGTACCGAGTGGAGTACTGTGTGTATAGTGCCGTGTAGTACCGAGTGGAGTACAGTGCCTGTACTGCCGTGTAGTACTGAGTGGAGTACAGTGCCTGTACTGCCGTGTAGTCCCGAGTGGAGTACAGTGCCTGTACTGCCGTGTAGTAGTGAGTGGAGTACTGTGCCTGTACTGCCGTGTAGTACTGAGTGGAGTACTATGTGTATAGTGCCGTGTAGTACCGCGTGGAGTACAGTGGGTGTACTGCCGTGTAGTACTGAGTGGAGTACTGTGTGTATAGTGCCGTGTAGTACCGAGTGGAGTACAGTGCCTGTTCTGCCGTGTAATACTGAGTGGAGTACAGTGCCTGTACTGCCGTGTAGTACTGAGTGGACTACAGTGCCTGTACTGCCGTGTAGTCCCGCGTGGAGTACTGAGTGTATAGTGCCGTGTAGTACCGAGTGGAGTACAGTGCCTGTACTGCCGTGTAGTACCGAGTGGAGTACAGTGCCTGTACTGCCGTGTAGTACCGAGTGGAGTACTGTGTGTATAGTGCGGTGTAGTACCGAGTGGAGTACTGTGTGCATACTGCCGTGTAGTACTGAGTGGAGTACAGTACCTGTACTGCCGTGTAGTACCGAGTGGGGGACTCTGTGTATACTGCCGTGTAGTACTGAGTGGAGTACAGTGCCTGTGCTGCCGTGTAGTACCGAGTGGGGGACTGTGTGTATTCTGCCGTGTACTACTGAGTGGAGTACAGTGCCTGTACTGCCGTGTAGTACAGAGTGGGGGACTGTGTGTATACTGCCGTGTAGTACTGAGTGGAGTACAGTGTGTATAGTGCAGTGTAGTGCTGAGTCGAGTACAGTGCCTGTACTGCCGTGTAGTACCGAGTGGATTACTGTGTGTATAGTGCAGTGTAGTGCTGAGTGGAGTACAGTACCTGTACTGCCGTGTAGTACTGAGTATAGTACAGTGCCTGTACTGCCGTGTAGTACCGAGTGGGGGACTGTGTGTATACTGCCGTGTAGTACTGAGTGGAGTACAGTGCCTGTACTCCCGTGTAGTCCCGAGTGGATTGCTGTGTGCATACTGCCGTGTAGTACTGAGTGGAGTACAGTCCCTGTACTGCCGAGTAGTCCCGAGTGGAGTACAATGTGTATAGTGCAGTGTAGTACTGAGTGGAGTACTGTGTCTATAGTGCAGTGTAGTACTGAGTGGAGTACAGTGCCTGTACTGCCGTGTAGTACCGAGTGGGGGTTTGTGTGCTACT